>NW_022170596.1:34710295-34919427 GCF_008802855.1 Photinus pyralis | reverse complement strand
GAAACTGGCGTTTGATTTTCCTTTATCCCAAGTGCCTATGTATCAAATTTCGTTTAAATTCTTCCATAAATAAAAAAGTTGGCACTGCGCATGCGCAAAACCAAATGTTGAAATTGGCGTTTGATTTTCCTTTATCCCAAGTGCCTATGTATCAAATTTCGTTTAAATTCTTCCATAAATAAAAAAGTTGGCACTGCGCATGCGCAAAACCAAATTTTTAAATTGGCGTTTGATTTTCCTTTATCCCAAGTGCCTATGTATCAAATTTCGTTTAAATTCTTCCATAAATAAAAAAGTTGGCACTGCCCATGCGCAAAACTAAATTTTGAAATTGGCGTTTGATTTTCCTTTATCCCAAGTGCCTATGTATCAAATTTCGTGTAAATTCTTCCGCAAATAAAAAAGTTAGCACTGCGCATGCGCAAAACCAAATTTTGAAATTGGCGTTTGATTTTCCTTTATTCCAAGTGCCTATGTATCAAATTTCTATGTATCAAATTTCATTCTAATACTTTTATAAGTAAAAAAGTTTGCAATTCGGTTTATAAATGGTCGAGATGCGAAAAGGGCACTGTGAATTTTGAATCGATTCGATTCCACTTTTGGCATTGCGTATTATATGGCTAAAGCTATGCCCATATTGAATTTCATGCAATTCAGTTCATAACTAACGGAGATGTAAAAGCGATCGAACATTTCTAAACAAAGTTATCGTTCACACGACAGATAGATGGACAGACAAAGGAACAGACGGACAGACCAACAGGCAGACGACAGATAGCAATGCAAAATTATAAACGATCTCTAGGATCGTTAATAAACGGCAAAAGTGTAAAATTATGGAACATGTAAAAAACGGTTTTTTGTTTTTTTTACAATAACTTTTTTTGTAAGCGGTACAGAAAAAATTCCTTCCTTCCTCGACACCATAACGAACCAAATAGCGAAAAAAGTAGAACAATAGCTCTTAAGATAAAAAACTAGTAGCGTCGCAAAGTTAGCGGACGGACGGACGGACGGACGGACGGACGGACAAAGTGGCCACAATAGCGCATTTTTTTTTTATTTTTGTGGAAATGCGCTAAAAAGGAACTTTGCACTCCCTGCACAAAATTTGAAGGCAACCACCATTTAGCGAGTAAAAATATGTGTAGGGTGAATCAATTGTCCAAAATGAAATTTATTTTTTTAATAATTAGCTTACCGTAAGTGGTTTCTTGATTCTATTTTTGCAGTTCTCTTATTCAAACAAAAAGATAGTGCCCATTTTACAGAAAAAGAACCAGTTGGTGACCTGAAAATATTGGGAATATAATGCTGTAACAATGCAAGAGGTTCGTATAAGTTGACAGCATAGTGGAACTTTTAGGTACCTACTTGCTCCGCAATTCAAACCCCCGGCTTTTACAAGGGATAAACTCCTCAAACCCCTTTTAATTATGCAATTTTTGCTTGTGAAGTTTAAGACGTTTAAGGTAGATTCGCCCTTACTCGCGGCGGCCCCACACTCTCAATAGCTTTTGAAGATTTGTTTAACATTTGAGCACTTTGATAATCCATAATTCTTGAAACAAGAAATACCTCCTCTGACACAGCTTTCAGTTCGTGTTTGCATATTAATCCTAATGAATAGCAAATAGAGCTTATAAAATCACATGGCTAGCTATTTTCAAATATGCGCCTAAATGTGGTCGCAACTCGCACATACGCAACATAGCCTTAGATTGCTTAATTGAATATTAGCGTGAAGTAACTTTTGTACGACATGTTGTCTGTGTGAATCTAAAATCTGAGACTATTTCGTTGCCGTGCTAAGAGTTTCCGTTAACTTTTTTCTAATTTTTAAAAACTCTAACTTTATTGTAAATCAGCATATGCATGATGAAAGCGCATTTTTGGTAATGCAGATCAGTATTTCATTAGCAAAATTTAAAATTATCGATCTCACGAGTAATCTAATTCAAGAGTCAAGAGAGACTAGAGACTGCACATCTACACTATAACAGATAGTTTTTAGTGAAAATTGGAAGTCTCTAGCTATTGTAATTGCTGAGATCTCAGTCGGATAGCCAGCCAGCCATAACGAATATAATAGCGTACTTTTTTCCGAAAAATGCGCTAAAAATTAGAAACATGTTTTACCGTATCCAAATGATAATGTCTTGATTTCTTTAACATTCCCGTTTAGGAGTGCACCGTATTGTGGTAGGAATTTTAAAACAAAAATTACATTTTGGAGGCGTAAGCCACCACCAAACCATGCATTTTGGACTCAATTTAAAAATTCATATTCCAGTCCCCAGGAGGCTTTTTGCAAAAACTGTTTCTGAAATTCTCATAACTTGTTTTTTGGCGAAAATGAAGCGCTCAAGAAAATATATCAAAACAAGTTGTAAATCAGCATATACATAATGAAAGCGCATTTTTGGTAATGCAGATTAGTATTTCGTTAGCAAAGTAGAAAATTATCGATCTCACGAGTAATATAACTCAGGATAGACTCGAGCCTGCACATCTACACTATAACAGAAAGCTTTTAGTGAAAATTTAAAGTCTCTAGCAATTGTATTTGCTGAGATCTCAGCCGGACAGCCAGCCATCCAGCTATAACGAATATAATAGCGTATTTTTTTTTCAAAAATGCACTAATAATTAAGTTGTTATACTAGTAGCGCTATCTAACCTGTAAAATTATAGCACCTCGGAAAACCATATCGAAATTATTTTCTTAAATTATCGATCTCACAAGTAATCTAACTCAAAATAGACTAGAGCCTGCAGATCTACACTACATCAGAAAACTTTTAGTGAAAATTTGAAGTCTCTAGCTATTGTAATTACTGAGAACTCAGTCGGACAGCCAGCCAGCCAGCCAGAACGAATATAATAGCGTATTTTTTTTCTAAAAATGCGCTAAAAAGTCTTTTAACTTTTTTTAAACTAGTATCTAACTTGTGGCAACCTAAACCTCCACATTTTCGCATTTTCTCTTGCATCTATGCATTTTTAACGGATAATATCGAGATGTAAAGATATAACACTTTCTACACTTTTCGCTGGCCAAAGTAGGTCCTAAGATGTAATTTCCCAAAATAGTGTTCAGGCTGAGTTTCAATTATGCGCATCCTCCTCAAAGAAATCGACCTAAACGCTTGTAGTATAATAATTCAGACAGTTACACATTACACGTTGGGTACCTGTGTCAAAAAACCTGTGGAATTGCCTCAAATTAAACCGTTTGTAAAAATGTGAGGTTATAGGACTGTCAGTAACACAAATACTCTCAGATTTACAGGTGTTTGCTGAATTTATGCACACTCATCACGTCATCAGTAGCCTGTTTCACTTATATTTTTGTGTGAATTATGATAGTCCAGGAAATACAGACTTTGAATTTGCAAAATGAGAAAGTAGTTCCAATGTCTTTTGCATCCATAGAGAGTCATCTGGTGGTTAAGAATTCAAGTTTTCGACCTACCACCCCATGTGCTTCCTCCGTATGACTCTAAACTCTCCGAAATTTGGTTTGTTTCTTTGATTTTCAATCATATATTTTTAAAGGTTCGCATTTTTGTGCGACGGATCGAGGTTTTATTAGCAAACTCATTTTCATGTTACAGTTTCATTATGAAGGAAAGTTGTTGTGCTGAAATATAATCTGCATGCAAAGAATTGTGACACAAAGCTTCATACTTGAGGATTTTACGATGATTCCTTCGACAGTTATACTTAAAAAACCTTTGCAGCCGACCGACCGACCGAACAGCCAAAGTACAGGGTGAGTTTTTTCCGATGTTTAGTATGGGGATCTCGAAAACCGTAAGAGATACAAAAATCGCTTAAATGGTCGAGGAATTGCAGAATTTTAAGTACCTTTCAGAGTTGCTTCTAACTGTATAAATAATGGAGTTATGGTAAAAAAACCGAAAAATTTCATTTTCAAAAATGCGCTGGCGGTAATTTATTTTCGAAGATACCAAAAAATAAGTTTAGTGATTTTTTCTCAGCTTTCTGATAGTGCTAAAATAACATTATTCTACAACTGTCAAAAAAACCTGTCATTTTCTGACGAATTTCGAAGCGCGAAGTACTAGATTTTTAAGCGGTTAATTAATAAGTAAGGTTGCCCTTGACAACGTACGCGAAATCGTCAACAGTGAAAAAAAGTATTTCGCGCACGTGACAAAGTTGAGCTTAAACAGCAAATTTAATTAACAATCGGTTCAGTTGTAGAAAAAATATTGTATATAACGCTAGCGCGAAGTTATTTCGCGCATTTGACTGATATTTTAACTCGGCTTCGCCTCGTCAAAATACCTTCAGTCTCAATGCGCGAAATTGAACTTCGCGCTCTTGTTATATAAATAACTATTTTATCACTTGTGAGTTTCGAGTAAATCACATCAACTTTCTTGATTCTTGTGAACGCCATATAGGATTTTATGTCAATCGATAGGGAAAAAAATTAGAAAACCAGTTATACTAAACACTTAGCATTTCATTTGGGAAATAACTTTGCATTTTTGCCTCGTTTACAACGTAGTCCTTAAGATAGAGCCTTGAGGAACTCCATTCTTCATATAGCTTAATTCGAATTGAGTACCATCCACTAAAACACATTGTTTTTTATTATTAAGGTAAGACAAAAGTAATGTTCCAGCGAGTCCTGATGCCATATAGATGTAGCTTATTAAGTGCTTATTCAACAAAATCTTAAATGAAACACAATCAAAAGCTTTCAATAAGTCACACAATATTAGTGAAGCATGTTCACCTTTGATTGCACGATTGTAGCAATCATCATAGAAATTCCTGAATGTGTGGGTATAGGTACAATACACTACCGGAGGTTTCAGGATAGGAAATACCCACAGGCACATAAAAGTTTGGAACATTCCTCTCTCTACTCTATAAACCACGATTTTAGTAATTTTTAGCCCAATCATAATGAAGAAAATCAAGTTTATCATACTTTTTACTGAAATTCTTGCTAAAAAAACCCCTTTCATTGCCATGTTTTTTTCTATTTTGATGAGGGAGGAGCGCATATGAGTTTGGTTTGGCAAATTACTGTTTGTCACATCACTTTTTCTTGCTTTTTCAAATTAAATACAGCACGGCATCTTTCAATATACATTTTTGCAAATGTCCGCAAAAAGATACACGTTCACTGCTACTTGGTCTTGTTTATAACAGAGGAGGAAGGCTCATAGGAAAAGTTCAGTTTGAAATTCACCGTCTGTGGAGTGGGGGCATGGATTATACCCTTTATAAATCACATCTAAAAGAACTTTTTGTCCAAAAAATTAAGAAATTCAAGTTATTTAGGTTTAAGTATAGTAGTTAAGTATTTGCAACGTGTTTCATATCATAATCAAAAATATTAAAATAGAAGTTTTTGACTAAGGCCCCTTCATTAGATATATACGCATAAGCCCTCGCATTACCTACCTGAATTCGCCATTGCCAATAACAATTATAAGTGGAGTAGATAGTTACCCTGTTTATACCTGACAATTTCCAAATGTTCCAAAATGATAATGTGAAAGAAGAAATGTTAATGTGTTGACGATTTCTTTTATGCTACCATAAACGTTCGCCGACACTTCTGATTATGAATTATATGGGAGCGGTTTCGGAAACGTATTGAAAAATTACCGATGTGTTTATCTACGCTACAATTGTTGGGGGTCAAACATTTTAACCCTAGTTCGTTAACAACAAAGAACGTGGAGCAAGAGAACAAGAGAAAGGGCAGACATAAAATTTTGCATGATAAAGTTTACGTTTAAAACTTTTGTTGTAAGTGACCAAGGGTCAGTATTTTCAATAAAATAGGCGGTATAAATCAAGTATCGGCTTTTGTATTTTTGACCTGTGCGGTTGGCTCTTGGCCTACATCTGTTCTAGCCTTCTGTAATAAATCGGTTGCGCTCTTAATACGAAGTTACGATAATCCCATTTTAAATTGTTCTATTGTAAACTTAATGTGTGAGTCGTACAAAGTTTTACTCGGCGAAAGATTTGCCAAAATGCGTTTCTCACAGCGTCCTGATCAGGAAATTGGAATTAATCACAAAACTCATAAATTACAGTAAATGTCAGAGAGTTAATTTTTTGAACAATGCCCCAATTTCTTTGACATTATATGGGTATCTTATCATTTTACGAATATCGCCTTGTTTTTATCTCAATCACTTCAATACATTGTTTTGCAGCGAGGGCCAATGAAAATTCTGCACACGCTACCCCTATCTTAAACGCAGGGGTTGAACAATTGTTTTATTTAGTTTAGTGGACAGTTGGTCACCGTTTGCGTTTCCCAGACTGACCGGGATTTACCAAGGAGGAACAACCGCAATTCTTATGCATAAAAAACCGAGGTTAATATTTTAAGCACCCGTTTATGATTAACCTACACGTGGCATTGTAAATAAGCACGTGCTATTAAGAGATCGCAGCTTGACAGCAGCAAGAACTAGGGAAAGCTCGATAAACGGAAAGCCTTACGTCCACCGTCCTTAAGCATCATTTTCCTAGGACGTTCTTAAACGTGTGTCTCATTAGACACGCCTGATACTGACCTACGATTTCTGTTACTTTGCTTTGATATAAGGGATGATTCTTAAAATTCGAACGGGTGCAGTTTCATTCGATGAAGACACAGTTTACTTGATAATTGAGATAATATTTTAAGCATAATCGCTTGTATCATTAAAAGCACTTCCACATACCAGACATTCCAAAAAGTGAAAAATTTCGTACTTCCGTCACCTCAACATCGCAAATGTCGCTAACAAGCGCTTCTCTAAGAGCTGCGTTTTATTTTAACGAGTCACAGACTCATGGGACCAACAAGGAATCGCTTCCTGCTCTTTTTTGGACACTGGAATCGGACAGGATGTACGTCACGAGATTTAAACATAAAAAAAGGACGGGCAACATGTTTCCGATTTTGTTCGAGTAAGCTGTTGGAAATTACAGATTCGCATTGAATTAAATTCAATCTTACGATTAAGTAGTCTTTAATGGAGGACACCCTTAAATTGGTAACCTCAACATTGACGAATTGCGCAATCATACCGATTTTGTGCGTGTCTTTCGCTATAAAGAAATGTGTTGTGGGCGAAACACCAACTACTTAACGAAATAAAATTAAGGCTATATAGTTTTGTTTCAGGTTTCAGATAATTTGTACGCCTAAATTTCTGAGATGTCCTAACTAACACGCTTCACGTTCGGGATGGAGTGAAGCCTACGTTACAAACCTACGTTGTAGTCTTGTGCTGATTTGCTCATTACTCAAGTTTTGGGCGCTTTTCATTTCGCAGACAATAAAATCCTTTTTTTTTGGTCACTTAGAATTAGAAGTTGCAATTCCACCTTAGCCAAACACTTCTCATACTCACGATTTTGTACAGTTCCTAGTATTCTTGTGATTAACGCGATTTATACAAAAAAAGCTGCATCTAGATGAACTTTACAGCGATTTTGAGATTGTTTTTAGTTGTTTGCTTTTAATGTTATATCAAGGACTAAAACTATGGTGTAATGATACCAAAAAATTGCCATATTCAAGGGCCAGTGTAACTTTTTATTTCGGATTTGATTTTTTTGAATATATTTTGCAAAAGTAAAGTGGAAATTTTAATAAAACTCAAAAATATGGAGGTTCAGAAGTGTTTTCCCAAACCAATATTGGTCTTTACTCAGGTACTGAGGTGATTCCGATCGACTAAATATACGTCATTTTCTACATATTCTTTTGGTCTTTGTGTTCTTTAACTACTTTAAGCCTCAACATGAAGATATAAGATTACATTTCTGAGTTCAGCGCGATAAAACCACTAACTTCAGAATTGCTGAATGCAGCGTTGGGTGCGTAGAAAGTTGATTAACAATTTTAAAAAACCATCTGGGATTGGTGGAAAATAAGACATTAACCAATGATCAATTAGACATGGCTGTTGGGATTCACGATTCGCAATTTTTTAGGTAGCGCTGATTAACAGAGTTTTTCCGGAGAGCCCAGTTTAAAGTTCAGTTTAGTTATATTGAGACCAAGGTACAAACGCACCCTCATTTAACTTTTTTTATGTTCGTTTCCCTTTAAGCTTTTTACTTGAAAATGAACTCAGTGGAGGTCCGAAACTAGTCGTAACTTCTCCGTTTTTGTTAATCGATTATGGGGAGATATTGATTTTTAATTGATTCACTTCAAACCCCAGTTCAAGATGGATCCTTGGTCTAATTTTCAAAAAAATTGCTGTAGTTACCACCTGGAACACTTGCGCATGCGCAGTTCTGTCCAAAATATGTTAAATATTCTTCAAAATAAATGGTCTACAATACTTGGAGATGGACGCAGAAATAACGAACGCATTATAATGAGAATTTTGCAAAATAGAGTGCTAATTGTTAGTGCTCCTGCGCAATTCCCCTATATCTTACTTTAACGGCTTACCTCCGACATTTTATCAAGAGCCATTACTGCCAGGAATCCTCACAAAAGTCATCAGTTTTTAACCTTTTGCGATCGACCCGAAATTCCAGGCAACAATGGGAATTACTGAGCTACAGAATTTGGAAATGTTAATCCGGCTATTTAAGGGAGTATAATTAAGCGTAGTTAATTAATTGTGCTGCTGCAAACCTCGTCTGATTAGATTGCGCCTAGTGTCATTAGAAGCGCGCTTAACATGAATTTCAAGATTAGTCCCCAATTGTTATATTTTCCTCCGTTTTGGCTTCGTGTCATTTTGATAAATTTTGCATTTGAACGTACCGGTTAATTTCAAGGTAAGCGCTTGACCAGAAGCAAGGGTTGAAACCTTCTGGTGGCGCTTGGGTCCGTACCGTTCTGACGACCACCACATCCACGTTGCTTCCGACTATTCAAGGAAATGTAGAAAAAATAATTCGTGTAGTTCTACCTTTTTCCGGAAAGGTGTAGTTGAAGGTCACCTAGTCCCGAGCGATTTCGGTGCCGTTGGAGGGAGGAGGTTGAGCGTCGTGCCTTTTTGACTATATCTCGAAAATTGTGGGTCGCAGGAAAAACATTTCTTATCAAAATCGAAAGGTCATAACATTTTCTACTCACTTACGTTTTCGGTCGAACTGTTCCTCCAGCTAATTACCTGCTCACTTTTAACGTGCAAGTGCATAGTTGTAGGGAATTAAATTTCCTTCAAGAATCATTAACATTTGGTAGTTTATCTTCAACTCTTCAAAAATTAGGTGGTGTTTTATGCTTCGACACCTCGACTTTACCTACAACAAAAATGAAATGAAATTTCGCGAGCGAAGATAATTCAGACGTACGTACAATTCCTCTCCATGAGGATCGTCTACGTCCTCTTCATCTCTGTTAGGATTGGTGGAGAGTTGAACAGCTTTTTGGCAGTTTGGGTAATGGTGCAAATCAGCCTTGTGCATCCACTGTAAGAACATATAAAAGTAGTAACGTAGAAATTAATATTTAGAAACATCCTGTGGTATGTGTTATAAAATTCCTCCGTCAGATGTCGCCATTGTCGCCCCCATCCTTTGAATTTAAATTCCTTATCATTTCCCCACTTGTTTGGTGCTTCTGCTTGTCCCTATAAAAGTGTGAAAGTGAACCAAGGATTACCAACTATACCTCTTACCGACCATAAGAAAACAGAACCAGATACCATAGCTGAGAAACTCAGAAGTCCTTTTAGTTTAATTTCCCTTTGATTTTATTCACCGAGAGCTTTCCTTTTTATTTTATTATTGGGTAAATGCACCTGTGTCAGGGTCCAGTAAAAACCTGAAAGTTTAAATTGAGGAGAAAGCTTCATGTATTTCCTATACCTGCAATTTAATTTAATATGCTGTCTGTTTAGGTTAATCTATACAGGGTGTTCCATTTAAAAGAATGAGGTTAGGTCGGATACCTTACTTATTTCGAAAAGTGATTATACAACCAATTTGAGTAAAGCAATTTTCAACAAATTTGTTTCACTTTACGTGAAGTAATTGTCATTTTACTTATCCACGTCAAGATAAAATCTCAGTTCTGGATAAAATTTGATTAATAATCAGGTTTTGATTTTTTTATCTATAAGTAGGTATTGAATATACCTAATCGATTGTATTTACTTTTTAGTGATCAATTGTCGGACTTATAATCGCCCACCCCTAATATCCGACCACTTTAAAGACAGTTTCTTCCTGTTTCCGAAACTGACACCGATAACAATCATTTTGTTAATTATGCGTTTAACATTAAGGTTTATGAAACAGAAACGAATTGTTTCGCACCTCATCAGACAAAATAAGTTGCGTTAGAACTTTGAAAAATTCGAAGTAATAATCGACTCGTTAAATATAATTACTAGAAAAACACGAAAGTGTGCGGACACATTTTTCAAATAGGAAATAAATTCTCGGAAGGCGACCTTATTTGTTTTTTGTTATTTTTGGTGTTTCGGAAGAGTATAGGTTCGCCTTTGAGTTTTCGAAACTGTCAGCATGATTGAAACCTGGCAGATGTATTATTTTAAGCACATGTGCCCTTTTAGATACATTTGTAAGTTCACAGATCTTCTGATGGGGACAAATATATTTTAGTAGTTATTACTCTTTAGGGTAATCTGAAACAATACGACGGACGGGTAAACATCTATTGAGAATAAAATTAATAACTTGTTATTGAAGGGCATACGTTCGCATATTGTTGTGTCACAATAGAAATGAGATCTGTCATATATTTAAGGAAGTGGGTATGTTTAAGTGCATCCTGTACTTGTGTACCTTTAAGTTGAAGTGACCAATGTCCACGTACACACTCTATTGTTGGGAAATGGGTGGAGTAGTAGGTCATTACAAAACTTATCTTTTCAGATTTCAAATTATATCCATAATAGCCGTCAGTTGGTTCGCAGGAAAAATCGAATTACAACTTCATAGCCCAGATTAGTTATTCATTGAATAATAATGAATAAGGCTTATATTTTGTTACGAGCTTTCATCCCTACCTAATGTAATAGCCATTTGCAAAATATTACGCTAATTTGCGTTAGCTATTAATAAATGCGTACAACGACCAGAGGTAGCTATACATTTTTATGTCAGATTGTAAACTCCGACTATAAACTCTAGATTAACTGATTTTTAATACTAAATTCCAAACTTTTAACTTTGGCTTAATGTGATATCAGCTAAATTTCAACTTTGTGTTCCACAAATTAATTAGGTAATTAGGGAGCTTTTAAACATCAGATTTCAGAAACACGATTGGTCTACTTGTGAAATATTAGCCAATCCAATCCCACAATTTAACTATAAACTGATATTCTGAACTACTAGCCTTTTTATCGTGATCTTCACATATTCTCAAGAACTGTCAGTTAACAAATTGGCTTAAAAATTGGCATGTTGTAATCAAGATTTTTATTTGAACTACCAAAGTGTGTTGTAGCATTCAAAACAACTTGTGTAAACTCATCTGGTAGAAGTGGAGTACGTGAAATCGCCTTGCTGAAATCCCCGGAGAGAATAATTAATTGTATCATTATAATAAAGGCTTGACCATTTTCTATAGTATTGACGTCTTTTTAAGATGATCTCTCTGTGTATCGCTCTATCATAGTAAAAGCGTTCAAAAATCTTAAAAATATCTTTTGTGAATTTGTGAGGATGCTATAGAAATGTCGTTTGGAACAATGTATAGCAGCTTCCATTCCTCCTTTAGTTCCAAAGTCAAGCTGATGGGATCTGAGCTAAGAACCAAGTTTTATTAATTCGATTGGTCTAATGATGAGCGAATTTAAGATTTTGACCCCATAAGATAGACCTCGAAAATGTTATACTCTACAGGAGTGGTTACTATAAGGCATCTGAAATGGCAAACAAGACAGTTTATGAGAAGGTTTTAACAGTGGGGTATACTGGAGCAGACGAAGCGTGTTTATTTGGTAGGTAACTTTTTCTGGCCCAGGAATTAAATCAAAGCAGGATTTTAACTGACAAACGTAAAACAAAACATCTCACGAGATGTTATTTTTAAGAAAAGGTCTCACAGATATCATCAAATATGGATTTCCGCAAAATTGGAACAGTATTACAGTATTCCGTCTCTACCTGGTTCAGTCTCGTTTCGTCTAGTCTCATTTGGTCTCGACACACCATCCAAAAATGGTATAGAGCATATAAAAGGCACCAAAAAGGCATGATAAGTAATAATATTTGATGACTTTCCTCATACAGGGTGTAGAATTAGTTTACGTACCATATAAATATTTCAATGGTAATTTCTTTACATTGAAAGAAAATCACTTGTGCCGCGAAATCATTGACACAAGAATTCGTCCATACAGCGTACTAGAAATTTACATTTAGTTAATTTTTTCGGTTTCCTGAATTAAAAAACCATAAAAAACGACATGAACAGACGGTGAATTTTTTAAGCTACAAGAAACCTATTTTCAACTTTGCTCTAATTTAATTAGAGGAGAAAATATTTCCATATAAAGAAATTACCATTGAAATCTCTATGGTGCGGAACCTTGTATATCTGCTAACGAAACATAATTTCTTCCATTATGTGTATTTTAAGGATTCTCTCTACCATTCGCATCTCTGCTCTGCAGCTAAAAAATATGAGCTTTCTGGTAATCGGGTATAACACACCATTCTTTCTTACTTAAATACTGCTGTCGAAGGTTTCCTGGATTTAAGAAAAAAGTGACAGTTATTTTATAGGACCTATGGTAATTAAGATTGGTAACTTGGGCGACGGACGAGAAAATTCCTTTTCCTTTTAGTGACAAAATATAAAATACTAAAAACCCACAAAAAAATTAAAAAAAAACTAAAAAAAACATTCTTCATCAAGAAAACACAATAGAACCTCCACTAAAGTGAAACATGAACATGAAAAATAATTCAGTACAAATATTGAAGACCATAAAACTTCTCTAAATATGGTTATATTCTATTCGTCTACGGAGTTTTTAGAAATTCATAACGGAACCTCAAAAATTACCAATAATATGCTATGTAGTCCGTTTACGTATTAAATTAGACTAAATTACTGAACGGTACCTGCACTTCCTGCACACGCTTTAAAAAATGTTATTGGAACCGCCATATAGTTTACTTGAAGATTTGAAATTGTAATGTGTGTGTCAATCAATTAGGAATTATAGCTAATTATTTTTCAAATTTTTAAGGATTATGCTTAGGTCAATTACTTTATGTTCACTTATCACTAGGCCCCCTGGGGTAGAATTGATCCACTCCCGTCCTCGATATCGTAAAAGGAGATCAATGGCCACCAAGGGCGTAGCCAGGATTTTATTTTTGGGGGGTGCTGAACCAGAGGAAAAGGTTTAAGACCGGTAGAATTTGAATTTAGTTCCTACACTGAAACATCTGTAGTGGTTCTTCGAAAAACGAACCTTACAGTGCAAAGGTCGGATGGTCCCTAGTGCCGGTCGGGAGCGAGGCGGAGCGGGCAGATCTCACCCGACCGTTATCAAAGGCTGCTCGGCGCAACGCATGTACACACTAATGGCATAGACAGAGGGGTGGTATTTTCCCCTGCTCCCTGCAACAGAGACAAATCTATTTAAAAGACCTCTTCCATGGTGGAATCCTGAAGTTAAAGAAACTGTGAAAAATAAGAAATCAGCATTGACAAAGTACCAAAGGAATCCTACAGTTAAAAATTATATTGGGTTTAAACGAGTGATCAGCAGGAAAATATAAAAGTTCAATAGTCCAATCGATAAAAACCTCCCAAAATATAATTACTGAAAATTTCTTTGAGAACGTGAATACGTAGGCCAATCATTTTGCTACCGTGAGTAGCTCTGCTAACTACTCAGTTTAACAGAACTTCTCTCAAGCAAAGAATGAAAGAGAAATTGAATTATGTTGTGATACAGCACGTGGCTTAGAATATAATACACCATTTGTAATTAAAGATATAGACTTCGTGCTGCAAGATTGTAAAAAAAAATAGCACTTGAGTGCGAGTTGTATTAAAATTATATTAGCACTACCAGGCCCTAAGGTCCTGTGTTAAATCCTACATCGACGATCAACATTAGTCTAAGCTAAATAACATGTAAAATTAAATTAAATTGTTGCATCGGCCGGGAATCGAACCCTGAGCGCCGCGTGTCAACTACCACGATTACACAAACAAGGAGGACGATGGCCAGCATCTTAGCGGATTTAAACCATAATTTAAATCTAAGAGGCAACTTACCGCTCCTTTCTATCGGCCCGGTATTTTCGCGTGAAAATCCAAGATAAGGTGTCCGAAGTTAAGATCCAAGAAAATGGAGTACCTCAAGGATTGACCCTTAGTTGCACGTTGTTCTCAATTGCCCTCAAGGATAGTACTAGAAGTGTATTTGAGTCTGTCAGTAGGTACATATATGTGGATACGGCGTCGTTTGTGCCATAGATGCTGAGGGTGTATCCCATGAATGGAAATTACACACGGGGCAATCGTTAATGTATTGCATCATAAGAGAAGGGAAAAAATTCCTAACTGTACCAGACTGCTTGAATGTCCTTGACAACCTAACTCAAATGTATACGGACGATTTTATCAATCGCCAGCATACCAGAACGGGGCAGTGACTTGGTGTTCCTATGGGTACCGAGACATGTAGGCATCCACGGAAATGAATGGGCAGGTCGTGCCGCACGAGATGTAATCTCAAGTCACTTTGTGGATGTATACTACATGGTGGGACATTAAATTTGCATCCCCCTACCCAGGGGTAGGGGATATTAAATACCCCCCAACAAAAGCGCAGAGGCCGCGTGATCCTCCGAAAATTTTCCAAAATTAAATTGAAGGTCTAAAGCCCTGTCTAAAGCTTTTTGATCCGGGAATTTCGCTTCTTTAAAACATGGATATAAGATTACAAAATACAGTGTGTCCAACATAAGACTGAACATCATGGAAAAATCATAAACATAAGAGGTATACAGTCGGTTAAATGAGAAAGAGTTGCGCATTTTAGGGCTTAGTAGAACGATGTTTTAAAAATGTGGAAATTGCGATCAGTTCCGGAGATATTCAAAAAAAGATGATGCTCACAGATTTACACTGACACGAAACCGTCATCAACTTCATAATTTTGTATGAACCGGAAAAGAGTACATACTGTATTGAGTAGCATTTTTTATTACGACTACAAATTCTGTATGGCACAATAATATATTGTTTACAATAACAAATTATTTCGACTTTTGTCAATGCCTACTACACCAAAATGTTAAAAATGTAGAACAAGTCTTTTTGCTGATATAAATATTAAAACAATTTTTAACATTTTGTTGTAGTAGGCGCTGATAAAATGTCAAAATAATTCCTTGATGGTTCCTTTAAGTGACATAGGTGATAAAGAATTATATTGTTCATGGTTTCTCAGACACCAATTGTACAGCTTAAAAAATTCTTTTCAAACAGGGTTAGAAAAAAATAAAAACAAATATGGTTAATTTCGGTTTTTTCGAATATCTTCGAAACTGATTGGAATTTAAAAATTTTTAAAATATCATTTTACTTCCTTGCTGTTCCTTCTTATCTTGGACACACTGTGTATATTACATATCGACTTAAATAGACGTTTTCAACTAACTACATGCGAAATTAGATGACTCACCAGTAGGCGGGAGACACTTTCTGACCCGAAGGAAAAAAAAAGGAAAAATGCCAACGTGTTTCATTCCTCCGGCACCCCTGACTACAGGGATACCGGAGGCGGGCTGCTCAGGGCTTCCTGGCCCTCTTCAGCCAGAGAACGGGATTGTAAGGATGGGTAAAGTTAGGGATTGGAACGGAAGGAACGGAGTTAGGGTGCTGAGGGGGAGAGTACTGCTCCAGCATTCGCCTCGTAGATTTCAACATAATGCTAGCATTATGCGAAGCTACGTATGTCTGAGGAAAACCCCCTGACAAAACCCCAGACAGAGCAGTCGGCAGCGGGATTCGAACCCACAACCTTCCGAATAGCATCGGTGAGCGCATCCACTGCGCCACGTGCCTCGGTACCCGAAGGACCAATCCTCAAATGAGTATAACTTTTGTTTGAAAAATGATTAAAAAAACTGTTCGACAATTTTGTTCCTCAACTCATCAAGAATGTACGCAACAAATTTCGTGGAATTATCTCCATTTTCGTTGTCCGGTCAAAAATTGCAGTGGAATTTTAGCATTGGAAATGCTAATGTTTTGTATGGGTATGAAGTTACCAGTTTCGTTTAAGCAGAAAAGACAGCGGTGTCGCATCAAGTGATAATTGTACCGTACTCGACCGCAATCGCTAGATTAAGGAAAAGTCG
The DNA here is from genome assembly GCF_008802855.1 of Photinus pyralis. Taxonomy (NCBI): domain Eukaryota; kingdom Metazoa; phylum Arthropoda; class Insecta; order Coleoptera; family Lampyridae; genus Photinus; species Photinus pyralis. The sequence goes on along the minus strand of NW_022170596.1, from coordinate 34,903,092 downwards.
CGGATACCGTCGATGCGGTACTTACTTAATAGTGCGCAATTGTTCTGTTAATTCCAATTTATAGGATTCTCGCACATCTATTTAATAGGATTACGAGCAAGTTATGAGGTTTATTATTCAGAAACTTTACCTGATCCCGGGTTAATAGAGGTTATTTGTGTTTTACATATGGCGTTATGCGGTTATCATTTCCAATGTCTCCGATGCTGATCGCGAAATCTGTGAATTCTTGTTTCTAATTTTCAAAAACTAATTACGATTCGTGATTTTAATTTTCACAAAACCCTCAGATACCAAATTTCGTCAAAACCAAAATTTTGTTTCGCACCCACATTTAAAGGTGTGGCCTCTTGTGGTAGAAATTTTGAAAAAAAATTTGCAAAATCGGAAAGCGCATACCCCAAAACCTATTCCAAGCAGAAATGCAAATTTCAGCACTTCTTTGAGAGTGGCTCCCAAACGAAACACGTTGGACCCTCGGTTTATTAGGAAAAAGTGCTTGTTGTGATCCTCTCTACCACATAATTTTTTTCCATACTTATTTTTGGATTAACGTGTACAATGTTAAGTTTCGTTAATAATAAAAAAGTAATGAAAGGAGATATGCGATTTTTCAGATGTGGCAAATATCGAGTGATCCATTAGGATTGTGCCACTAACGCCGTCACTTGTTATCGATTTCCGGGTGGAAGTGGGCAGCAGAATTTCAGAAATAGGCTTTCCTTCTTTGAATAATAGAAGTGACTAATTTAATTATGTGGTTAAACGACTTTACATAATATGAGTTATGGATGCCAAGTGTAAACCTTACTCAACTTCTGTTATCTTTATTAAGAGACGCTTAAGTTCCATTTTTGTTAAGGTTTGTACCATACAGGAACGAGGTATCAATTTGAAAACACGATCATACTCAAAAATTGGCGTCTCGTTCCATGTACAGTTAGGATGTGCCACCCGTACGGGTTGTCTGCTCCAACATCTAAGCTACAATTGCAGGTTGGGACGTAAGCTTATGACTGAGATTTTCACCAACGACCTACTTACTGCCACAAATCTTTTAAAAGATGTGATATACAGTGTGTAAAGCGATGGGGTATACAAGAGGGATTTTTTTAAATATTGATTTATGAAAAAAATTTATTCTTCATGATATTTTTTGCTTGCTTTGAAAGTACCAATAACGTTTCGATTGTTTGTGGTTTGATAGCAATACGCTATCCTGATTATAATGTAGAATGATAACTTTCAATAAAAAAAATTAATATTATTATTTTTCCAGATTTCTATAAATAAATTTTAGATTATCGAAACGTTATTTGTACTTTCAAAGCAAGCAAAAAATATCACGAAGAATAAATTTTTTTCATAAATCAATATTTAAAAAAAACTTCCCTCTTGTATACCCCATCGCTTTACACAATGTATATTTAGTTTTAAGTGATAAAATGTGCAAGGAATGCAAAAATGCAGTTGTTTTAAAATTAGTTACTTTTAATTGTTAGCGAATCGAATTGAGGTGGATTCTGGTTGGAAATGTTGAAAGGCCAGCAACAATCAACATTACAGTCGCCTGCATATGTGTCTAAAATTCACCCTTTTGGCATACATGGAACCTAAGCACGTGACATTATAAATATTAACTAATGTTTAATGTTCAAATAACATTAGACGCCAACCCCCTCTAAAATTATTTGAGAAAATACGCGTGGAATGTGATGTGCGAATTTGGAATGTATAGCAATGCTCATGAATTCAATTCTTTCCAGTCGAGTCAATTACGGTTTCGTCCGCAGCTTGTGTTCGTTGGGGGTGTAATTCCCGTTGCGCTGACATCAATTAAAATAAATGAAACCGAGTTACTTAAGAAATACGCGTCTATTTAAATTGAGAGGTAGATGCTCAAATCATCGACATAAAATAGTCCCGTGTTTTTTAATTTTCTCTACGACTAGATTTAGCATTTCTCGAACTAAGCATTGACTACCAGTGTTTTTTATGTAACAGCACATTAGACACAAACAGGTGAAGCGTAAAGAGCGCTCGCCACTCGGAAATTATCGCAGATTATTTGACCATAAAAGTCGTAAAACCGACACTACAAAATAAACGTTCTTAGCTAACTATACGTGGACGCATTTCTTGAAAGTTTATACAACTTCCGTATAACAAAATAAATGAAATGTATTACCGTAGCAAATTCGATCATCAACACACAGGTGTAAGAAGCGAAGACAAAGAACGTAATCTAAGGGCTGTCTCTAAAAAAATTCTCCGCAACTTACTATACCGAAATCATACATACTTGATAGAATAATCCCTACCTGAACAGAACTTAATTTACTGCAAACCAATACATCTGTCAAGCTCTAAATCTAAGAGTCCACCCCCGCAATGACTCATGGGCAGTAGAGCCATGTCACGGGGTGAGTAAAACGTGCAGGGAAACGGGGATGCTGGGGTGAGATGTACAACCCTCGCATCTCGCAGCCATTTTAGATTTTATTACCGTTCGATACTAAAACATATCGAAGACTGTCATTCGATATTGGAGGGTGGCCGAGTTTGAGTTATATTACGATGGGGTTGCTTTTTTCTTTTGTTCCCAGACTTAGAATAACACTTATATAAATCATATTGTTTTTTCCTCGAGCTAAGTTTCGAAATTACTTTTCTTTTTAGTTCTCGAATGGTCGTTAACGTTATTAAAGAATATTGAGGAAAAACAAACGACGTCCTTCTCACAATAAATTACGTGCGTCAACTAAAAATTAAAATTACAAGTTGCACACCTGTTTATATGACTCCTGTGACACAAGACCATACATCTACTCCATGCGTCGTATAGTAAAATATTGTTTTGAAACAGAAAAAATTAGCAAAAACGAACCGTTTACACCCGCACTTTATAAAATTAACTACCTCTATACAATTTCAGCAAAAAAAAATCTGCAGGAAAACTTAAAAGCAAAAGAATACAAAAACACAATTGGTATTGTGAAGCCATAAACCCATAATTACTAAGCGACATTCGGTAGCGCAATATATTAGAAAACCGGACAAACGAAAGTTTTTAGTGCCTTTGTGAATGGCAGTTTCACTTTTTGGTTAAAAAGAATTCTTTTCTAGCTTTTATTATAGGCCAAAAACTGATCGTTACTTCTTACGCAATCATAAAAGACCGGGATAACGAAATGGGAAAAAATCTTTTCGGAGAAAGTTGCCATTCGACCATTCCGCATTATTTGCATATCTTTCTGTCGATAGAAATGAGATGACGGGTGACAGGTCATATTTTTTAAGTTTTATTAATATACACAATAAAGGGCACATTTTTTTAAAAGAATTCTTAACTTTCGTTCGAGTCTTTGAATGGCTACACAAATGTGGGAGAACTCTGCATGATCTCCGTTATACCCGTAACTATCGATTTTTATAGAAGAAATTGTTGAGTTAAATTTGTACTGATTTACAGATTGCTGATCCATGTGTCATTTCTATCTGTCCGTCTGCCAGTCTGAGTATTTAAGATCTCGACACAACAACCTCACATATAACTCTCGCCAGGAAAGATTGCCGGTCACAGCACACCTTGTGTCGATTTACAATCTTTGTTTTTATTAAGATGCGAGCGACTTCTGGGAAAGGATTGTGCGTTGAACAAAAAGTCTTTTCGTTCAACATTGACACGATACTATCCCGGAAGTTGCTAGCACCTTACGAAAAACAGAGATTCTAGATCGGGATCAAGTGCTCTGTGACCGGCAATCTTTCCTGGCGAGAGTTATATATAATTTCCTGTTAAAGTTTAAAATAGTGCTATACTTAGGAGCGACAAAAAGCGAGTTTATGATTTTAAACTTTCTGTCCGTCCGTTCGGCTATCCGTCCGTCTGTGGACACGATAACTCACTAACGTTTTCGAATTTTCCAATTCTGTTTTTAGTAATAGGGAGACAATGGTCAAGGGACTAATTGATTAAATTTTTGTCAATATTCGTTACCCGGAAGTGTCGCTCGTTGTCTATATTGGTGTAGTTTATCATATTACAGTGCTAGGTATTCTGTATTTTAGATTTTTCATTTCCGTGTAGATTTTTAAGTTAATGATTATTGCAGCATTATGTATAACAGGAAAACCAGTTGTGAAATTTTCTTTGATTTATTGGTACTGTCCCCTAGGAAAATGTCATCTAAGCTCTAAGAAGAATCATCAAAAAGATTTTCATCATTTTTCCAATTCATACGGGAAGCTATAGAATGAGATGATTTGTATATGAAAGACTGGTCTGCGGGAGGTATGCCAATTCTGAGAACAACCAAGCTCTGAAAAAGCCTTCGAACATCCCATTTTTTAGAGACTATCAATTGCTTTCCAGTAGCTCTTAAGTATCTTTCAGGAACTGTTCAAATCCTTTCTAGACTTGTCGAGCCCCTACTGAACACTTTCTACAAACCTCTGAAACATACTAAAATGCTCTGGCATCGTCAACAATGCCTTGGAAGTTCATTGATAGATATAGTGGGCTAGACAGGTCTAAAGAGCACTGGAATGGCCTGTACGTATTTTAAAAATCAATAATTTATCAAAGTTTGAAAATAAGTGTTCTGAATTAGAATGCGTCGCAATAGCGCTACAAAATTCTGTAAGGTGCTTAAAAACAAGCTTTGGAGGAGGCTGTAGTAAGGTTTCTATAGCTCTAAAATGCACTCTAAAACGTGGTCAAAACTTTCATAAGTGCTCCAGGTCTAGAGCTTTCTGGGTTTTTTCAAGAGTTCTGCTCTATAAACGCCTAGAAACTCTGCCTAGACAGAACCTCAAATCTATAAATCTTTCGAAGGAAATGAGGAAAGGGTCTAAGCAGCTCTGATGGGATGGTACTAGAAGGATTTGGAATAACGTTATAAAGATATAGGTTCTAAATGCCTGGGGGCTCTCAGGGTCTACAATTATTGTACAAAGCGTTTAGAAGGCTTTTCGGGTCTGTGTAGCCGTTTTCCAGAAAATCTATCACGCAGTTCAGAAACACCATGAGTCTAGCGCTGTCCAGAACTTGAAAATACCCAGAAAGTCTAGAAAAGCCTAGAAAAGGTCATATAAGCGTCCCAAAAAAGGTTACGTGCCGTTTAATGGATAATCGTATCCCTTCATACGAAAAGTCACAAGGTACATTGTGAGAGGGTGCTACATGGCAGATGATTCTTTTTGTTTAAAATTGTTTTCGTGTTCACTGTATACCTCTTTGCATTCCAATATAAGACGATCAATGTCTTTCTTTTTCACTTCATTTTCACTCCACATAGTCTGCATTTAATTTGTTCTTCCCATTTTTTTTTTCTCCCTCTTCGTTTCCGCATCTGAACCTCGCCATTAGTGTAATGTTTTTGCTTCTCCTCCTTAGATATTTCGGCACCCCCTTCGTTATCAGTTCCTTGTACCTTCTGTTTCCTCTTCAATGCTCGATTTTTCCCTCTGTTGTATATCTTTGTCCCTTTTTAAGTTCTTCATCTGTCCTTTCCCTTATTTATCTCCCACTTTCGACCTCTGCCCATTCGTATCCGTTTCCTTCATAAAATTTTTTTTGTTCCCCAAATCTCTTTTGTGTTCATCTTCGTCGATAAATGTTCTTTCAGTAACTATTCTCCTTTCCTCAAATTTTACCGCCCCGAGAGTCGGACTCTATCCTTATCTTCTCCATTTTTGTTTCCTCCTCCACTATGTAATTTGGTGTTCTTTCTTTAGTTCCAGTATCCATTTGTAATATATTCTTCTATTTCATCTCATTCCTTCCATCTCCACATCAACACCGATTTCACAATTACATCAAAAAAGGTCTTTTCTGGTTCAGAACTCGATTTTGTATCTATCTTTCCTATTCTCATCACGATTTCTCCCTTTTTTTTAATTCCTTGCATCTGGTATTCTAAATTCTTTGACTTTCTCTACTCTTTCATTCCACCACTTCCGTTAAACCACCTTTTCCTCCTCCACTCTTCCTAAACCTCGTCATCTTACATTTCTCGACATTTAATTCCATTCCTTTTCTTATCTCATCTGATTTTCCTCTCCCCCGCCATTATTACTGTCTCATCACAGTTTGCCAGGCACCATATCTTCCCTCTTCCCACTACGATTCCTCGATACCTCTCCTGTAAAAATTAAATAAGGTTGGGTTAGGTAGACAGTCCTGTCTCCGTTCTTTTATTGTCCAGAAGACTTCTCTCCTATTCTTATACCCTACTTTTTGTCTCTCAATTTAACTCCTTCATTCCGTCCTTTAAATTATTATCTATTTTCACATCCGCCATTTTTTCCCTTTCTACTCTGTCAAAAGTTCTCATTAAATCCACGAACTTGACTTTTCCGACCTTTTTTTCCACTTCTTTTTCCTAAACGTTGCGATTTTCGTCTTATTATAAATTTAGGCAAGTATCTTGATAAAGATTGTATCAACAATTATTGGGAAGTGGAAAGACGAATCCAGTTTGAATCAACGAAAAAAAATATTCCAAGAAGAATTCATATAAAATAGCATTCCTATACAGGCTGATTCAAATTGAAGGACCACCATGGGGATCTCGGAAACTGTAAGAAATAGGTAGGTAGTTTAAATTTGGCAAAGCTGCGTACTTTGATGCTAAACAAAATACCGTTTTGAAACTGAAAAAAATTCGCCTATTTTCGGAGATATCCCGAAAAAAACAAAATTTTGCAAAAACGTTTTTATTTTTTACCGAAGTTATTTAAAAAGATATTTTAAAATAAAAGACACATAATTATGGCCACTTTTTTCCCTCTACAAGATGCTAGTTTTCGTCTCCGGTTAACCATCATCAGCTTTCTTTTTTCTTATGGAATTTGTATCATTTGATAGAGCATTTTTTCTGAATTTCACTGAAAGTAGTCGGAATTTTTTTAGTTTCAAAACGTCAGTTTGTTAAGCAATAAAATACGCAGTTTTGCCAAATTTAAACTACCTACCAATCTCTTACAGTTTCCGGGATCCCCATGGTGGCCCTCGAATTGGATTCAGCCTGTATAACTAAAAAAACAGAGGTACAGTGAGGAACAAATTACTTGTAGAAGTTTTGCAGAGTTCTAATTGTTCCAAGTTCTAGTGGCCCACAACGCCACTACAAAGGTTGCTTAAAAATGTCTCGATAGTTAATTAACTTGGTCAGAATTCAAGGACTTCATTCAATTTCAATTTTAGTTTATTAAGCTCAACTCGTTCAATTTAGCACAGATTTGGAACGTCCTCAATACCTTAAAAAATCAAGCGTTTCAAGCATACACTTAAGGGTCGTGAAACCAGCTCCACATGTTGAATAGGAAGAGGATGTACTTCAACGGACACAATTTTTTATTGCTTATTTGAAATTCGATCTTTTCCTTTCGGTTTTTTTGTCATAACTTCTTCGTTAATCATTTAGTAAGTATCCCGTATATTCGTTATAAGATTAATACGAAGACATCGAGATGTCTTAGTTTAAGGCACGCAAAAAAATAAGGTTTAACGATTAGAAACATGTGCGGAACTAAAAATGTTATGGTCACTGAAAACTGCGAAATAGATTAATGCACTGCCGATACGGATTTTTGGGAACAGGAAAAGAATGTTTTAGCGCAAAATTAATCTATGATTTATTATGCACTGTGACATATTTCCTGCATGATGAATTACTGTCAGTCGCTTCACACTAGCACCGCTAAAGTTTAAATTATCTGGTAACTTATTTGGGATGCTATAACCATTTGACATTTAATTTGCCACAATTTCGCCGAAACAGTTCTTATTCTCTATACCACGTATCCTATGCGTTTCATGTAAAATTACATTGTTTTAGAAACAATGCTCTTAAAACTATTCTAATGGTAGTGAATTTTCATACGGTTAATAGAACCATTTTCTTCAAGTACACAAGGATTGTAAATTTGCGCCAGTATCTTTCCCAACAAATTCGCCCTCGCAATATTCGTCTCCAAGAAAATTCATTCGCTCCCAATAAAAGTAATAATCATCCCTATTCGAAAATCTCCCAGGACTATTTGTCCCTGCTGGTATATTTCCCCAGAAAATACCAACTCTGCATAATTGGATGACATAAGGAAAACACCTTTCATTTCTGTAACTCGGACATTCAGATTCAGTACGAGTGAATTTAATGCGAGTTTATAAAACAAGAGCACCCAACTGCAGGAACTAAATTCTCGTTGAATGTATTACATGTCCTGTTAGGGGCAAGAGCGCGACGGAGCACTGGTTACGCGTTTGATTTTCAATTGGACGATTGTTTCGAAGATGAATTTTTCGGGGATGAATTTGCCTGACGGTGAATATTATATTTAAAACTTGCTTAGAGAATACCATGGCGACCGGTGAGCTTTGCGGGGTTAGTTACCAATATGACAACTACTGAATTAGGTACGTGAAATTGCAGGGGGAATAATTGCTGTATTCTGGTTAAAATTCCTTCTTCTGTGAATGCTTTATTGGCATGCTAACAGAAATAAATATTATTATTATATTATTGTTATTATTATTCGTAACTAAAACTGTCGATGAAGATAGGGGCTGCTCAATTGCTAAGTATTGCATATGGTATAATAACACTTTTCGAAATGTTTACAATTCTTATATTCACGTGCAAAACATAAAAGCACAGTTAACGTTTTTTTCCTGTTCTCACAAGCTAATTTCCGAATTTGCAAGGCATAATAAATCATATTATCTTCAATGGCCACACAACCTTCAGCTACGTAAATAATGTAAAAATGCCAAAATTTATGAATATTTATGAGGCCAGACAAGGGGTTGTAAAGCCATTTTAGTTAGTTTACCCTTTGCAAGGATTTTCTGTGAAAAACATTTCAATACCATAAAATTAAGTTCGACGACTGCAGATTTTTGAATTTTACAGAATGTTAAGTCACATATTTCTTTCTCGGAATTCTGAACTTTATTTCAACCGTTATACCTGCCATATAAAAGGAAAGTAAAACGTTTTTGTTAGCGTAACCCTTTTAGAGAGGGTGTGTTTTTTTTGCGGAGAAAGCGCCTTGTAATTGACTAATCCTTAGCGTTTCGAACTGTGATCGATACTACTTTTTAATTACGTACCTATACTATACAACATTCTGAATTTGTACGTCGTTTTCTATTATATTTGAATGTGGTTACGACCTCTAGTGGGAAGTAAACAAAAAAAAGGGAATCATACTATCCCTTGAAAAATAAGGGGACTATACCACGTGACGGTATAGGTTTCTAGAATTCGGTCCTTTTAGTGAACTGCAATAGGGGATGAATAATTTAACAGCATGCTGTCAATAAGTACAATTTTCTCAACGCACAATGCGGCGTGCCCTTTTCACTAAGGAGTGCGTGTAAAGTCTGGGGTTAATTTTGAATTCATAGACCTAAAAAGCGATTGTTATGTATATACGGGAAAAGGCAGCATCAATCATGGAACGGTAATTATTAAAACGATGTTAAAGCAGAAGGTTACTTTTAAGTTCGACATGACATTATAGTATGATTGATATGAACGGTAATTATTTAAAAAAGTAAGGATCATCAAAAATTCGATTACGTTTCTGATATGAGAAATAGAAATATGTAGTTCTCGACGTAACGAAAACTTCGTGGGAATATATCTACATTCGACCTACACTTACATATGGACACTTTGTTAAAATTCTTAACTAGAAATTTAGCTTCTCGAACAAACAATCCAAAATATGCCAAATAATTGGCAGGTTTCTTGAAATCAATAACCGTTCAAAATAACAATTTTACCAAAACGAAACTGTTCGAATTATTTTATGCCGTAAAGAGAGTACTAAGATTTTCTTACAATTATTAACGAGCGACAAAAAGCGAGTTTATGTTTTTGAACTTTCTGTCCGTCCGTCCGTCCATCTGTCTGTCCCCCGCCCGTCCGTCCGTCTGTGGACACGATAACTTACTAACGGTTTCGAATTTTCCAATTCTGTTTTTAGTAATATAGTGCAGGCGCTGGATGGATTTAAGTATGCAAAATCCGAGGACCGCATTCTGCCAGTTAATCCAAGTTCTGAAAAGCTTGTAGATTAATAATTTGAATCTTGCCGGAAGCCCTATTGGTCCAATTTTGTGTTGTACCCCCTCCTCCACCGCGAGTAGGTTGATTAAGCGCATGTTATATATCTATCTTGATGATTATTTTCCAAAACAAAGACAGTGTATAACCTTCCTTTTTTACCAAAAAACGACTGCATCAAAATTTCTCGGGAAAACACTTTTTCCTATTAATTTTGGTGCGTAATATCCAAAACAATTCGTACTTTTTCGATCAGGCTTCTCAATCAAAAGTTATAGACTAGAAACCAATTTCGAAAGAAAATTCAAAGGGCTGTAACTTTTGAACTAGTAGCCCAATCTTGGAACTGTTTGAAATCATGGATTCTACAGGCCGCATTCTATAAGAAAATTTTTTTCCGGGTCGATCTGAGACAATTTTTTTTTCGGGCCTCAAAAAAAAGGCAGTGTATAACCTTCCTTTTTTACCAAAAATCGACTGCACCAAAATTTCTCGGGAATCTAATCATATGTCTTAACTGCCTTTGTGCAACCGGCCCCCAGTTATTTTAATTTAATAGGTATACATATATACAACGAGTGGATTTGCAGTTTCCGGAAATTTTTGAAATCTTCCGAGTGGTATTTCAAATTTGGAAACTCCGTTAGTGGTATTTCCACCTAATTTGATCCTCATTGGTTGGTATTTATAAAGTAATAGCATGCTATTGGTTACATCATATATGAGTTGAGTTGTCATATATATAATAATAATTATAATACCATGAGTAGTCGAAGTACTATCGATTATTTTTGAGGTGTTGGCACGAATGTTATAAAATACTACGAGGACTTGCGCGAGTAATGAGCGTGAGTGGAGCAGCACCTCAAAAATAATTTACAAATAGTTCGACTACGAATGGTATTCGAAGCACTATTAAATGATCAAAAGAAGCTTGAAGCGTTATTACCCACGCGAATACGTAATCATCCCAAAACCTATAACATTATTTCCATGACGACCATAAATGTAAAAATAAACTACGGAATTTGCTTTTCATTTTGCTAGGTACTGATTCTATTCGAACTTTTGTGCTCCAAGCTAATTGGTTATGAATGATTAATCATTTTTTCTCTTAGTTTAAACTAAGAGATTAAGAAGAATATTCCGGTTTATATAAAATTCGCGACATTTCACTGGTCGAAGTGGGAGAAATGTCAGATGAATTGAATAGTCAGCGTAATTTTAATGACATCGGCCTATTTCAATTTTTCATTTTTTAGGATTGGCGGATAGGACTGTTTTAAAAATAGTTAAAAAAAATTAACATAATTTTTAGTTTTTCTATTATAATACAGTTGGGGTTTGAAGGGGAGGGGGGTGTTTATAGGTCTTTTCAATATAATCTATCAAAGCTACAACCCCGGTATTCGAATATTGCTATACATGTAACTGTGAATGATCTATAAAATTAAGTAAGTTTAAAACGAGAAATAAATTTGTTTTTAGATAACTGCAGGGTTGGTTAAATAGATTGTTAATTAGGCATAGCTCATCTACGAAATAAAAATATTTGGTGTACACAAAGCAATTGACGATTGCCAGCCATACACTTGTAGGTCCGAATTTTCTAGAAATCTACATAACATTAAAAGGAGAAGGAAATTTTGTTTTAGAGGTTAGCTGCAGGGTTTGTTAAAGGCAATTTAAGCATAAACTGTCAATGAATTAAAAATAAACAAGTGGAAAATTGTCGTCAATTGTTAAAAGCGGTTATCAACATAATATGCCGTATAAATCTCAAAATGAATCAAGGATAAAATCAATTGGACTACGAAATAAATGGAAGGAACTTAGTAGTGGGTCTAACATGTTATAAAAAAAATTGAAGAAATATCGTAATATTATATTTGTCAATTTGTTAGTACGAGTGGGAAGAAACCGAAATTGAATCCAAATTGCGGAATGTTATACGTGACGCACGCCGAATAAACGTAATAATGAGATTTCAGAATCTTGTTTTCGAAATAAGAGTAACCCATATCATGTGTTATTTACCATAAAAACCTCAGATCTATTTTAAGTGTCCAAAATAACTGAAAGGTGATAAATTCTCAACACATTTTAAGGCACCAACACAGTATCCTTATACGATGTCAATCACCCTTTTTCAGTGTATTTCATAGCTCCGTGTTCCTGGTATTTTAATTTAAAAGTGCCGTTCTTGAAGATACAATTTCAAAGTCATCAAATAACAGTATAAGGGTCGACTTATACAGTATCGTTCCTGATTGTATCAAACCTTACAATTTTTTTTAATTTGAAAGAGTAGTTAAGGCACACTTAAGCCATTCTTTTTATAACGTAACTGAATATTTACATACGCCTTGGAAAACTATTCAATCATTTTAATGATATATTCATTTACTTAACTGTGTGTTTACTTTACTTTTGTGTACCTGTGTAGTAGTATACTCTTTAGTCATTTACTGTTTATATTTTTTAGGTATATTTGAAAATCAGACCAATAGGATATGATAGCGTGGACTTTCAGCTGTCGATTCGTAAAAAAAACATTTTGCTATAAGTTGTCAGATGATATGGCTAATTTACTGAACCTATGAAACTGTGAAAAAATGTTAAAAATGTCAAATAACTTCGAAACCATATCGGTCAGACATAGCATCATATTAACAAAATCATACTAATTTTTTTCGGAATTCAAAAATACCATTAGAAAAGATAGTGCCATTTGAAATAAGAAAGTTCCGGTATCGTTCTGATACAACCGGAAAAGCGGCCGTTTGAAAATATTTTTAAATGATTCCTTTTGATCGATTATTCATAAAACGTAATGAGTTTCGAATCAAAATTCCAAACCGTTAATGAGATACTTCTAATGGTCTACTTAAAAACACCACCCTGTATACAGCAATTGAAAATTTTTTAAGAATTCGAAGTCATGTACAATACAGTAAGGGCACGAGAAGCCCCTCCCCCATCTTTTATTTTTATATTGAGATCGATGTGAAATATTATCCTGCATGTGTATCTTATTCTGTTTACTTCTTCGCTCACGACTGTTATCCCAGCTAAAATGGCGCTTCATCAAAATTTATTGTTTTTAAAATAAAAACAATCAGGAAGATACTAAGAAGGTTTGGTTTTTTGGTAGTGCTGCAATAAACATGTACATTTGTTAAATAAGAGCTTATTCCACGGTATTATTATTCAAAAATTATAGCTACTTCAAATTTATTTATTATATAAATTAATTCATCAAGTATAAAGTTAAACAGTTATCGTATAAATATGTTGTGCGGATATACTTGTTCTTCCAAATTTCATATTTAGCGCCTCGGATTTAGTTCTCATTTTAGTCATACCCAGTGATGGCGCTGCAGATGTTGGCTTCAATTTTTATATTAAATATTATACGACGCTAGCAGTCCAGGTTTAAATGGTCGAAGTATGTGTTAATAAGTAACCAAAAATAAGTCATACCTATGTGTGGACATAATTGTGGCTTATCTGACGTTTGCCCGAGCCATATAAACAAATATTAAAGATTGTAATTGTAATAACTTTACGTGTTCACCATCTAGCTATACGACTAATGAATTCACGATGCATGTGCCCAACTTATATGATCTTTTGCAGTGATTCTTCTCAACGTCTATGTCCTTCAAACATATTCGCGCCAAATCATGGGGCATATAATGAGCTACATCTACCATTTCGTGTACATCGAAGGCTCCATCTGGCTTCATAAAATTCAGATTTAGATAAAGACACTTTATAAAGCACCCGAACGCTGGCGTGTCTGGCATGTGAAAATCACGCACCCAGTTTTCCGCTAGATACGGATCGATGTGTGATTCCATCACACACGCATTGTGATAAGGTTTCGTGATGATTTTCCAAGCCACTTGAATGTCTTCTGGAATCTAAAGAAAAGATGTTAAATATTTTCAGCTGAGAACACATTAATAAAAAAATACAAACCCTCTGCGAATGAGATTTCACTATAAAAATGTACAGTAGAAAAATAATGAACCTCATTGTAACAACGTTCGTTCGAATCACAAACGATGCCACGGCTTTTCACTTTTATACTTGCACTTTCTGACACTCAATCGTTAATTTTTTATGATCGTGTGCTTGAGCAGTATCATTACAATTTAATTCTCTATTTAATGTAAAAATGTCAACCTATTTATTCATCAGCTTGTGTAATGGTCCACGAGAATGTGTTTGCATTTCGGAAAACAGGATGCCATAAAAGGGTTTTTAACAGCACCAGAAATTAGAAATGTAATTTTAAATGCGGGCTACGAAAGGTTCAATTGGCAACATACTCAGATTTGATTTTATTTAATCGAATAGTTTTACTTTTGTCAGACTTCGAAGCACGGAAAACTTTTGTAGTTTGTTCAGAAATGATTTTGAGGTTAATTTTCTTGGTGTAGTACTTTGTACCAGTGTGCCTTTGACCCATACAATTTCAAGGGACTGTAGTAAGTATTGACACTTTGAAGATTAGCTCAGAATAACACGCGTAAGAGAGTCCATGACGGTTCTGATAGATTCCATTCATGAAAAATAAGTTAGCCTGTGGATATAGTTGTAGAACATGATAATGGAGAGTGTGATTCTGCACCAGTCCATATATTTCTCTATAAGTGAACATGGATCTAAGGCGCATACTGCTACACCGTAGGGGTTGGGCCCCAAAGTCAGCTATTTGCATGGGCACATTGCCAGGTGCAGTTGACTGACCGAATAAAAAATTTGATTGGGTATAAAACTCAAAAAATTATTCACTTATAATTGCACAAGAGGTTTGTATTTTACCGAGTAAATTTGGGTTGTTTAGGTAATGAAAATCTGTTACCTAGTAATTAGACGAGAAAAACTGTCAACTAATAAAAATGCGACACCGCAGGAGGAGCATTTTTAGGTTGACAGTTTTTCGAGTCCAATTGCTAAAAGGAAACAGATTTGAATTGCCACAACCCAAATTTACTCGGTTTAAATACAAACCTCGAGTGTAATTCGGTAGGACAATTTAACGAACAAGAAATTCACCAAATTAATCAATTATTGACAGACGTCAAACTAGTCATATGGGAAAGGAATGCGATAATTGGTTCGAAAATGAATAAGTGAAAAAACCACTAGTGCATTTGTCGCTGGAAAAGTTGCAGGTAACTTTTGCCGCTGTCAAAGTGACAATTTCACTGCGGCTTATGCGATTTTTTATACATGAGTTGAATTGTCATTGAAGTTTCTTTCTTTATCCAGTTTAATACGTACCTACGCGGGTTTCACGGAATTGTGTGTAACATCAAGGATGAATTAATTCGAACGTATTTTTTTATAGTGAAGGACAAATCAATTAAACGTGCCGGTGTTTTGTTCACTACAAAGGGGCCAGTTGCTTCGGCGCGTATGCAACAATAACAAAAAAAAAGGATAAACACAGGAACTAACCGGTCAAAAATCTACGCGCAGAAAACATTTGCTTCACCGAAAAATTTACCAATGAATTTCGCTGAACGGAAGCTCCAATGTACAGTTTTATTCTTTAATTTTCCGAATCAGCGTCGTTGCCTATTTTTTATCATCGTCACCTGCAGAAGGCCAGTTTTATATGAGGTACCGTTATTTTATTTTTATGTAAAATTAAACGTTGCCTATCTTTAAGAAAGATCATCGCAAATTGTATGTGTTTTCTGAAAGATATCAACCAAATTTGAAGCCGTTAGGTATTTTTACCATTTATGGACCCATTTGAATTGAATTTGATAGAAAAATTCAGTTTTCATTTAAAGTTAGTTATCTCGAGTTAAATCTCGAAACTCATGGTAATTTGTGTATAAAAAATTGTGCCGTATATTGTTGACAGGTTTTGCATTAAGTTAGGGGTAATTCACAAAGGTCGTGGCCACAACAATTGATCTAGTTGGGATGAATTTACTAGTGAAAATCGTAAATGGGAATTGAAAATTGGAACTATTTCATTTTTTGATTTACGCCAATATATTCGAAACTTTACGAACAAGCTTAGAAAGTTAAAATTTTATTCCAAAGAAGGGAGGGTCCACCCCCCTTTATATGCGAACCCGTTGCAATAATAAAAACGATTTTGGCCTGATTCAAAAATAATTAAAGAACTATTTGTAACGTAACCGACAACTTTTGGGCGTCAAGTGGATATAACAAAAATGGCAGTGGAATAAAGTAGTTTTTTTTTACTACCCCTAAAGAGCTAGTCGGGTTTAGCAACTATTTATTTATGAGATTTGGCTCCTCTATAAGCAACCGCCGCACTACTGTACACAATGTGCAATGTGAGGATGAAGATGATTCTATAATCATTTGAGTGACCAGTAACTGAAGGTGGGTTTTGTTTTTATAGCAAAGAATGACAGTTGGATTGAAAAATATCCATCATTAATAACAGTAAACAAGTATACATTATACACAACTCTTGTGCAGATAAAGCGTATTTTTTAAAACCGAAATAGCTTTTGTTTTGACATCACCAATGGTGCAGACGTCTCAATCGCCCTTTGTGAGTACCCTCTTCCGACAATCCGTTCTTGAAGTATAAGGGAATATACCCGATCACGATAAGAGGTCGAGGAGGAGGGCTATGGTTGGTAGAAATTAATTCCTTTCGTTGAGACCTTTCATTAGAGTACCATGAAGGATATAACAACTTTACTTTAAAAAACAGCATCTCAGGAAATAATTTGTGGGGAGGCCCCCCTTTTAGACAGCGAAATTTGATGGCCGTCTGGCACACCTTCAAGGTATAGGCTACCTACTGCAAAAAATTCCAGGATTCTAGGACCATTCCCCTAGAAGTAGTTCGAAACGGTAGAAGTAGGTCTGGACGGACGGACAAAACGCAAACAATGGCACATTTTTTTAATTCCTAAAAAATGCGCTGAAAATAGAAATGATTTAGAAATAAAATAAAAATACAAAGTACTAAAAAGTGCTTTTCCCAATGCAAGGGTCATTATTTAACAATTTAATTGTTTTGCATACTGAATGCAAAAAACAAACCATGTATTGTATTTAGTGTTTTTAGGTAACCTTTAAACCACATCCTTAATTTTTGAAGTGACTTTAGGATGTAGTTCAAATTAATGAACTAACGGAGGCAAATAAACAAACTGTAACATTCTCTGGGAAGACTTATTTACCATAAACATGCAATTTTGGGTTTACAGTAACACGAATTTGAACCAGCAAGAAAAAAGGTTGTAATAAAATAAGAACAAAAATGTTCCATGTGAAAAATTTGAAGATATACACAACACAGCACTACAAAGCAGGCACAAAATAATTCAATGTACCAAATTTTGTGTAGGTACATATTTCCAAGACCTTCGCGATTAGTCAGTGTCTAAACTCCATAATAAATAAAATACCAATATGAGAAAAAACTTATTTATTACTCTAAGTTGACTTCCAAAAAACTAATATTCTTCTGGCCATTCGGCTAACGCATGTACAACACACCAGCACAAGTTGTAAGATTTTTTGCAGAGATTCTCTTCAACGTCGATGTTCTCCAAACACATCTCGGCCATATCGTGGTCCATATAGTGAGCTACATCGACTATCTCGTGCTGATCGAATGTTCCATCCGATCTCATAAAATTCAAACTTGAGTAGAGACACTTCAAAAAGCAACCGAAATAGTCGTCGTCGGGCATATGAAAATCTCGAAGCCAGGTTTCGGCTATTAGAGGATCAATCTGTGATTCAATAACACAAGCATCGTGATGTGGTAGCGTCACGTTTCTCCAAACATCTTGAATGTATTGCGAAATCTTAATTTAAACATAATGATAGCGTTTTCAGATGTGGGCATAATGTATACTAACCTCTTGAGAATTCATTGCAGGAATAAAGAAGCCCAGCAGGATAACACTAATAATCAGCATTGTAACTGTAAGAACGTTCGGGTCGCTTACCAATAAAACAATGACGTTCAATTCGCATTTGCTCCTACTAAATCGGTTAATTATTACGAGTACATTTGAGTATGTTGCAATGGGAATGGATTACACTCATTAGCATTTAATACTTACACATACAGGTTCGTATACTGAACAGTTTTGTAATAGTCCAAAGGATCATTCTCCTTCGAACTTACCTAGTAGACATGAAAGCATCAAACAGTGGCAGAACTATAGGCTAGAGATGGCCGTAGAAAAACCGTTAAAGTACTCCTGGTTAAATGATCTCAGCCGACCAGTGAACCCACTATCGGAGACGTTTTTGTTGCATTGCAATATTATTTATAGTCTAAGATCCCACATAGATCAACCTTCGCCCATCTGTTTACCGAGTAAAATTATTTTTTAGCAATACTAATATGTAAACAAACATATTGCAAATAAAATTAAGTCAAGGCTACCCTTAATTAAAATGAACCTAATTAATATTCTTTAACTTTTACGCTCATCTGTAAACCAAATGAAATCAATAATATAAAAGAAGAGTATGAGATATAAGGGTTGTTGTGTTGCCTATTATTTTTTGGTCCCTACTACTGGATTGTCAGCTATAAGTAGGTAAATTGGGGGTGTAGACTCACGCTCATGTGTTTACCAATTAAAATGTATGTAAAGATAAAGTTAATAGGTCCGTTTCGCATTTGGATTCAGCGAGGTTTTTGAGCAAAAATCTGGTGGGGGAGATTTATTTTGTTTTGTTTACATGCACAATTTCCCAAAGTGAAAATATAGTAGTATCGTCCGATATAAAACATAATACGACTATAATACTTATTACCAACCGCGTAAAGTTAAGAAACGTTGAATTAATGCTATTATCAACCAATTCGCACCTTGACTAGTTGACTACAGAAAGGCTGGGGACGTAGGAGGAGATGAACGTAAGGCAAATCTATCTACATTTTGTGGAACATTGTCCATTCTTATTTCACGAACACGAACTTCCTAGGGGATCCAGAATCTAGATAATTTCTATGGGATCGCCGCAACTCCAGGAGAAAAATCGTAAAACATATACTTTTTAATGAGACACTGGAAAGATTAATTTTAGAATTAGATTTACTGCATATAGCTTTAGAGTTTTTTTACAAGAATCTTCCCACTCAATGTCCAAATGTATTAGCGTTTTTGGGACCGTAGTGAGTTTTGCTTATTGAATACATGAGGATGGTAGAATCATTGATAGAAGAAAAAAATTGGGAGAAAGTAACTGAAAGGGAGGGAAGAGAAAATGAAAGGAGTGGCTGGGCCAGGGGCTGGGCAAAGAGAGTACAGAAGAGAGACATAAATGATGAAGAAAGAAAAAAGAGGGAAATAAAGAAGAAAGAGGTGAGAGAACAAAAACAAAGCATATGAAGAGCAAAACAGGGAAAATAAAACAAAAAAAGGAATCGTATGGTAGGTATCATATCGTATGGGTGGCACTTCCTAGGTACAGACGTTTTCAGGTCGCATCAACAGTGATACGACTGCCGGGACCGCCAGATTTATAAGGCTTCCGAAGTATTGTAGTCAGGAGATGTTCTGGTGATAAAGGTGATAAACAGAGAGAGAAGAACAAGTGAGAGGGAAATTCAATTGGAGGAATGAAAACATTTTGTCAAGTTACCTACTACAAGAAAAGCAGGAGAAAAAGGAAACTATGCAAGAGGTAGAAGGAGAATAGCGTGAAATCCCGATTGCGGCAGTTTTCCTAATTCGTAAGGTAAATACCGGAGTAATATTACAATCTT
Source organism: Photinus pyralis (assembly GCF_008802855.1). Classification (NCBI taxonomy): domain Eukaryota; kingdom Metazoa; phylum Arthropoda; class Insecta; order Coleoptera; family Lampyridae; genus Photinus; species Photinus pyralis. The sequence continues at coordinate 34,883,262 of NW_022170596.1, read as the reverse complement.
CCATATTGAAAGAACTCCACAGTAGCCATTTCGGAGTTAATAAATGCAAATCTTTGGCAAGATCTTACGTTTGGTGGCCTATCATCGATGACGAGATAGAAGATTTATGCAGAAACTGCGCAGCATGCAACTCTGTTCGTCCACTACCTCAAAAAACCGAACTACACATCTGGAAATGGCCTCAAAATGCGTGGGAACGTATTCATCTAGATTTTTTAGGTCCATTTAAAGGTAGTAAATATTTGGTAATTACTGATGCACATACTAAGTGGCTCGAAGTTTTAAAAATGAATTTGACGACTGCAGAAAAAACCATCGAGGCACTTAGATCCATATTTGCTAGATTTGGATTACCTAAATTTGTTTGTAGTGATAATGGCCCGCCATTTAATTCCGTCGAACTTCATAATTATTTTCATTGTAATGGAATTACTCATATTTTAACTGCACCATATCATCCAAGTAGCAATGGCCAAGCAGAAAATTCTGTTAAATTAGTTAAGCAATATTTCAAAAAATGTTTACACGAAAACAAAAGTTACGATTTCGGATTACAAAAATTTCTTTTCGATTATAGAAATTCGTTACACTCAACCACAAACAAGTCACCTGCAGAATTAATGTTTGGTCGTCGCTTGCGTACTCGTTTAGATTTAGTGAGGCCTTACACGGCAGATATTGTACAGAGCAATCAACAACGGCAAATTCGTAATTATGGAGGTAAAGATAAGAGGGTAGAAATTGGAGATAATGTACTTTTTAGAGATTTTTCTAATCCTTTAAAACCATCCTGGCAGGAAGGTACAATAGAAACGCAAAAAGGGAGTTCAGTTTTTGAAGTTGCTTCACAATCGAAAGAAAATTTTAAAAGACATATTGATCAAATCATCCCTTTAAAGATTCGTGATTCATTGGCCCTTCCTGAACCAGAAACTGAACATTCGTCTTCTAGTAACCTGACTGACATAAATCAAACACCCTGTGTTGCAGAAAGCTCGGTTACGGAAGGTAAACGATATTATTTAAGACCTAGGAAATAAGTTTAATTTAGGTATATAATTTTTCTACTTTAAAATTAAGGATAAGGGTGTTGGGTTAGATATTAGAATGAAGGTTGAATTTTATCACTTGTATTTTCCATACTCAATAAAGAGTCTTATACCTGCCTTTCTACTATACGCACGCACGTTACACTATAGAACAACTTAAGACCTTCTGCAGAGGCACCTCTAAAAAGCATTATGCGGGTCACTCTGTAATTGGGCGTAAGCCTGTTGAGGGCCCAGAACAAGAGAGGGATAGTAAATAAATAAATAATTATGTAGAAAATTCACAATATTTTTTTGTAAGTTCATCTTGTAACTAATAATTACGTCAGAAATATGACCGAATCATTCTCTTCAGTCCACCTCATTCATAACTACACACTGTACAAGTATGTACGATCGTTGACAAGGTTCTTCCTCCCGTTCTGCTTGTTCCACACACCTTTCTGCCAACTCTGGTGTTAACTTGTATACCGTCTTCACCATTAGATCGACATCCATTTTCCCGTTGACCACAAATTTAATGTGCTCATGAAAGCACTTCCAATAGCAATGTATTACTTTTTCTTCAGGAAGTGTGAACTCGGCCAGCATATGGATGATAGGTTCGGGATTGTCGTGCGTTTCGTTTAAACAAAGTTTATGATAGGGTAACACCATCTCCCTCCAATGTTCCACTAAATCGGGTGGTACCTACAAGAATTGTTATTATAAACCTTCACATACTCAACACGTACAGTTCTCGCTTCTGGTGTTGCAAAGAAGTATGATAGAGCGACTGCTACAAGAATGATCATGTTCAGTAGTACAACTGTTGCATCCACCATCGTAGCGCATTTATAAGTTTGGAAGAACAGTTACTCCCCACGCAAGAGATGATAATTATTAAACCCAGTGCGTAATTAGACTTATTAATTCAATTAGTACGACGTCATGAAGGCTATTAATCTATTTAGATATCTACTGATAAAATTATTCCCATCCCAGGTGAACACTAATTTACCTTGGAAATGATAATAAGGTGCTTGTTCACAATGAACGCACGTAAGTATTTCATAAACTGGAACTGAAATTACGTAAGCGAAGGTGAATGTATAGTAATCGTCACTTGGTTTTTGATGCTATTTTTTGACAGATTTACGAAACTTTGTTTTACTGTACTCGAATCCGACTCTAAAATCTACGTGATCGACATGAATGCCAAAATACGAATCGGTTATCGTGCAGATATGTGGAACCCATATTTACACAATGCCCAAAGCAATTCAAACTATTTTGTCGTTAACGGAGGTTGACCTTGATTTGATTTTGAATTTACTTAGCCATGGAGACCGTAATTACAACTATGGGAAGGCTACGAGGAAGGCTCCTCTGTAGTCAATCCGCCATATTGGAAAAAATAGCTAAACGTTCTTATGAAATGCTGCTTTTGTAGTTGCAGTCTAACAAATTCTCGATAGTGGATATTATTTGCAATGATGAAAAGAAGGGCGGTAATTAAAAAAATTGAAATATCGGTCTTAGTTTTTTAGGAAGATCGATGAATAGAAAAATCGTTTTTCGTAAATAACAGTTGTTGTAATGGGAGTAGAAAAACGTACAGCACCAATTTGGAAATCCGACAGTATTTCCTACGGCGGTACTTAAGATATTATTTCCACCTATTATGATAATGCATATATTTTAAAAAATAATTATCGCGATCTTCAGAAAAAAATCAAAACGCTAACGTAAGTATAGGCAACTCAAATTGCACTGTAACTCCTGAGGCGACAACTCATTACTTGAAAGGGAAAACAAAAGAAACTACCTGGCATGATCCTGCACATTGTTATGTCGTTCCTAATGATATGGATTAGATAAATTACTATATAATTAGCTAATGTTCATGAATGCTGTAGATCAGGATGTTTCAAGAAATTTGTTTAGGAAGGTATCAAATAGTAGCCCAATTTTTCCCTAGTTTTCCGCTAGGTGGAATACGACTGTACCAGTAATATGGAAGGATTTTTGCCGTAAATTTGTTCTTGTGTAAAATAATGTGGCACCGTTTTAATTTTTTGAACGAACGCATGACCACCACACAAGCGGGAAGCACAATATCGCAATTCGTAAATACTACTACTGAGTAGAGACTTATGCCCGGTTTCTCCAACAAAATATAAGCTGTACCTTAGGCAAGGCGGTCTTAATTGTAAGGCGTCCTTAAAATTAAATTACGTTGCACCAAAATTTTAAGTTCGCATCTTAGCTAAGCATCAGAATTTGTCTGAAACGATCTGGCAACACAGAATTTTATCAAATGAATGCCAATTTTACTAATGAATCGCGTTACCGAAGGTAGGTACCTAATAATTGCAAACTGTCAAACTTGATAGTTACTCCACAGAATAAGGCCTTATTCTGTGAGTTACTCGTCATTGCCCCACCGAACCGTGCACCGAACTTGTTAGACATCGGCCAACATGCATTCTAATAAAAAAAGAGTGAATTACACTCAAGAAGAAAAAAAACTATTAATTCATTTGGTTGATTCAAATAAAAATATCATCGAAAATAAAGATACAAACGCCGTTTCAAACCATCAAAAAGATGACGTTTGGAAAATTATTGAGCAAAATTTTAATAAAAAGTGTTTCAACGTCTTTCGTGACGCCAATTCTTTACGGAAGCAGTGGAGCAATATGAAGCAGGACTCAAGAAAAAAGGCGGCACTAGAAAGGCAGGAGCTTTACAAAACTGGTGGAGGAGTTGCTCCTGCACTTTCTTCGAAAAATTGTGAAGCAAATGAACAATTGGTTTTGGATATAATAAATAAGAAGACAGTCCTTGGTCTAAGAAATGAATTTGATTCTGATGTAATGAAAGGTAAAATTTACACTCGAATTTCCATTAATTATATTTTTAGTGAGGCACACATAGATACAAGTATTTTTATATTTTGTAGAACCTATATTAGATCATCCAGCAGAGGATATTCTTGGAATGCCGATTTTGATATCTTCCAAGCCCAATCAAGAAGAAATTAACATAGAAATACCGTGTACATCCAGTACACCTTCGATTACACCTTTAGAACAAACACATGATGAAACTGAACTGTGCAATCAAAACGTTCTGCTTACTTACGAAGAGCCCACGCCCACACTTTTACGAGGCACTCGTTGGTCTGCTCGAAGGAGACCTAAAATTAACGCAGACCTGGGACCTACAGAAAGAGCTAAAATTGAAGTACTACAAATTCAAAAAGAAATTCTTTTGCAAGAAAAGGAGCACAAGAAAATGTTACATGCCATGGAAGTTGAGCACAAGAAAAAAATTTACTTAATGGAAGAGGAAATTGGGAAGTGCTCTTGTTCCAAGTAAATGTTGCCATAAAATAAATCTAGTATTTTTTCGAAGAATGAATTCATTTAAATAAGTATAAGTACGTATTTTCAATTTTAATAAAAAATGTTTATTGTAGTAGGTATGTTAATATGTAATATAATTTATCTTTAAACTTGCAAAATACGAAAATTACAATCTAGAAAAATATATATCTACTAAATGTCTTCTATAATCATAGCCTAAATCATTTTCTTCGGCGGCTAAAGGAATATCTCCATCTCGAATTGCTTGCTGAAGCTCGTGTTCCATAATTAAATTTTCAATAGGTGGTTCTGGTTCTCCCCTCAAACGAGCCAAATTGTGCAAAACTGCTGTAGCCACAATAACACAAAGTACATTTTCTAGCTTCATTCTACATCCATACGCTATTATAGGAAATCTTCTTTTCCAAACACCAAATAGATTTTCTACCTTGACTCTACTTTGAACGTGACTTCTGTTGTAGTTTCTTTCACCATCGTTCTGAACATTCAGAAAAGGTGTAAATAGATATGAAAGATTCATATAACCGCTATCTCCTAAAAAGTAAGTAGCGATTGTAAATTAATATTGAAAAAAGTGCTATTTACCCAACAAGATACTATTTCCAAAGTCTCCATTATTGAATCTATGCATTAATCGTGAATTTCTAAAAATGGTGGTATCGTGCGTCGAACCTGGCCAACGTGCGACGATATCTTGGAATAACAGGTCAGCACTTGTAACGGCTTGCACATTTACAGAGAAATATCCCTTTCTGTTTCGATATATTTCAGCATCAGCTCCACCTTTAAATTAAATTCTTATTTGTAGAAATGAGCGAATGTAAAGTATAATACTAAAAATAATGTGAAAAAAATAGTGTAGTAAGTACCTTGTGATTGAATTTTTATATGACATCCATCTATTGCCCCAATGACTCTAGGGAAACCAGCAATGTCGTAAAATTTATTCTGAGCACTTGCAATTTCAACTTCATTTCGAGGCATGTATATAAATTCCCTTGCAATTGATGCTATGAGCCTTGAAACTTTTGAAACAATTTTACATACTGTTGACTTGTCTGCATGCACAAAGTCTCCAACAGCAACAAAATGCCCTGCACTGGCATAAGCTCTTAACGTTAGCAAAAGTTGATTCATGGGACTGATGGAATTATTCCTGAATTTCAAAAAACATTATTGTACACCTTGAATTCGCACTATACAATAGTCACAAAAAGCATTATATGTAGGTAAGTATACAAACGTGAAACAAACCTATGAATGATGTGTACTTACCTGTTATGGAAGTACTCTAGTCTATGTTCTATTTTCTCCAATAAATATAAAGCAGTCCCTTTTTCGAGTCGAAATCGTCGAAAAAATTCAACATTAGAATAAATATTAAATAAATTTCTCCTAATGTGAATTTGCCGTGGTATTCGAATATTTTCTACTATGTCTACCATATCAACCACATCGACATCATCGACATCGATCAATTCCATTTTGAAAAGTGACGTTTGAAAGACAAAATGCCACTCATTTTCAACTTCACTAACAATAATGCCGACTTAAGTCGCAGATTTTCACGACTTAAATGTAAGGCTGCCTTTGTGAATATAAGATGCAGATTTGCGTTGGTGCAACGTTTTAAGATAGACTTAAGATTTAAGGCGATCTTAAGATTCAAGTAGAGCTTAAGATACATTGGAGAAACTGGGCATTAGAGATGCAAGTGTTACTTATTTTTTCAATATGATCAGATATCAGAAATATCCGCTTATCAAAAAAATAAAGTACCTAACAACAAATTTCGATTTTTACAAATAAATTGGCGAGAAAGTCCAATAGATAACAAATGGCGCACAGGCATTTTTTCGCGTATTAGCGGAACATAAACATAGGAAACGTCGTGGTATACTATTCAATAACAGAAACGATACCGACGTAAATACAGTCTGCGTAGTTTTCTAAATTTGATGTCCTTTTTTATTCTTGAGAATATTAGAACACGGTTTTCACATTCTAAGCCTACCATTTCAAAGAAATTCGATTGCACTTGTTCATTTTAACTGTTACAAAAAAATGTTCCAATTCCCCTTTTTAGCTAAATTTCTAAGCAGGATACGATAACTAATAGACGACACTGATAAGTTTATTTATAAAAAGTGCCATTGCTTTGCTCATGTCAAGTCAAGATAGCGAGACATCACGAAAATGAATATTTGTATCAAAACATGGGCGAAATTTTGGGTTTTCCCGGTAATTAGTGGTGGGTAAAACAAATTCTCCCACTTTTAAAAAATTTCAACTATTTATTTTTTCCGTTTGAGTATGATGGAATCCCGCAAACTTCACATCAACTTATATATATATATATATCAAAAACCCGTGTTTACCTTTCGGTGTACGGGGTATACTACAAATATAGTACAATATCTAAATAAGCATTAATCGTTTATAAATTTGAACCAAGCTTTCTTATCCAACGCCGTTTGTTTTGCCTCCCTCCAGGTTGATCCTCTTGTTGTAATTATCTCTGCAATCACTTCATCCCACGTTTTCTTTGGTCGACCTTTTCGCTTTCTTCCTTGTGGTTTAGCTTCCCACACCTGTTTAACCTGTGATTGATTGTGCATCCTCTGTAAATGTCCCCACCATCCAAGTTGTTTATTTTCAATAAATTCGGTCATCGATTTAATTCCTAATTCTTCGCGTACGTCCGAATTTCTGATTCTGTCGCATCTAGTTATACCTTTCACTGCCCTTAAATATTTCATTTCCAGAGATTGTATTTTGCTCTTTGTTCTATTGTCCAGTATCCATCCTTCGCAGCCATATGTCAGTATAGGTCGAAAAATAGATTTGTATACTTTCATTTTTGTGTTTCTTGAGATTTCTCGTTTTCTTATGATGGTATCACACATCAACTTATATGAACTGATATCATCTCGGAGTTTGCCTCTCAGAAAATAGAGGATCAACAATCAATTTTTGAGTTATAATACAAACTTTAATTTTTTTAAATGGTATAGTCATGGTTGGCTTTGACATTTTTAAAAAGGACAAATTTTTCTCTTTATAACGATTTAGGTAAGGCTTGCTAAATGTACTTTAATAAATAAACGCCCTGCAGTAATTTTCGTATTGAGAGGTAAGTAATCAGAGTTGACCATGGAAAGCAATAGCTAGTGAGATAGCAACCTTTCATTTACGACGAAAATTGGACAAGCCAATGTTATCTTCATTTTCTACCAAATGAATTTCAAGATATGTAGGATGGGTTAGATTTGGAAACACGACGTAATTTACGCTGGTTTCAACATAACGGTGCCCCGTCGCACAACTAACTGCAAGTTAAATATTATAATAGACAGTATTCAGAGAACAAATGTGTTTCCCATGGCAAAATCTGTTTTTACTACTCTTAATAATACAAACAGTTCTGTATCATGTTTATTTGTCAAAGTAAGTACAATGAACCTTATATCATTGTAAACAGAAAAAATGCACTTTTTAAAAATGCCACAGTCAACTATGATTACCATTTAAAAAAATGTAAGATTACGTTATAACTCGAAAATCATAAAAGAAGTATAAATATTAATAAATGTATCTTAGTAAGCGGAAAAAAATCTATAATTTTTGTTCTTTGCATCTACAACATTTAGAAAAAAAATCATTAAGTCTGTTTTTCGCTCATATCTAGTAAACTGTGGATTTTTTAAAAAAACAAAAGCATATCTGGAATATACCTGTATAAGAAAATAAAGAGATTTATTTTAGGTGTTCGAAGTGCCGGTTTATTAGGTTTTACCATACCTAAGTGAATTCATTCATGCACATGTCTATCTAATAACTATAAAAATCTATAAATTGATTAGAACAAATCAGAGGAAATAAAGGGGTAATTAAATATGTTAACAAAAATGCTAATCTAGTCCACTAATAACCTGAGAACCAGGTAATTTACAGAAGGTGTTATTATAGAAAAATGCAGTAAATGCATTGAATAAGTAATTTACTCAATGGTAAAAGAAATAGGCATTTGTGCGTCTCCAGTCAAATATTGTACAGCTTTTCGATAAACTTGTTTACATAACACCATCACCAAATTATAATTAGGAAGTTAGAACTTTTTGGTTTATCTGATTCGCTCTTAAATTTCTTTTCGTCGTACTTATCTAACAGACATCAATTTGTCGCGTTTAATGGATTCATGTCTAATCCATTCATTGCATCCTCTGGGGTACCCCAGGGGTCAAATCTGAGCCCTCTTTTATTTCTCCTATTTATAAACAACATTTCGTACTCAATCTCTACACCTCATCTCCTTTTTGCTGACGATTTGGAAATATATACACAAATATCTAATATCGCCGATTGTATTTCCTTACAGCAGCAAATTAATTCGGTTTGTAGTTGGTGTGAACTCAATTCCCTCAATTTAAATATACCCAAATGTAAGGTAGTGGCGTACAGCAGAAAACGCAAACCCATTTTATACCAATCCGCGATTAATGATACTACTTTGTCTAGATCTTCATTAGTAAAAGATCTTGGAGTTATCTTTGACTCGAAGTTACAATTTTCTGAACATGTCAAATCTGTATGTGCGTCGGCATCTAAAACATTAGGTTTTATTATAAGAAATTCAAAATCTTTTACGGATACACAGGTTTTGTTTCGCCTGTACTTTACGTTAGTGAGACCCAAATTAGAATATTGCGATATAGTTTGGTACCCGCAGTACGATGTGCAAAAACAGCTTATTGAACAAGTACAACGCAGATTCTTGAAGTACGTTTCTTTTAAGCTTGATGGCGCGTATCCTGAAAGAGGCTTTCCACACCAATCTCTCCTATCCCGGTATACTGTCCAGTCGATGGAATGCCGCCGAATTGTGAACAGTGTTAAGTTTTTATTGGGCTTATTGCACAATCTTGTAGACTCTCCTAATCTCCTTGCACACCTAAACTTTTCTGTTCCTCAGCGCAACAGCAGGCTTACACTAACTTTCACTTACCGCACTCCGAGAACTAATATATTGTGTAAAGCCCCTACATTAATCATGTCTCGTAATTTTAATATGGTCTGCCAGGATTGTGATATACAATATACCTCTCTACCGGAAATACTTCGCCAACTCATTACTAAGCTCAATAATTCTTTAAGATAATTATTACATATTATTTTTATTTTTTATTTTATTTTTTATTTTATCTTTCTCTTTCATTACTCCTATTACTTATATCTCTTGTGTATCTCTGTTGTTCATTTGCACGTTTTAATATAATTTATATATATTTTTGGTTTATTTTGCGCAATTTAATCGAATTTAATTATCTTTCAATGCACTTTTACAAATTTTGTATGTTTATAATATTAATTTACTTAAGTATACTATTTTAGTTACATTATTTTAATTTCACTCTTGTAATTGTAATTGTATTGTTGCTCTATCATTGGAATGTTTTCTGTTTGAGCAATAAAGTATTATTATAAAGTATTATTATAATTAGTCCTTGATCATTATACATGATCTATTGTGTTTAACAATAAATGAGGAGAATATGCAAAACTGGGAAGGATAGAGATACATCGTTGGTTTCGCTCAAAGAACACATCGTCTAGAGATGTGTATTGTTGGTGGTCTAACCAATTGCAATAACATTGAAATACAAATTGACTACAGAGATTATAGAAATCGTAAGAATAATATTTCCAAAACGGATATATTCAACACAAAAATGAAAAATTATACACGTATCACGTTAATGTAACTCAACGCTGTTTTTTCAGAAAATTTAAATTACAGTTTGCCCATGCGCAACTCAGCTTTGGCATTTGCGCAATCCAATTTTTTTAACATGAAATTTTGTACACTAACTCAACTGCATACTTTCCCTTTTGAGTACAAAAAAAACCGAACTGATGTCTTTTAAGACAGGCTAGAAACTATATTCAAAATTAACCTACCAGAGTAGGTTTTAGAGACTTCTAAATAACACTGTCATTCATGAAATAAATAAATCAATCATGGTACTCTCGGTAACTCAGCACCCACATCAGTCATCACTCTTATACACATTGGTCACTAGTCTTTTAAAACGCCGCCCGTATCCTTTCTACTATAATCCTGGCTTATGATCTGATTTGTTCTTTGTACATTTACACTTGGAAAAGACAATCCATTACGTTTGCGAAGACTATAGAGAAACAAGAGTGATGAACAGTTGATTTCTTTAAGGGATGATTCATATTACGATTACTATTTATGGTAACATAGTTACGCTTTTAAATTCCCTTGATGGAATTTTTCTTCTGTTTTCATTAACATTATCTTAGCCACCTTAAATTTCACATCACTTTACCAAAGAATTGTTTGTTAATTTGAGTATTTGCATACATTAATAATAAATAAATTTAATTTGTGAAGTGTGAATCTCGAATTGTATTTTAAAATACCAAATATGGGAACTGCCTTGATTTATCGAACAAACAAGATTTCGTCAACAATATTATACTGAACCTTTAAATATAATACTAATGCACGACTAGGAGTATAGTATAACTAAAATTCCATGTCGTTATTTTTCTTCTTATTTCTCAGATAAAAATTTCTAAAAAAATATGTTCATCTTAACTTTTTCTATAAGAACACGCGGTTGCGATTCTAATGGCAATGTTCATGGCTTTTTTAGTGGGACATAGGAATAAAAAATAGTATAATATGTAAAACGAACTATTTCTCGTAGAGGTTATTTTCAATATAAATGTATATCACCAGACCTGTGATTGAATCCCGAGTGACGCAGACGCTTTTATTAACGCTATTTTTTATAGAACGTTAATAATTACCAATTCCAAAAAACTTGACGCATGTTGTACCACAATTTACAACAAAATATAATGTTATGAAAATTAACAATGGCCAAAGAGACGTTAGCGGAGTAGTATAGAATAACTTAAGACCTTCTGCAAGGGCACCACTAAAAAGCACTATGCGGGAGGAACAATGAATAAATAAATAAATAAATTGTCTTTTTACATAGGTTAGAACTAGCGTATAAATGTATATGATACGTCTATTGAGCGGTCAGTTCTATTTTTAAGTAATTTTTTGCAATTTTGACAACATAACAAAAAGGTTTATTAATGTATGCCATCAATACATTTAATTAATACATTTGATATTTCATATTGACAGCCTTTGCCGACCAAAATTTATTTTACAATTTTTGAAAAATTACGTAATACTCGTATATGCTACCAAGCAAATAGACAACGAAAAACGCCTGTCTCTAATATTATTTTAAAATTGATGGCAGATGTTTATTAATAGACTTTTGTTTGTTGTGATGTCAAAATTAAAAAAATTACATATAAAGAGAACTAACCGCTCAACAGACGTACCATATACGTTTACACGGTATATATCCTGCGCAATTCGTAAGACGTGGTTTTCTTTTTATTTCAAATGGACACACAAAGGAAAATTTTGTTGAATTGCCATTTTAATGTTAGTTTCTTATTGCACATTTAGTCGGCATAATTAATAAGGGAACATTTTACGAGAGTTAAATGGTTTATCTGACCAGGTATTATGATCGGACAAAAATTTAATTGGATTGTGGATAAACAATGCCACGTGCGAGGTAACCCACGCAGGTGTCGATCAGATCGGGCGACGCGACGGTGCGGAATTTCGAGCGACGCCTGGGAACAAGATGTTGCATTTATTATTGGAAGTGATTTTTTCTCTTAAATAGCAAGGATTAACAATAAACGGGGTTGTTTCTATTTTGAAACAGGTCGTAAAGTCTGTGACACTAATTTTCACCGGTAGTCTAGCCGAATATGCGCCTTAGAAGAAGAAAAACGTAGTCGTCTTCATGTTAACAAAGTAATGCGGAGCAAGCTTAACGTTGTGCAAGAATTTCGAGTTTAGAAAGTTGTGTTATCATTTATGAATGAAGAAAGTTGTTGTAATACAAGAGAAGTCTTATAATCGGAGCAGTCATAAATTTTAGTGTTTTTTGTCCTCAAGCCAGTTTTGGCGTATTAAGACTGATTTTTTAAAAGAAGTATCTGCCAGAGTCGTGTTAGTGAGTGTTTAACCGAACTCCGTATATTACTTGTACTGACAAGTTTATTGGATTATTATTAACAAAACTGAATACTTTTTGACATGTATTAAATAGTTTTTCCATCGACCGTTTTGCAAAAGGGGCGTTTTGTATTCAAAAGGCACTGTTAGTCGAAGAAAAAACGTAGAAAAAAACGTTATCCGACGACAAGTGGATATGCATGCAACCATTTTTCCTTTATTTCGTCTCCAACCCATTTTTGTTGTAAGTGAGAATATCATTGCCCGTTTATTTATTTATTTGTTTAACCAGAAACCATACAGAATAAAAATTCCAATTACATGGCACTGGGGCTCTGAACAACTATTAGGACTTAATATCTAATTTTATGTATTATTGAATTTAGGGGATCATGAAAAAAGTCGATATCATTAACTGAGGACAACTTATTTAAAGTGATCAAGATCTTAATAAGTGGGGAAGTTGTGATGTCCATGAACTTGGCAGGCCTACTATAGCAGACCATGGTTCTGCTTACTCATGTCGTTAGTGTTCCGTTAGTGCACGTTAGTGCCGCTGAAGAAATCGTTAGTGCACAAAAGGAAACTTACTATTTTTAAAAAATATTTGTTGGCCTGCTAACTTCATGCCAGCAGACCCATTTGAGAAAATCGATTCAATCTTTAAACTAGTTAAACTAGCAGCGTTAGTGCTTGTTAGTGCCGCCAATATAAACGTTAGTGCTCAAAGTGTAACAGCTCAAAAAGTTGTAAAAAGGGGTCTGCTAACTTCATGCAGCAGACCCACATTTGTCAAATTGGCTCTGTCCTAATGCGAATTTGAAGCGGCTCGTTAGTGCTCATTAGTGCTTCACATGCGAACGTTAGTGCTGCAAGGGATCCGCATCAAAAAGGTACCAAACCACCTCAAAATTAAACTTGACTTATTGGGACCTGCCAACTTTATTCCCAATGAACGAAATCCGTTTGATTTTCTACTTTAATCGACCGGTAAGTATTAGTGCTCTTTAGTGTCGCCAATATAAACGTTAGTGCTCAAAGTGTACCAGCTCAAAACGTTGTAAAAAGGGGTCTGCTAATTTCATGCAGCAGACGCACATTTGTCAAATTGACCAAACGGATTTCGTTTGTTGGTATATCGGCGTGAAGTTGGCAGGTCCCAATAAGCCACGTTTAATTTTGAGGTGGTTTGGTACCTGTTTGGCGAGGATCTCTTGCAGCACTAACGTTCGAATGTGAAGCCACTTTAAATTCGCATTAGAACAGGGCCAAATTGACAAATGTGCGTCTGCTGCATGAAGTTAGCAGACCCCTTTTTACAACGTTTTGAGCTATTACACTTTGAGCACTAACGTTTATATTGGGCGGCACTAACGAGCACTAATACTTAACGGTCGATTAAAGTAGAAAATCAAACGAATTTCGTTCGTTGGTCTACTGGCGTGAAGTTGGCAGGTCCCAATAAACCAGGTTTAATTTTGAGGTGGTTTGATACCTTTTTGGTGCGGATCCCTTACAGCACTAACGTTCGCATGTGAAGCACTAACGAGCAAATTCAAATTCGCATTAGGACAGGGCCAATTTGACAAATGTGGGTCTACTGCATGAAGTTAGCAGACCCCTTTTTACAACGTTTTGAGCTGTTACACTTTGAGAACTAACGTTTATATTGGCGGCACTAACGAGCACTAACGCTGCTAGTTTAACTAGTGTAAAGATTGAATCGATTTTCTCAAATGGGTCTGCTGGCATGAAGTTAGCAGGCCCACAAATATTTTTTAAAAATAGTAAGTTTCCTTTTGTGCACTAACGATTTCTTCAGCGGCACTAACGTGCACTAACGGAACACTAATGATATGAGTAAGCAGAACCATGGTCTGCTGTAGTAGGCCTGCCTAGTTCATGGACATGAAGCTGTGTTGCAAAAATAGTATTATTTTACCTTAGCTTAACAAATGGTACTTTAATCTTAATTTCTTGAAGTAATTCGGAAGAGTTTAACAAAAGCTGTATATACATACGTGTTTGTTTAAAAAATATTATTGCAAACATTTCCATTGACATATGACCTGCAAATGTCCAAAAGTTCGTCATCTAAATGACACAAACCCACCTTACGAAATTATTAAGAATACGTTTATTATAAACAAGCACTTGCCATTCATATTTTTGGTGCAACTTCCAAGGTAAATTACTTTTTCATCTGGGATGGGAATAATTTGGTCAATTGATACCCACCTAAAAAACATAAATGGCCTTATTGTTTCTAAATTAACCGAATTAATGGGTCTAATTACGCTTTTCCTTTAATAATTAACCACACCTGAGTAGGCGTTAACTATCCTTCCAAACCTATAAATGCGCTACTTGGAGTTGAAATATAATAGTGAAGATGATCGTTCTTGTAGTAGTCGTTCTATCATGCTTCTTTGGAACACTAGAAGCGAGAACTGTACGTGTGGAGTATGTGAACGTTTAAAATAACTTTTTTTAGGTACCGCCCGATTTAGTGGAGCATTGGAAGAAGATGGTGCTCCCTTATCATACACTTTGTTTAAACGAAACGCACGACAATCCCGAACCTATCATCCATATGCTGGCCGAGTTCACACTTCCTGAAGAAAAAGTAATACATTGCTATTGGAAGTGCTTTCATGAGCACATTAAATTTGTGGTCAACGGCAAAATGGATGTCGATCTAATGGTGAAGACGGTATACAAGTTAACTCCAGAGCTGGCTGAAAAGTGTGTTGAACAAGCAAAACAGGAGGAAGAACTCTGTCAAAGATCATACGTTCTTGTGCAGTGTGTAGTTATGAATGAGGTGGATTGAAGAGGATGGTTAAAGTCTAAGTATCACATTCGTGATGCTGTTATTGGCTACAAATAGTATAGATTTTACTTTTTAAGCAAACTATTTATTTTGTTATAACCTGTTAAGCACATTAAAAAAAAGTTGAGTTTAATAATACACTTAAATATGAGGAAACGATTTGCAAAAATGCACGTACCTATAATTCATTAAGACCCAGTCACGTATAACGGGTAGGTAGAGTTGGTGTTGCAATTTCTCAAAAGGGAGGGCGTTTATTTATTTATTTGTTTAACCAGAAACCAAAATATCCCTTTATCGTCTTATATGATAAATAATTATTAAAGGTCTTAAGTCTACTCGTTTTAAGTTCTTGAATTTTGCTTTTGGGTTTAATTTCTAGTGCATGGTCAATTTCGATTTACAGAAAACCCCCAAGTGATCGGAGACATTGAACACTTCCTTGGCACCGCATGTATATGACTTCTGGTCGAGTTCCAGGTTTACCAAAATTGCATGAATCAACGTAGGAATACTTTTCGTCAATCGTTGGAGTGCTTATATGATCTAAATCATATTCAAAGAAACCATGCTACTCTAAAATATGCCGTCTTTGCACCTCCATGATGGAGTAAGTTTAAATTTATGTCGCCAGCACAAATAAGATCATTACACTTAGTTAAAAAACCAGATATCGCAATTTCTAAGTTGTTCACAAAAACAAATACGTTAGTTGCGGGCGGACGATATAATGTACTTATAATGGAATTTTTTTTAAATAAGGCTTTTCGGGGTCATGTCCATTTTGCCTACGATGTAGTTACCTCAAACTAGGGATAGACAGTGGTTTTAACATTTCACGTACAGGGGCCGATCAGTGCGACTTTGTACCACACATAGGATGGCCACGGAAGGTTCAAATACATGTAAGGATATGGACACAGATGAATGTAACGGTTACAATACAATGGACGCACATAAAGTTACAGTTTTAGTCTAATTGCTCTTACATAATCAATGATGACATCGTAGATTGGTTTATGCAGTAAGGTCGTGGATATTTGTGGGAAAGGCTACGCCTTTTTCGCTTAGCTTTTCTAATAGGTTTCTAATTTTGGCCTCACGCTTAACACAACTAAAAAACAGATGATTCAAGTCGCCCTGGGGATCTCCGCAATCGCAGTTTGGGGAGTCTAGAATACCAATTTTAAACAAATGGGCCGGATATTTACCGTGCCCAAACTTGAACCTTGCTATGGTAGTATAATAGAATCTAGAAATCTGAATGTTTTTGTACCAGTGCTCTTTAACAAGGTTAGGATGAATGATGGAGTAGTGTGTTTTTGACCGAATATAAATACCAACGACTCCACCTCTCGAACCTCTATCCTTTCTTACAAAGTTGTATCCATGTATATGAATTAACTCCGTGCAAATAGTTTGGGATAACAAACTGTCATCGCAATGTTCCTGCAATAAAAAAATTTTAAATTCCACAAAATGGTATTGGAACTGGTTCTTAAAACTGGGATTTGCAATTAGGACTGCAATTACATTCGAACTAAAATAAAAAACCCTAAAAGAAAATTACAGGTAACCCTTTGCGTTAATACCCAAAAATGTACATACCTGTTTAAATGCAGCAATCTTCGATGGAAAATTGTATGTGAAATATCAACCAACCTAAAGAAAAAAATATACGTCAAGTGGATATAATGCAAATGGCGGATACTTACGCTTAGCCAGAAAAAAAACGCAATTATAATATTCTCCTATATCGGAGTTACCGGGGCCAAATTCCGTCCACCAAATATTGCGGAATCCCCAAATCCGAATTCAATCGCCAAAGATTACTACACTAAGAATTGCGGTAATTAAAATTCAATGCGTTTGCTGTTTAATTAAAATTTAAGTGCACTCTATCACAGCTTGCAGTCGAAAGAGAGAAATGAAGGTCGACAATCGATAACCAACGCCCCTTAAAATTGCTTGGTCAAAATTCCAACGATAGATCGAGTCATCTATTCGAAGGTTACGATTGCTTTCCAAAAGTTACGAGGATCATTCAACAAAATATACCATAATATTTATAATTATAAGAAAATAAACCGTTACACACGTACAAACTATCTTAAAAATAATAGGATCATGCGTAAAATTTGACCACAGTACCTACCCTGTACACGGAACACGTTCTTCCCATAGCACAGAATATGGAAGTGTAATAGAATGTGAATGTCGATAGAGTCGAAAGGTGTATAAATATCACCGGCGAAAAAAATTTTGCAAAAGTCAAGCCAAGTACAGGAAGATAACCCCTTCTGCATTCTGCCGACTACTCCGAATTAGATTTTCCTGCAGTTTTCCTAATTCGTAAGGTAAATACCGGAGTAGTATAGAACAACTTAAGACCTTCTGCGGAGGGAAAACGCCTGTTGAGGACCCAGAACAAGAAAGGGACAATAAATAGGTAAATAAATAAACATGCATAAACTCGTTATTTTCAATTCACAACATGAGAGTGCAAATAACACAAATTCTTCCAAGACAAAAGAGGTGAAGTGTTATAGCAACATCTAAATAAATCATTAAGATTATATATACATTTGGATCCATTATAAAATCGTACAAGTTTTTGATGTGCCTACTATTCTTACTAATTTTAAAGTTTTGGGACTGTCATGGACGTAGCTTCCAAGCAAAATATTTTGGATTCATGGTTTATTTGTAAAAAATGTTTGGTTTGGTCCTTGAGCAAACTGTCTTAAGACCAGGTGAAATAAAAATCGTAGCGACTGAGCTAGTTACCGGAGAAATTGATCTCGACGTTATATTTTTGTGGTAGTTTTCTAATTGCAATTTTCATTTTTCAATCCAAACAAACTCAATTGTTAATCAACAAAGTGTAGCAGAGTGTTAATATCAAATCCCCAGATACATTTGCTCCCATCAGTGGGGCTTTAGTAGTAGGTCTAGATACATTTGTCAACCATCAGTTGAGCAATTTAGGAAACCCCTGCGATACTATAAAATAAACTTTTGTATTATACACGACAATAAAGGGAAACTACCCATCTCGCGAAAGTTAATTCACTCAGTGGTTAAAAGATGTCCCTTTATCGTCTTATAAGGTATGTATATTAAATAACTATTAGTTGTCCTGTGAAGATACTTAGATATCAATTCACGTCGATATTCTAGTAAAACGTTTTCCCCCCTCAGTTTACTTAGTTTTGATTACGTGTACCACACAATGTATTTAACATGGGTACTAAATTGTTACATCCTGTATATTTTACGTACATTTACAATCTAAACTACTAAAATAGCCATAAAACTACTACGCCACACAGGTCTTGACGAAAGGGCCAACACTCTTATACCACCCCCTCCATTACTATGCATAATTCACAACGATTTAAGGTTAACGAAAACTTCTCTAAGTTTTGAAAATATGGGAAAAAAATTTTACAACAAGCTACCACATGATGTTCGCGATCTTCCAATAAAATGCCTAAAAACCAAAATCAAAGCCTTCCTGCTAGATGCTTCTATTCAATTGAAGAATTCTTAGAAGCGGATAATATTTCATAGTTGTACCATTTTTGTAACCGTTTGTCTCTTTTTCTCGTTATATTACTTTGTTATTTACCTTATTGTTTTTTTTTGTTAATACCTACTTGATTAATCATATTATGTTAATTTTGACGAGTGTAAATCGCAGTGATATTAGCACAAATATATTATTATTATTATTATTATGCACCTGACCACTATGTACGATTTTTGACAAAGATCAGTCTCGGCGTCCCCTAGTACGCGCTTCGTTAACCTAAGTTTTTTATGACGCCCATTTAATGTTAGACCGATATTAAGCACGTAAACTAATAATTTATGACGTAAGGCATAAACAGAATTTGGTTGCGACTAAAGCAATAAAGGCGAGAAATTTACGTTTCTAGCATGCTATCACGGTTTATGTTGTTCTTAAGGAATGGATATATAAATTGTAAAGAAAGCGTTTGGGAAGTAGCCAAGCATTCCATTTATAGCGGGAAGAGGTAGAAATGTGTCGTTAGAAGTATTTGTTAATTATATTCAGTTCGGAATAATCCAATAGAAAGTAAATTCTTTTCAATTAACATTAATCAATTCAATTAGAGATAAAATATTTACAAGTAACTATCATCTGATATAAATCTGCGCGAGGTCTGATATGAATAACTGCAACAAAAGGGGGTTTTGATCAGGGACGGTCTTAATAAATTAAAGTTAAAAGTTACAGAGTTGTGTATGTTCTTTATTATTAATGAAAATTAATCAACGCGAAACTAAGCGTTCGGCTGTCAATTATTCGTAATTGGAAATGGAATTAGGTTTGCTAATTATATAGACCGGGAGGCAGCGTACATAGTAACTAAACCATAAGCGACAAAAAATTCGACAATACAGGCTGAAAGTACGTTGAAAACTAATAATAAAATCACTCGTCTGCCAGTCGTAAGTGGCGGCATTAACTAGAGGCGGCGCTGAATAGGTGACTTCTTTAGGTGATCAACTAAATTACCAAACTATAAGGGTCACGGAAAAGATTTGTATCAAGAAATCCCATTTTTTCCATAGTTTTCAAATATGCTATGGCAGACGATTTCAAGTGCAGCGTTGGTAGCGAAAGACGCCCTCCAATGTAGAGAAAAACACCCCTGAACTAAACCATATGAGGACCGTATATCATATCATATCATATCATATCATATTTATTATTGTCACAAGATACATTCTATATACTTGTATAAGAATAGAACGTACGTAACAATTTGTCAATTTTACATAAATTATAATGTTAAGGTAAAGCATACAATGAACAAAAAACAATAAAATCATCTTTCGAGATATTCGCTCAAGTGGTAATATGACTGCTCCATCAAAAAGTTTTTCAGCGTTATTCTAAATTTCGAAAAGGAAGTAATTTCTTTAATATTGCTCGGTAAGGCATTGAAAATTTGGCACGCTCAGAATAACAAATTCTTTTGAAAGAGTGTGGTCCTATGTCTACAAGGATACAAGTGAGTTTTTTTACGTGTGTTGTATCTATGATCGGGATTTATGAAACTTGATTTGTTTTTAAACGCGTAGCAAGATATTTCGAGGATATATGTGTCAACTACCGTTAGTATTTTTAACTCTTTAAAAAATATCCTACATGGAGTTTTACATGGTAAGGAGCAAATAATTCTGATCGCCCGTTTTTGCAATACTGTATAAAAATTATACATAAAAAATTCCTCTTTTTGTCACTACTTTAAAATATATCGTGGCAGACGATATTAAGTGTAGCTTTAATAGTTAGACGTCTTAGAAGTTACAAAATTTAGGTATAGTAAATCCCAGCGAGTGCGAGCGTGTGAGAGATAAGCGCGCGAGAGCATAACGAACAGAGATAGCTATAGATTTACGCACCGCTTGGAGTTATCAAACGAATTAAATTAGGGAAAATAATAAATTGTTTATTTCGCGATAAGATTATCGGTATTTCTTGAATTCTTCTCAAACTGAGAAACAGAAAACTTGAAGAGAAAAGAAGATAGATCTTCAGCTCGTTCTAAACTCCAGTTCCGTTGTCTCTATGCATGCAACATTGATGGATCGATGATTAAAATCGACAAGTTTGTTTTGCTGGAACTTTTTCGGAAGTATGATTCTCCAAGTGCTCCTAGTCCATCGCCAGTTGTAGATGTTGTTTTAATCGATGGATTATTTTTTTGCATCTTTTAAACCTTTGAACGATTTTCTGAACACATCCTCGGCAAGATTTGTGCTGTGTCAGCGAGAGAAGTACATCTTACTTTTGACAGATAGTTGCCCCTTCCATGAAGGACGCAGAACATGATCGTTGAGATCAAAATAAGGAAAGATTACAATCCTACTCAATTTCTGTTTCCACTCAGAAGCAGCCTGCAAATTTCATAAAACCACTTCGCAATGATAGCTCAAAGCCTCTCTTACAGACTACTTATACCGTTCATAGGCAAAAAAGACCTATTGTTCTTTACTTGGAAGGGAAGTTGTGTTTGCAACATATGAAGATAAGTGCTATAAATTTGTGACAAGGGAAGATGATGTGGTAAAAACTGAATTGTGCTGCAGCCACTAAGAGGCAGATTCTCGAATAATTTACCATCTTGGTAAACTACCAACAAATAGCGAAGTCATTATTAGCGCTTCCGATATGGATATTGCTGTTATTGCTTTGGGAAATGTAAAATTGACGCTACCATCAAGGTATAGATGGAAGTAGGTCTCTCGCAGAAATTCAATAAATCTTCGAGAGATGTTCGTGAATTTGGGTGTTGATGTGTGTAACGCGCAGGGTAACGTGTTACCGGGTTCCCACGCATTTACCGGATGTATGACTTCGCTGGGATTTACTGTACCTAAATTTTTTAACTTCTAAGACGTCTGCCACTATTAAAGCTACACTTAATATCATCTGCCAGGATATATTTTAAAGTAGTGACACAAAGAGGAATTTTTTATGTATAATTTTTATACGGTCCTCATGGTTTAGTTCAGGGGTGTTTTTCCCTACATTGGAGGGCGTCTTTCGCTACCAACGCTGCACTTGAAATCGTCTGCCATAGCATATTTGAAAACTATGGAAAAAATGGGATTTCTTGATACAAATCTTTTCCGTGACCCTTATAGTTTGGTAATTTAGTTGATCACCTAAAGAAGTCACCTATTCAGCGCCGCCCCAAGTTAATGCTGCCACTTACGACTGGCAGACGAGTGATTTTATTATTAGTTTTCAACGTACTTTCAGCCTGTATTGTCGAATTTTTTGTCGCTTATGGTTTAGTTACTATGTACGCTGCCTCCCGGTCTAATATGAACTGCTAGTAAATTATAGGTATACGTCTTTCGCTATAAAAACCGGCGCACGTCATTGATTTATGAATCAATTTCAGACAAGTTTTCTATAGATTTCGCACACTTGTTTTTTTTGTACATGTTGCAGTGTTGCAGCATATGTCTAAAATTGATACACAAATCAATGACGTGCAACGGTTTCTATAGCGAAAGACGTATATAATGCTACTTTAGCAGTTGATTGGAGCGCAATACTTCTATTGTATCGTCTATTTTGCGTGTAGGAATAATTATAGAACCCTAACGACTTCTTCGTTGTCGTGCCAAGTATTGCAGTAAACAATTTTTTCGTTTAGTTTTCCTAAGTAGATACCCAGATACCAATTTTCGTCGAGATTATGGTTTCCAGCGAAACATTTTCAACTCTCCGTTTATTTAGGAAAGATACGTGTACCACACAATGCTTTTGAGTTGACCCTAAATATTTTACCTAGAATTGCAATCTAATGGTGGGTTTATAGGTACAATCATTATCATTAGTTCACTAAGCTCAAGACGTTTCGTTGGTTAGCAACGTGCAATAAATTTTTATTTCTATTGGCTATTTTTTAATGATTTTTGATAGTAAACTAATGATAATGATTGTAGAAACCCACCATAAATGTAACTAAATTACTAAAATAGTATAAAACCCCACTACGCCACTAGTACCAACACACTTATACCACCCCATCCATTACTATGCACTTAACAATTATGTACGATTTTTGACAAAGATCAGTTTCACCGTCCCCTAGTACAACGCATTTTTCTGCTAACTCCCGTGATAAATTGTATGCGGTCTTTACCATAAAATCGAGATCAACTTTTCCATTAGATATAAATTTTGCATGTTCTTGGAAGCATTTCCAATAGCAATGAATTTCTCTTTCCTCTGGAATAGTAGCGTAATATGACAGCATGTGAATGATAGGTTCGGGATCAATGTGAGTTTCGTTTAGGCAAAGTTCGTGATAGGGCATTACCATTTCGTTCCATTTCGCTACTACCTCTGGCGGTGCCTACAAAAATTGCGAATTTTTTTCATTTTCACAGGTACTCACTGCTTACTTTTCGTGGTTCGGGTACAGAAAGCGAACATACTAGGGTGACAACAGATGCAAGAATAATCATCGTCTTTGTATGGTACACACTTGATTTCATGGTGGCACTATTTTTCAAACTTCAATAACGGTACCGATCTCTTGAACCGACGGTATAGCACATAATGAATCGTAACTTATGTGCTTGCTTAGCGGAATTCTTATCTCAGTTAGAAGGTAAACAAGTAAAAGGGCCATAAAACAAAGGTAAAGGTAAGCAGGATTATAATGATTAATTGAGCAGGTACTAATTAATGCATGGTAAAGTTCAAAGTGTGCATGCTCCTGACGTTAGCATATTTTTCTAGCTTCACCTCCGGCTCGTATCGTTTAAACCTCGGTTTAAACGTAACTCCGACAATGATATACAATGGGATTCCTCAGGGTGTAAGGTCAATTCCTTCACTTCATATGTATAAAAAAAAACGGAAGGGGACTGTCTTTTATTCTCTAAAGAATACTTTGATGTTTTTGAGGAGTGAGTGGAGTTTACGTATTTTTAGTATTTACTAATTTTGAACCTGTACCTATATGTACATTTATATTTTCTTGTTTCTTTTGCGCTTGTTAAGAATATTTTTTAATTTTTGAATTGTTTTACCCTCTGGTAAAGAATACACGTAGAACACTTGAATGCATATTCATGAAGTGAATTAAAATATGTCAATTATAAAAGAAGCAATTAAAACGATCCTTTCAGCTAAGTTTAATATAATTTACTAGCAGCTTGCGCAAATTGGTAAACTTAATTCCAATTACAACCGAACGCATAGTTTCACAGGGGACAAATTTTAATTAACCATAATTAAGAACAAAGCAGAATTTCGACAACGTTAAATTTAATTAAATCTGTCTTCAGACCACGCCCCCAACGGCGGCATTTGCGCACCCATTTCGAGGCAATTAGACCATTAAGTGTTGTAACTTATAAATTATAAACAAAAGCGATATTCAATGACGTATTCAATTCAATTATAAATACGAAAAATATTGAAAAACGTAAAAAAATATTGCAAAATCTAAACAAATAAAAAGTGCCATAAAACAAAAGCAGGGGTTCAAATTGGACAGGGGAGCAAGTGTCTAGGGTAGAATCAGTCCATGATTCGTGAAAATGTGCTTCTTGCGAGGTTTTTCCAAATATATGCTGAAGGTTTTTATACGTACGTGAAAAATGTGCTATTCATGTCAATATAGTTTTCTACTCGTATATTAAGTTTAATGAGTGATCGTTGAGATTTCTTTCAAATTTCTGTACTCCATGAATCATGGCAGCACGCATCAAACTTTATGGGTTAAAGCCATGGAATCTAGCAATCACCCGCCTGAGATACTTAGCTTCGCCACAGAAAAATGTGACTACTGAGCCCTACCACCACGACAAGGTGTATCCCATGGTAGGGTTAGAGATTATACAGTTCAACTAGATGGGCCACTTAGAAACATTAAAGACAAAGGAGCAAAAACGTGGTACAAGACTGACTAATGCACACACTCTCCTCACCATGCGCAATATTTCTTCGTCGCGTTACAATCGTTGTATTCTTAAAGATCCCAACCCTGGTCAAATTTGAAGCCGTTTGTATTGGACATATTTTTTCCATTTATGAACCAATTAGGTATAATTGTATTTGATAGAGAAAGAGAGAAAACTATACGCTTGGTAGACCTACATTATTATAGCACTACCATCGGGTGTAAATAAGTCTGGCGCTCCTATAAAGCATACCTTTAAGATTAACGATGCGTTACAAGGTGAATAGTTAGATAAAAGTCGGGAAGAGGGGCCGAGTACTTTAATTTTCGAGTCAGGTAATGTCATTTTACTGACGAGTTTTGTATTAAATTTGGCCCGAAATCGGATTTTATATTAAAATCATAGAACTTTTGATTCATGTCAATCTTTCAGTGATGACAGGAGTCATTATAGACATTTGGAAATGTCACAAATGCGGCCGGTAAAGTGACGGTGCGGCTGGAAAGGGATAGCTGCGGCCAGGAGAGTGACAAGCGGCAGGAAACGTAGTCTGCTCAGCCTCTGTGTTGGAAACTAAAATTTCCTGAGAGAAAGTAGGCATGAAAATGAAGGTTTCAGGACGATTTTGGATAAAAGTAATTATTTTGTCAGGTTACTCCGGCCATTTAATTATATGGTGATACCATGACTGCTCAGTTCTCACCGACTGATGGTCACCATTAAATTAATTTTGGAAAGTATACCTGCTTCCTAACCATCTACAGCTTATGTATGTATAGAAGCTTTCAACATTAATGGTTGTCACCCAGAAATCACTCGTGTATTTTCCAAAATTGTGGTCGGGAATGATTAGGTACGTACAGTTTGATTTCCTGCAAAACAAAACAGTTTTTAGGTGGTAAAATTCCCTTATATGTCATTTGCTTAAAAGTAGTGGATGACAATCATAATTAACTAATTAATAGTTATTTATTATACAAGACGATAAAGGGATATTCTAACCATTGAGTGAAAGATGCTAATTCATGAGGGCGCAGTCACGAATGAATTCATTTTCACGAGATGGTTAGTTCCTTTTTATCGTCGTGTATAATACAAAGCCATATAAATCAGTCAAGCTTCTGACAATTCTGAATTTTATTTAGAGACGTCAAAAATAGCGACCTTAGGTTCTGCCGTCTCCACTGAACTATAATTTATTATTATAATTTATTATTATAATTTATTATTATAATTTATTATTATAATTTATTATTATAATTATAGTTCAGAGGCCGTCTCGATCGTTTCCATAGAAACAGAATTGCATATGTTTTAAACGTCATTTTAATCGGGCATTTGAAATAAGAAAAACAGATGTCATTAGAATGCACAGTAATCTTTATCTACCCTAATGGTTAAAGTGATCACTTTATCTATCCTTACGGTTAAAGAACGGCTTAGCCTACTCATTCAAACCTATTAAAATGTCAATTTAACATATGCTATAAAATAAAGGCAATTAATTGATCAGCCGCAAGTTTACGTGTTTGTTTTAAAATACAGGGGTCGTAGTCCAGAGGCAACAAAATAAAAATACACGTAAAATAGTCGCCGTCAATGGATGGCGGGTACTATAGGGAAAAATCGTTTCTCAAACTGCCTGGAATCATTTCCTCCACACTTACTACTACATACACACTACACACTACACTTACACATAACCAAACTAACGCAGATTGTTACATGTAATTAATATTTACAATTTAGGACATTTTCCACTACAAAGTTACATATTTTATTCTTCTTTTGTCTTCGTTATCCATCCCGTTGTTCAAATTATTCGGTTAATTTTCCGAATATAATTTATCAACATTTTGTAATTATCAAAAGCATTTCGGGGTCAGAAGGTGCGGTGGGAAAACTTGTTATGGCCATTTTCACAATTATAAGGCTCGAAATACGTAAGCAGTAAATCATTATGCCTATCTTCACCTTTGGTTTACAGCCCATTTTTTACGCTGTTTACTTAATTATTTTTCACTTGGGATGGGAACTTAGGCAAGCATGCATAATTTATATGATTCCATATATACAATAACGTCACTGTTTCCTCGGGCTTATAAATTATCGGCGCCGATATCCCAGTTTCAAAAACAGTGCCACCATGAAACCGAGTGTGTTCCATTCAAAGACGATGATTGTTCTTGCATCTGTTGTCATCGTATTATGTTCTCTTTCCACATCTGAAGCACAAAAGAAAGTAAGCAGTGAGTACCTACGTGTGAATATTAAAAAAAAAACAATTTTTGTAGGTACCCGCCGAAGTAGTAGCGAAATGGAACGAACTGGTAATGCCCTATCACAAACTTTGCCTAAACGAAACTCACGACAAACCTGAACCCATCATCCACATGCTGGCGGATTACACTATTCCAGATGAAAAATCCATTCATTGCTATTGGAAATGCTTCCACGAGCATGCCAAATTTTTATCTAACGGAAAATTTGATATTGATGTTATGTTAAAGCTGGTATACAGCTTGCCACGGGAGTTAGCGGAAAAATGTATTGTGCAAGGCGAAGCAGAGTCCGACATTTGTCAAAAATCGTACACACTTGTCCAATGCATAGTGATGGCTGAGGTGGTATAAATTTGCTGGTGCGTCAAGGTCTAGGAATTTAATGTTATGTAATTATGTTACAAGGTTTAGATTGTAAGTGTAGGTATTTGATGTAAAATATACAGGTTGTATATATAAATGTACATACATTTTAAATAAGAGGGCTAATTATAAATGAATGTGCAACAATCGTCCGATGGAAAATTGTATTAAATGTCAGCTGGAATCTAAAGAAGATATACGTTAAGCAGATTAAATGCAAATGGCGTACTTACAATGAAGAAGAATAACGCAACTATATCCTCTTACTGGAGTTAACGGGTGAAATTCCATTCAAAAATTGACACGGAATTCCCATACATATGGGTGGCCCATGGGTTTCCACTAACGCCTTAGCTAATGTGCACTCGGTCACGGCTTGCAACGCCGTAAAAATTTCGCGGCAAAAATTGCGTGTTTAAAATTCCAAGGTTACAATTCATACGAGGATCATTCGACAAAATATGCCGGGAAATAATAATGCTTCTAATGAAGAAAATAAATCGTTACAAATGGTGCAAATTAACCATATCACTCACCGTGGTGATTTATTCGAAAAGTTTGAAACATTCAACACAGATCATATGGTTACTACAGCGAATGGAGACTAAATTAGTGCCATTGGAAAAGGATAAATCACTGTAGAGGTCACTGTTAATGATAAAGTAGAAAAAATCGCTCTTGTCGATGTTTGGTATAATAGCTGATATTATGTCATAATAAAACGCGTGCAACGTTAAAATCACGAGGTGCAGCCGAGTGATTTTAGCTACACAAGTTTCATTAATAAGGTTCATATAGAACGTGTATCATTCAAAATTTAATCTAATTCATGTTACTAGGGCCACTATTAAAACAGTTAGTTCACTCCTCTTTTTCCTCTTTTTCTATTGGCCGTCATAAAATGACTTTTGATAGTCACTAATTATGATGATTGTATAAACCACCATAATTGTGGATTAACTGGAGCGTCGTTGGGACCTATTGAACTTGGTAGATTAGATGGTAAAAATAAAAAAGTTATATGATATAATACATCCCTCTGGGGGGCGCGTCTACACTTTTTTAAAATGTATAAAAAATAGTCACATGAAAATACTCGAGCGCGTCAGATTTTGATAGTGTATATGCCCCACATGTCTCTCATATTGGAGAGGTATCTTAATCTGCCGGTTTGCCTGGTGGAAAGGGTAGAAAACTGGATTTATTCAAACGCGTTGTACGTATAATTTCTGACGCCCCGCCTATATGATTACAGTAAGCAGACATCTTTTACCTTTATTGACGATTTGTTCTACATCTACTTTGGCTTGTAGACATCGACAGAATGTATTTATTCTGTTATTCTTGAATTCCTTCAAAATAAAGTAAAATCCAACGCGCTCGAGAATGTCAATGTAACTTTTTTTGCAAGTTTGTCACCTTCCAACTCCAAATCGTCATATTACTGAAATGCACACTCTACAACATGTAGTTAACCCAGTTTACTTTAACCTGATCCGCTCGAGCAAATCCTAAAATCTTTTACCAGAACAACCCTCCAGATCTCCTACTCTTCCAGAAACTTAGGCCGGTGCTTTGTACACTTAGATCTAAATTTCACCAACCCCTTTTATAACTTACTTCCAGAAGCACAAGGGTTTGAATTTCGTTCCCGTAAAATCCAGTATAGCTAATTTCCAAAAGCTAACGGCTGGTACGGCGTACAGCGTATCTGGTCAACTTCCGGACATCCTTTTTTTATAACCATTATCAAAAGCTTGGCATCTTAGGACGGTACTTTGTACCTATGACAACCATCCTTATTTATTACCAATCCCCAGAGTCCCATCTACCCTTTGAATTATATAAAATCCATTTTAATTTTGTTATTTTCCCCTTGATTAAAACCTTGTTAATTGATCAAATTCCAATTTTATTTTAGTCCATTCATAGTTATTTTTTTCTTTTGTTGAACCGTTTCATTTTGCATACTGTACGTGAATTCTACAAAGGTAGAAATTCCCCGTACATTATTAAACACTCACCTATTGTTTAAACACTAATTTCATTAACTACGTATCTAGTGGCATTTAAGTATATGTTAATTATCATTCCGATTGTTAAAGGAGTTTAACAAGCACCAGCACCCGATTGTTGTTCAGGGTCCACCGAAGGTGGCACACTGACCGTTAACTTCAATACCAATTCATTTGCGCAGATAACAGAGGCGTACTTACTTAAATTGTTAAACAAATTACGTAATTATTTATTATGGAAGATCAGTATACAGTGCTATTTATTAAAAAGTAGACATAGGTATTTATGTGTACTGTTTTTCCCTATGTCTACTTTGAAATGACAAAATCCTTCTGAAGGGCGCCTAATTTCATTCATCCAAAATAACTTTTTAAAACATATAAACATCTAGCTGCCATATTAATTAATTTGAGTATTGTTGCTTTGGCATATATTAACAAAACAAAAATATTTAAATTACTTAATGTGACAGCCAGATTTTTATTTGTTTTAAGAAGTTTAAGAAGGGAAAAACAATACACAGAAATCCCTATGTCTTCTTCTTAATAAATGGCACTGTATGTATTAAACGGTCTCCGCCTTTAGCTGGTTCTACTACCGCAACCTGCTGAGACTTGAGCCACCCGCACAAGCAACCTCAGCCCCAAGTTTTCCAATCCAGAAAACACCTGTCAAAACCACGATTAGCCAAAATACATAGTAGCCCATCGTACTTACCTGTCTTGGAAATAATGAAGGTCTAGCAGGCACGGGTTCTTACACTATTACATTAGATCATTGTCCATCACACTGTTAACTACAAACTTTGTATACTTGCGAATAGATTTCGAGTAACAGTGAATCGATTTCTCTTCTGGTCTTGCAATTGAGATAACGTGAGTTTCCTTTAGGCATAGATCGTCGTCTGGAGCAACTATTTGTCTCGATTGCATCGGTTGGAAGCTGAAAAACGAACCAATAGCTTATTATTTTAAATGTAGTAGGTTACCTCATATGATTGAGAAGCACGGAACTATACACATGTTATTTCCCTTGCTTACAATGCACGATCATGGCGTTTTTTATTACCGTGCTCTATGAGCAACTTCATGATATAGGTACCTACAATAGGATAACACAAAATTCACACGAAGTTTCCATAATATCTACATTTGAATGACAAAATTTATTACATTTATCTCCCCTCAACAGCTATCATTACTTTATTTTTCAAAAAAGAACTACAGGAAACATTTTTTGGAAGCTTTATTACCATGTCGATTTCCCATCTCGTCCAAATTGTCCCGTCAGTTTCCTTCATACTGCTTACTACATGCTGCGACCTTCTTAGTTTATGTTAATAAAGAAAGAAATATTTGTATGGTAGGTAATTACCACCATAATGATATTTTGCTTAATGCATAATATATATTTTTATATTCCTTTATGTGGAGAATTTTGTAATTATGTAGAAACTACTTAAATTGAAAATGTAAGGTAATGAATGTAAATGACGGTATAGGTTCATATATAAAAGAAGACATATGTTGTCTACAGTTTGCCGAAAATGTTTTTTAATCTACAGAGCGTTGTAATGGCAATGCTTGCCGCAGTTTTAGTATCAAACGTATCGCAAGCAAGGAAGGTGTAGTACATACGTTACCAAAAAATCCAATTATTAATTTTCGTTGCAGATTCCGCTGGACATTCAAGAGAAATGGAAGAAAGTGGTGGAACCTTATCATCAAACGTGCATAAATGAAACTCACATTGATCCGGACGCTGTCATTTCAATGCTAACCGATTCTCGCCTGCCCAGTGAACGTTCAATTCATTGCTATTGGAAATGCATTTTAGAGCATCTCAAGTTTCTAGTCGATGGTGAATTTAATATAGATTTAATGAATAATCAGGTGTATTTGATCACGCCTGAAGTTTCAAAACCATGCATTCAAATAGCTTTTGGAGAAAAAGAAGTATGCAAGAGAATCTATACATTTGTTCAGTGTGGAATGAATGCGGCTATAAATAGTATATAACATGTAGTACATATTCTCCATATCATTTCTGTGGTTTATATTGTTCTTTGTTAATCGTGAGAGTTAAGTTAATGGATAATTAAAGCAATCATTTTCGTAACAATGTTACAGAAGTTTCCCTCAAGGCGACAGGACCGAAAGACCAACGCGGTTTCCATACCCCATACTATAATCACAGATAACATATATGTTGTCTGTGCTATAACTGAGCCACAACACATTTTCCACTGGATAAGAAATGAATCGAAAACGACTTGCACCTAAGCAGCTTTTCTTTAAAAAAAATCTAAAAACAATTTAAGAAATCAAAAAGTTCCCGCAGTATATTAATCCAATAAACTGACCGGGACAAGAAATGTGCGATGTTCGGCGAAACACACACTTTAAGAACGAATCTGACAGATTCTTCTCAATCAAAAAACAACTCACTCACCACAATTGGCTCGAAGACAAAAACACTTAAATTTGTGACTTTTCTTGTATTACCTGATAACCACCTGCATCGCTTATCTCGCACGTGACATTGTGTGCCGAAAAATAATTCTTGTCCGATAACAACTTTTTATCAACACCTGACGAGATAATACTTTAAACTCACGCAAAATAAATGGTCTTTAAGTTTCCCGTTTTAATTTTATGGTACAAATTACTTATATCCTACAATCAAAAATTACCGTTACTAGGAATACGTTTAAAAATGCAACCCGTTGATGCAAAATTAATAATCGCAATATGAAGTTGAGATGAATATTAAGAATACGCTCTTTCAAGGTTTCCGAAATTAAATGTCTAATTTACGTACAGGTCAAAGAAATTACTGTAGGAATTATTTACAATGACACCTGAACGATTCTTTTAAAATTACTCCTACATGATAAATCTACTTAATTTTTGGTATTCACTTGATAGTACATATAATTATTATTGGATGTGGATTGATAGGTATGTCAATTCAGGGTGCATGTTTCTTTACAAAAATTGTTACAAATTTTGATTACAGCAATTTTTGATAAACTTATTCAATAAACAGTAAACCAGTAAACAATGTTCTTAGTTTCCATTTGTTTTAGAGCGAAGATAATGGAAATTTCTTCCAACACAGTAAATTTAACTTCTTGATTGGTCTACTACTAAAACAGAAACTTTAATTTGGTTAGAATTATTAGCAATTCCTGAACCCTCTTCTTTTGCGACACCTTCGTTCTTATCACAACCTATCCAATGGCTTTTGTCACCTTGCTTTTTGTCAATTAAGCCTAACAGCCCTAACCCGGCCAGTTTATGTATTTATATAAGTGTGACTAAGTACGACAACGTTGTTTACCCTATGGTACGACTAAGAGGCGCTCTCCTTGGCAAATCGCTCACCTGTATTTAGTTTTGAAAGTGCGCAATTAAGGTCGTTAACCTTTGGCATCTCCGTTTTAAAAGTAACCACCAGGTAGACCTTGACGTCACTAGAAAATCGCCTTATCTATTAAGCTACTAAACTAAATACAACAAATAGAATTAAATGAATTAAACAATTTTATCGGTAAAATTTACTAACATAAAGCTGATAAATAAATTTTCCAATCTGTGTCTATTTGAAATTAAAAAATATCTTACATACAGGATGTCCCGATTGCCATTTTCGAAATTAGTTTAGCAACATATAATTTTTCATCTCAAGGTGGCTCGCTCTCATCGTAAGCATTGTTTCAACCTAGAGAAACCACACCCCCATGTAGTTTACACAACAATACGGGGACTCTCTCATAACTAAGTTGCACTATTTTTTTTAATCCGTGTGGAGGGCGGGAAAAGTCTGGGAGTCGCGGGGAATTTGCGTCTGGGTTTAGTGGCAGCACTGTAAAATTCAAGTGTAAGTCGATCGAGTGAGCTGACGCGCCAATTGCGAAAAATAAAATAATAAAATGGAGACAGAAAATTATCATTTTATTACTCAAACGGGCCAAGAATCTGAAAATTTGATACAATCCTTGTAACTTTGCCCCAAAACATTATATGCCATTGGAAGGGGTATGCGACAGGAACAATTATTACTGTGTTAAGAAAATGATGCATTTCTTACATGAATTTGCATGTAAATGATGCCGCTTCAAGTACAAGAGTTCATTCTTTTTTTTTATTACTTTGATATATGGCTTTTGTGTCATGATAATGCTTTCAACTAAATGTGAATTTGTAATAAAATTTTTTAGAAATGCAAATTAAAATATGAAATTTTAATATCATTTCCCACACGCCATTTTAGGTAGGATACAAATTGTACCTATTTCTGAATTACTTTAGGGTAAAATGCTTGGGAACCTGTATGGATCCTCGTTCGATAACCAAAAGTACTTTCACCAGAGTTCACCAAAGTTAATACACATTCTTTATTTAATTGATTAGAACACAGGTATACATACAACGGTTTTATTACTTCAAACAGTCGTTATAGATCTTTAGTGCTATTGGTTAATCAGCTTATCAGATTTATAACCAACCCCTTTTGCAGACTCTTCAAAGCTCTCAACAGATCGTGTTGTGTTGTCCACTCCATCTTTAGAAGTCCATTGAAAACTCTGAAATCATATAGTGACGTGACTGCTTGACCTAGATGGTCGTATGTCAATGATTTTGTTTGCCCACGAGTTATGCAACTTTTGTGTTCCAATCAACAACAGCAAATTTAATTAACTCAGAAAAAGTTGTGGTATTTCAGCTTGTGCAGAATTTTGAAAAAAGATGTAGCAGGAAACGTGTGAAGGCAACTAGGGTCAAGGTTATTTTATTTCAAAGGTTACCTGGTAACTATGTGGGCGGAAGCGGGAGGGACGGAATGTATACGTCATCGAGAATTCTGACATTGACGTTCAACGTTGTTTGTAGTCGCGCGGGTGCTTATTTTTCTTGAGTTATAGTTTATTTGTTTAAAATTTGTTGAATTTTGAAGTGCATAAGGACATATTTTAGCTGTAGATACCTGTTTGGTGGAATATAAAGACATTTAGTTTGTGAATTTTGTGGGTTTTCATAGCCGTGATGGAAAGGTTAGTTCATCAATTATATGCCCTTTTGTATGTTATAATTAAGTATTTTTTTAGATGAGTGGCGGTGACACTAAAATTCCTCATCCTGGTGTAAATAAAATCTCGGTTTTTACGTTTCCAAAGGACCCTACCGTTCTTAAAGAATGGGTAAGAAAATGTTTCACATCCGGCAGCAAACTAAAACGTGCGGCGCCCTCATTGGTCAAAACGACCAACCGATGAAAGCGTAGCGTCCCTGGCCGCAAACGTTTAAAAGCAGAGCCACGAACTCTGCAAAGTGCATCGCAATTTCTGCTTCGACTGCACTTCAAGAAACAAAAAGTTTTCCACCTGCAGAACCAGGTCGCCTTTCCAAATCGACCTCGCGCCACAATCCATCAGTCAGAAGACCTGCATCTGGGCTCACCCCAACGACAGAGCTCGCCGTGTGCACTTCGGTTACTATTTTGTACATACTATAAATATACATATTCCATAAAACGCAACAGCATTTTATTTGGCGTCATCCGCTAAAGAATGTTTAGAGTTTTAAATCCCAAAGGCTAGGTATTGGTACATAGGGGTGGTTCCTATTTTGTAGAACGCGGAATTTTATCCATTTCCACCTCTAAAATTAATTTGATTACATTTTCACAAGTCCTCGTGCAATGTAAAACAGCTTACGCACCACACTCATTTTTGCAATACTTGCTTTCAAAGGTGGAAGTCGATAAACTTCCAAGATTTCCAATATAAGAACCACCCCCATATACATATACCCATATAAATCCAAAAATATACTGCAAAAACTAAATTTTTTACCCCTTTTATTAGCATTGAACCTATGAGCAATTTTAAATGTGAATTCTGGATGACGTTTTCCCGCCTTCAAAATGCAAGCATTCTATTGGTTTAGAGTTACCAGACAACCTTTCTAATAAAACAACCTTGAAGTAGGGTTCCTTTCGCAACTACAACGCAACAATCCAAATTAGCATAGATACACAAAAATATGGTCAAATTAGCTGAGCACCCTGTAAATATCGTTAGCGGTATAATTAATTATTCATATATGTATGTCATAAATCCAACCATTGCAATTAAATATGTAAGCAAAAAATTTGAAATTCAAAAAATATGAATACAACCCACCGATATATAAAGGCATATTTCCTTTAATAATTTTAATTCTTTGACGATGAAGTTTGAGATACAAGCGAGCACGTTATTTGTAATTTTTGCTATGGTATCGTATGCAAGAGAGGTAATACTCATCTACAAAT
This sequence comes from Photinus pyralis, assembly GCF_008802855.1. Taxonomy (NCBI): domain Eukaryota; kingdom Metazoa; phylum Arthropoda; class Insecta; order Coleoptera; family Lampyridae; genus Photinus; species Photinus pyralis. Next base: position 34,847,473 of record NW_022170596.1, on the reverse strand, counting down.
CACCTAGTAAAATAAAACAATTTTTTTGTTGCAGATTCCACCGAATGTGACAAAACAATGGAAGCAAATGATTGAGCCCTATTACTTACTTTGTGGGAATGAAACGCACATTGCCCCAGATGTTTTAATTACGATGCTAACTGATTCCAGCCTACCAACTGAAAATCGAATCCATTGTTTTTGGAAATGCATCTTAGAGCACAAAGGGTTTGAAGTTAATGGAAGATTTGATACAGATTTAATAGCAAAAGAGGTATATTTGGTGACGCCTGAAGGGGCAAAACTATGCGCCGAGTCAGCCTACCGGGAAGAGGAATTGTGCAAGAAAACCTATGTAATAGTTCAGTGTACCATTAATTTTGTGATGGATAAGTTATAAAAATATCTAGTATGTATAGGTATCCTATGTGGATTAGTCCGTATTGCTTGATACCATTCAATATATTTTAGTCCTAGTTTATATACAACATTTTGTATCATCGGTTTATTTGGGAAAACTGTTCGCCTACCAATGTCCTGTTGCGCATTTATTCATGTACCTATCAATATTGTTACGTCCAAAGACGAAATCAAAAAACTTTGGGAAAGTACTGTTAACCTGTCGGCTATATATTCTTCTTTTTTGATTACCTTCACGAATTCTGGCATTCTAGCAAACAACAGCTTAGATATTTCAAATGTTCATCTCCGCCACAAGCAACTCGAAACAATAACAATTCTTCAAATTGGTTACTTATCTAATCTTATATCTAATTTCGCCAATTTGGATACTGGTCCACGGTAGGTTCCAAATTGGGTCGTCACCCTTGCCTGGGTAAGTTTTTCCCACTCTTCCTTTGAACCACTTATTGTTTAACCCTCTCGAATCCACAATTAATATTCAGTATCCAGATTTTACGTTTCGCTCTTCTTTATTTGTATACCACTTTGTCCTTTGCGTTTCACCCATCTACTCCAAAATTCATTTACTAATTCCTTTCCTCTTCCACATTGTCTTCCTGATATTAAATCATCTTCGCCAATGCGACGGTCCATTGTCTTAGGTTCCTAATTCTGCCCAATAAGAAATGGTTAGGTGTCAATACTTTTATTTTGTCCTTGGATTTGGACATCAAGAGTCTTCAGTTGTGTATTTTTTTACGTTTGTTCTTCGGGTATTCCCTCGATTACCCCCTTAAAATTTGAATTCCAACCACAAAGATACAATCCTTATTTTTGTAGGATAGGGAATACTAGCAAGTCCTAGTCCTAGCAATTTTTTTGTTCTCTGGTAGCTTCTTATTTTCATCTTTTCACAACAGAGTTATCTCCCACATCTCTCCGTCCTTTTTGCTGTGTTTTCCATAATTTTTAGCGCATTTTTATCCTCCGAAGGTCGCAAGTTATCTTTATAGATTTTTACACCAAAATCTTCTATTTCAAAGCGCTTCTTCACTATCTTATGTAAGGCTATCCATCCATTATGCGAGTTCCATAAAGTCTTCTGGTGGATACAATGCATATGTGTCTGCCCTATCAACGTGGATATCTTAGAGTCTTCACATTCTCCTAAAGGCACATATTTACAGAAATCCCATCGTTTGAATTTTCTTCTTCTGAAACTTACTCGTAGTGGCTTTTCTTCTAAATTATCCATTGTCGGCCCTTCGTCCAGTTTTCTGCACCCGCCTTCTCCACGATTCCCTTTTCAATGCCTTCATATCTAAAAGTTACCTTTTCTCCAGAGATTCCTTTCTCGCATACATAAATCTTGTGTTCTTCGTCCCATTGTGGGCATTTCTGCAAATATTTCCCTTCGTTAATGAGCTTTCCAAGTTTACTTCCATTCCAAGTGTCTTCAGGGTAGTAGTAACATTATTTACATCCGCCGCTATCTTTACAACTGTTTTACAACTGTATATAGATGGTCTTTTGACCGCACTGTTCAGTTTTTAACTTACGAAAAAGGTGGTTTACAATGTAATGGTCAAGATATATTTAAATGTTTACACGCCCAAATTGACAGCAAATATCCTACTCTAGCTGTGAACGCGATTACATAAAGGATTTTTGATCATCTAAAACGCAACTTAATTAGCTTTATTACAGAAAACGTTGCAGTAATATTGAAATTCAAGGATAGTCATTGAAGAAGCGTTACACGCGTAATTCATATAGCACCATTACATTAAATAATTGAATTACACATGTAGGCTAGGTACTTTTTGGATGTAGGTACCTAACTAATATGAACTACAACAACACTCTTTCGGAATTGCAGATACCAATTTCTAAATTAATTAAATGGCACATTTGCTTATTAGAATCCATCTGTAGTCAAGAGAGTTCATGGTTTGAGGAAAACCCTGGTTTTCTTTTTCAAATCTGTTTAAAAACAATTAGTAAAATATGCATCGCATTAGTTTATTAACATAAGTACTAACGCAAATAATAATGCAAGAGTAGTCTTTACAACTTAGATACAACGTCGAAAACAACACATTGCAGGAACGTGAAGGCCCTTTTGCACATGTTTAGCTCAAGGTTTGCCTTTTCAAAGCACATTTTCATCACCGGAGGCGTTAGTAAGTGTATATTATCCAACATACGCTGAGGATTAAATATACCTCTCGAAAAAAAACCCGCCTCTTGTTGAACACATTTTATGTAGCAGTAGAAGAGCTCGTCATCTGGAAGGTGAAGATCAGTAAACATTCTTTGCGGTATCTCCGGATTGATTTTAGTTTGGTTTACGCAAACATCATGGTGACGTGCGATTAAGGCATCCCACTCCTTTATTACTTCTGGTGGTAACTACATTGATTAACAAAAAAAAAGTTGTGGAAATTATACCTGCGCAGTAACCACTGACAGTAGTAGTATGAGCACCGTCTTCATTTTGAGGAACGTTTGATTTCGAGTTCACCATTTATTTGTCTGTTAAATAAATTCATTATTGTTTTCTAATTTTATTTCGTGAAGATCTATTTGCTTGCAAATTGGGACATTTACAGTAATTCGAATGCTTCAGACGAGCGTGAATTTACTTTGCCTATAACGCGCAATGCAAATAATCGTCTTTGTGCAATTTTATTAACCAACTGAGACATTGTTAAATCTCGTTTTCTCACAATTTGGGTTCTGCGTCATGTGGAATGTCTTAAGTTCACGTAAAATCATAAAATAGTTTCTCGCATCTGAAATTGACGACATTGTGAAATGATAATGGGGTAGGTTTTTTTCTTTTTCTATGGAATTTTTTTATCTCTAGATAAAGATAATATTTGTTAGGTTTTGGACATGTGTGTGTGTATTAAAAGTAAATGCGGAATTAAGAAAAGTGGAAGGAGGTTCATGATAACGCCATTGAATATGCGGAATTAAGAAAAGTGGAAGGTTCATGATAACGCCATTCAATAATAAGTCTGAATTATTATTCAATGATAACGCTTGTTACCCTCAAGTTCACGTTTCCGTTAGCCAAGAGGATGCTCTATTACGTTAGAAGACATTGAGTTTCTAGCACGTTTTTAATGAGTTTTTGAAATGTATGTCGTAGTTTTGTGAATTTTAAACTGTTTAGTTGTATTGGTACCGAAACATCTCCAGTAATGCAGAATACCGTGGAATGCCAAAGTAACATTGTTTTTTCTTGTCGTCTGTACGACATTCCACGGTATTCCACATTACTGGAGATGTTTGTAAAGATTTTAAAGTGTTTTTTTTTAAATAATGTTAGATATCTGAAGTTTTTAAGTTAAATGTTTATTTGTTACACCAAATATAGAACAGGCCCTTACAACTAAAGTGTTGTCGGATAATCTTGATGATTAAGTAATAAAATACGTGGACGAAAGAAAAAGCAAAACTGGCACTCAACTTTCTGAACGCGGGGATAAAAAGACTTTTGGCCAAGATGTCCGCCTGCTGCTCCGCTGATGGAACGCCGAACGTAATGGATCTTGATACAGCTCTTCTCAATCAGTTCTCGTACAAAGAAATGCTTTACATCAATATGCTTTAAGCGGCTTGTATTTTTGAATTGTTGACTAGTGTATGAGTGTATGAGCTTCAGAACTCGAGACGACAGTTTTGATACTATATCCTTCCACTTTCCAGAACTTGTGCGAGGTGTTTCTTTGAAATTTCTTCGTAGGACATCTGTTCCTAATATGACATGCCATTGATACAGCTTCCGTGCAGAACAGTGACGTAAGTTTTGATCGAATTAACAGGCAGTGATCCATTTTAACCAAAGTCCTAACACGCAGGCCTTTACACTGAAATGCGGTACCACACCATCTTCCAATCTAAGAAGTAGACCAATATACAATAAATTTATAATAAACATATATTATATACATCAAATTGTTCTACAAATGATTTTTTATGAAAAAACAACGTGAATACCGGCACCTCACTCTTGCAACAACTCTGTCTAGTCCGTTAATAGGAAAGACCACAGCTATTCGGCAACACCAAGAACGAGACACTTAAAAAGCGCGTAGGACCTTTTGCAAAGCTCAAGTTCTTGATAGGATACTTCAGCACATCGAGTCACAAGTTCCTCAGTCATGAAATGAACTTGATCCAAGATTACTGCGATATTAAATTCCCCACTAGGCGACATAAACCCTAGTCGTTCCTGAGAACACTTAAGGTAACAGTGAAACTCCTTTTCCTCGGGCATGGGCAATTCCTTAAACATTATTTCAGGCACTCTTGGATCTATGTTAGTTTCCTGTATGCAGATATCGTTGTAGATCATCGCTATGCTATCCCACGCCTTGACCGCGTCGGGTGGTAACTAATACGAAATTTACACTAAGTATTTTATTTAAAAAAATTCTTACCTGTTTTTGACACAATGTTGGAGTTAACAGTATGAATAATACTATCAGTTCTGCCATACCTTTACGCGGACGTATTGCTACAAACATATCGATGTTCATGTACTAATTAACCATTTGATAATATCATAGAATAGTTGTTGGTAATTCTATGGATAATATACTTATAAGCACAGCTATATGACGAATTTTAAAGTGTGCCAAGTCTTTCGCCAATTCAAAGACTATTTGAAAATCGTAATCTGGTTTTATACAAAGTTTCTTATCTGCAAGGTACAAAATTTGCGTTTAAACCAATAAAGAATGGACCGACATTCGTCAAAAGGAGCTTTAAGTATCATAAGATTTTCATAATATTAATATTACTTGCGTCACTATCTAATATGGATAGTGTCTAAAAAAGTCAAAATTTAGACAACCTTCCCACAGTTTACAGGCACATAAATATAGCATGTCCGCATAAATTTATTTGTTTATTTTTCATTTGCCTATTATATGTCAATTATATCTATCATATGAGATATAGTCTATGACGCCCGAGGGCATAATGGATTGTCATCTCCTCATCTCATTATGCCCTCAAACGGCCTGTCAAATATATTGAAGGAGTTATATTATGTAATAAAAAAAGATGCTACTTGATTCGTATGAAGCACTTTAATGTTGGGCAAACAATAATCGATACATTTGTATCATTGAAATGCATTATTTGGAACGATGAAAAATAAAATGTTGTATGCACCTCAAGCATTACTCGATATTTAACCCTTGGGCGACATACGATCCTCAGTATAAATATCGCTTTAATGGCCTTGAGTCATAAATACCTATTTTGTTTTTTTAATAGGATTTGTACGTCAGACTCTATTAAATTAATTTTTTTTATTAAAACCCAACAAGATTTTTAAATAGAACATATGTTTTTACATATTCTGTAACAATATTCTAGTTTTTAAACTTTTTAATACATAACTACCCATAGATTAATTAATAAGTCAATAAAGTTCTTCCAGGGCATGAACAGAAGATGGTTTTTAAATGTAAGATAATCAAAACAGCTAAAATTTCGCATAGTTTTGTAAGTGCTTGTTTTTGGTACTGCATAATTAAATCGACAATAAATTAGCTCATAGTCGCTAATTTCTCAATTACTACATCAGGAGTCACTCTTGTTAGTTGATTAATAATTTGTTCCAATCCGGGGCTATCAGATATATTTAATCAAATTCGATATCATTATAGTCATCTCTAAAAGATTGACGTTCAGATCGCTGACAAAAATTACATAATCGACTTAACGTAATGAATTAGAAATTCATACCAAAAAACTTCTATACAAAGACCTATTGGAATTGTAGCACACCCCTAAACTAATTTTTTTCTTACCCAAATCAAGTTTAATCCACACTTGTTTGATATGTACTAAATTTTAAACCATTTTTTATGTAAAGAAGTTTATGGGGGCTCTTGAGCAGAATCGTTGGAGTCACTACCTAAATCTATTGTATACAGGGTGATTCCTATAGTACCTGCCACCGTTTGGGAGCGTGTAGGTGGTGCGTAGGGGAGTATTTTGATATAGGACACTTGGGGTCGGAAATCTAAAATAAGGGTGCCAGAGCCAAATTTACCTTCTGGAATTTCGCGCCTGTAGGTAGGCAACCCAACCGGCCGGCGGTGCACACGGAGCGATCTCAGGCGGCGATGTGTGGCTGACACTTGATCAGAATTTTGTTTAAACCCACGAAATCCCGTCTGCAACGACGCGTATCAAGTGAATAAACACTATGGCAATAGTATAATAATAGTTGGCTAGATGTAGGAAGTGCATTGAGAACAACGGTGGCCACGTTGAACACTTGTAAACGTTATTGCTTTTGACTGTCGTTTTCCCTCCTTCCCTCCCATGTCGCTTCCTCGCGCTAACTCGCTCTGTATCGCTCCGCGCGAAACGTCGGTCGGTTGGGTTGCCTACATACAGGCGTGAAATTCCAGAAGATAAATTTGGTTCTGGCGCCCTTATTTTGGATTTCCGACCCCAAGTGTCCTATATCAAAATACTCCCCTAGGCACCCCCTATACGCTCCCAAACGGTGGCAGGTACTATAGGAATCACCCTGTATATGTATTGTACCACGTTCGGATTAGTAAGTCTATTGTTGGGCTTCGATTGGAATGTCGTTACTACCAATGGTATTTTCAAGTAATCTTAATTTATCTAATTCAATTGGGTAATTTCAGACAGTTGCGTAAGTTGTGGACAGTTACGAGCAATGTGGCCCATCTTCTTGCAGTGAAAGAAGTTAGGTTATCGTGCGTGAGAAGAATTCTATAGGCTATGTCTTCATGATTGATAAGTAGTGATAAAAGCAGGTCGATCTTGTAACGGATTACTGTACAGTTTTCCCTTACAAGAATGGACGCATACAATATAGATGGCATTACTAGGTTTATTCTTGTTATTTGTTATAAACATTATTTTATGTGGGAAATTTATAACAATTTAAACATATTTTTGTCGTTATTGTATTGCGTATGCGATATAATTTAAATTAATTGTCGTCAATTGACGGATCAATTGTTTATGTATGTATGTATGTATGCTTTATTGGTGATTTATACCATAGAGTAAACAACGTTTATACTTACAAGTATTTTCACACGTCATTTTTTCACAGACATAATTGACCATAAATTATCTACCAATACAATATAAATTTAAAACCTATTTTCTTAGACAAGATGACAATTAGGTAAAATGACAAAGGACAAAATAAATATACATTTAGACAACAAAATCGCAACATCTTCACAAACAGAGCTAGCAATCTAAGTCATTGAAACTATTGTTCAAAAATTAGTAGTGAGTAGAATGCTCGACGTTTTAAATATTCCTTTACACTAGCTTTGAATGATAGTGAATCTAAGTTTTTAGTTTTCGTGGGTAATGCATTATTAAACTTCATCCCATAATATGATACGCCATCCTTTGTTTTATTGAGCCTATGAAAAGTTATGTAAATGTGTTCTTTGTTCCTTGTGTTATAACTATGCAAATCCTGTTTTACAGTTTGTGAAACTATGTTCTCTTTAATATAGAGTAGGCATTGAAGTATATATGTACAAGGGAGTGTCAAGATACCTAGCTCAACAAAACCACTCCTACAGCACTCTCTGTACTTGATATTTTTTATTATTCGGATACACTTCCGTTGTAAGGCAAATAAAGTATTTGCATGTTTCGAATGGCCCCATGCAAGAATTGCATATGATAAAATTGAATGAAAAATGCCATAATAGGCTGTAATTACAGTTTCCATTGAAGCAACTCTTTTAAGATTCCTGATAACAAATATAGCTTTAGATAATTTAGCACTTTGAATAGCTACATGTCTGTTCCAAGTCAGATGTGGATCTAACGTTACTCCCAATATCCTAAAATCTGAATTTTGATTAATGAATTTTTGTTTCCTTAGCGTTAGTGTCATGGTTTGTGTCTTTGATGCATTTAAAGCGCTGTGTTGTTTGATTTTACCCATTTATCAACTCTTCCTATAGCTAACTTCATGCACTCATTGATTTCTTCTTCACTATCAAATTGTTTAATAAGAGAAGTGTCATCAGCAAACATAATGTGGTCGGTGTATAGGTCACAATGGGGAAGATCATTAATATATATAAGGAACAAGATGGGAAGTATTAGTCTGACTTCTGAGCGTAAGTAAATTAATTCTAAGTAATAAGTAATTTAAATGTAATCCGTTTCAGAAGCGTTCCAGTTTTTTATAATTTGAATTTTGTCACTAGTGGAATTTTTTCCACAAGATGAAATAGGGTTGAACATAGCCGTAAGTAAAAAAAATGTAAGCAACAAAGTTTCTATTGAAAGTACTATTTTAGCTATTTCCCGATTTTCTTATTTCGATATAAAAAAATCGAAAGTAACGTTCAGAAGTCAGAACTATTATCTCCCAGTCAGGAGCCTACATTGTTGCCATCTATTAGCATCCCTCCAATCCTGATGTACATCTTTTATAGCCAGAGGAATTTCACATGTTGAGAGGTTGGAGCTGTAAAGACAAAAGGTCAGAGATACGTCCAATCATTATCAATCATACCTACCTTCACAAAACAAGCGCTGTCCAGCTATCTGTTGAACTTTACCTATGCACATCAAATTTTAGAAAATCCATTACGTAGGTACTTACCTCGAATGCTTCCATAATTTCTTTTTCATATACTGCTTTGATTTTAATTATTTTTTGTACATAATACTAGCATTTAGTTTAAGATTTTTTTGTAATACTATTGTTAATTATAAGGAAGCATTTCGATCAAGAGAAAAAAAAGGACTTCGTTTGGTTTTTTTGTGTTCATGATTTTGTCAAAAATGTCGTGACAATCTTTGTGGGAGTGATATAAATTTGACGTTAAAACTCATGATATGACTGTATTCATCGAAAATCCTAGACTCTAGTACATCGGACCAACAATTTTTTTATGAAACACCTGATATAATGTAAAAACCTAATTATTATCGGCTAAAACCACGATATAAGGTATATTCTTACACCGTGCCTGGAACGAAGATTCCGTAAGGTTGTTTAATTTATTAAAAAAATTGTTAGTTATCTCCCAAATTCTTAGATCTCCTGACTTTACCAAACATTTTGTAATTGTCTCGCTCGTCAGTCAAAGTAGCACAATTCGACTTTGAATTTGAGCACAGAAAAGTAAAGTTGAATGTCTGTCCGCGCAACTTTCTCGTTACCTACATGGCTTAGAACTAGCGTATAAACGTATTCATACGTCTGTTAAGTGTTCTCTTTTCATTTATTTTTTAAATTTTGACAGCACAATAAACAACAGTGAGAACAAAAGTTTATTAATAACCATCTGCCCTCGCATCTGCCATCAATTTTTAAATAACATTGGAGAGAAAAATAATAGGGCGCTAGCACATTGACAGACGTTTTTCGTTGTCTATTCGCTTGGTAGCCTATACAGGGTGTCCATTATGTATGGAATATAGTATACAGTGTGTAAAGCGATGGGGTATACAAGAGGGAATTTTTTTTTAAATATTGATTTATGAAAAAAATGTATGATATTTTTTGCTTGCTTTGAAAGTACCAAAATCTGATGCAGATGCAGCATACATTCTCTAAAAAAACATTACCCTAAGATGCCTTTTATTGAGTCGGTTAGTTGAAACAGAATTAAATATGAAAATCGTTCGGCGTCAAACAACGATAACTTAGATGCGATGCGCTTGTAGTTTGTTAAAAGATTCCAAAGCATCACTGATTTATAAAAATGTAATTTTTTATTTTGTCGATTTCTACGGTTTTGAAAAATGGAAAATTATAACTAAAAGTATGAACAGATGCAGTATTTGTTTCTCTAAAAAAAACGTATTTAGACTTTTGCTCTAAAATAATTAGGGGAGCTAGTAATTGACTATAAAGAAATTACCATTGAAATCCCTATGCTGCGTTGCGCTAGGCACCACCCTGTATACAAAATTGTTCTATATGAAATTTGTGTAAAATTGTATTTACCATAATAAGGCAGCGTTCCATGGTTTTTATTTCCGAAAACAAATGCATAATAAGAAATAATGGAATTTTTTAAATAGTAATGTACACTTTTATTAGGCTCATTTGATAGAGATTTTGTCAACCACAAAAAGACATTAAGTAATTAGTGTTCAGTGCATGGTTATTTGATTCATTAAAATTAAGGGGAGTGTTAAAACGTAAATTTAACAAGAATCACATTTATTTAATACAAGTAGTGGTCTTTTCAATGTTCTGAGATAAAAATAATGTACGTCAATTTGAAAAGTGAATTTGATATTCATCTACGCTTGTATTTTATCTACTCGTTTAATCACTAATTACAAATAGTAAAAAATCTAGATAATTAATTGGGTTTGGTCGTGATCCCGAGATAGACTTGAAATTTAAATTTATATTCGTTGAATAAATTACATTAATATTTTAAAGTACGAAAAATGTAAATGTTGGAACGATTTTAATTGTACCAATATACGCAAACAAGTCAATTTACATGATCATTTATTTGAGAGTGATCAAACAGAGAATAAGGTTTTAATTATCAGATTAAAAGTGAAGATAAAGAGCCAACCTTCCGTAAGGTAAGAGTCATTAAAAGTTTATTCATTACTGAGCTAGCCGCCGCGGTATTAAATATTTCATTATAAGAAATTGATTGTTACAGTAAACATTTTACCAGTGCCGTAGAGATTAAAATTCATTTTCTACGAGTGGGGTTTCCAGCCCCTGTAAATGTAACTAAGCCGTTACAGCCGCCCCTCGCGAAATAAAAACGATTCTTTATCTCTATTATATAATACAACATACTCTTAGTCCCTTGGTATAATGTACTGTTTTATTAACTTCTTATAAAGAATATTAAAATTTCTCAAACTTCAACAGTTGATGAATTTTAAATTACAGTAGCCGTTCGCACATAATTCAATAGGATCAAGGTTAGAAACTGGTAACACATTAATACTACTATGTGAAGTATTCGAAGAATAGTAATTAAAATCATTTTCTGATATGACAAACACTGCTGCTTGAATATTTGTGGGAATTAGTGATTCTTCAAGCGAAGTTCTAATTGCCTTGTTATTATAATAGCGCCTTTCACAGGGAGCTTCTAACGCAGGGTTGCCTGCTTTTTAATTGACTGTAGATGCTCTTCATTTGAAAATATCTTACTTATTCCATAGAAGGTTTCGATTTACATACTTACTCCTATTGTGATACCCATATTTGAAATTAGAATTTCGTCTGTGCAAATTCATACATTATTAATTAAAGCACTTTGCATAAGTTCAGTAAACTTAGATGCACATCCATAATGCAAGAGGTTTGCAATTGAGTCATCTGTTGATACTTTTGCCGAAAGGCCCAAACACATTATCCACCTTTACTAAACTTTTATACAATACATAGAATCGAATCCAATAAATGTTTTCCTGCTTTGATTTTCTGGAAATGGACAAAATGTTGTGCAACACTTGAAGTTATGGTTTCGTAATAAACAAACCTTACCAGATCTCAGAAATTGCATCACTTTTACATATCATGTCAAAGTGGATCATGACAAGTAGTATCATACAAAATACTAGTCGGTGAAAACATGACGCAAGGACTAAAGACAGTGTGGCCATATTCCACATGTCCGCCAGGTTTTTCCAAATTTATCATTGAGCTGAAAGGTTTAACTGAGTGGAGATTTTTCTATGGTTACAATATTTTTGTCACCATTGTTTCCAGCAAGTGATCTTGGTTTTCCAGGTTAATCTCTACCAATCCGGTGTACTTGATTAAAACACTACCAATAGAAAATAACACACTGTCTTTACAACGTCACTGTATTTAAAATTCTTTCGAAACGGCACCTACATCTCTAGTTTTTTCTATTGTGAAAAGTAAGCTGAATGGATACAATATTTAAACCTAAAACAGAGGCCAGCATTATCACTCATAATCCTCTTTTTAAATTGACTCACATAATTTTTCATGTAGGTAGTTATTAAATACCTGCATTACAGCAGTAACATTTAATCAAGGAAAATTACCTTAAATTACCGAAATTGTGAAGGTATAAATGTTTTCTCATATCGATTACCGAAATTGTGTTAGTCATATCAAGTTAAATATTACACAAAACTCTGTGAGTGGTGAGAAGCTTTAATATAGTACTATCCACTACCAACTATCTCCAAACAAAAAAAATAAAATACAATTAATCAGCCCTGATGCACAAGGTACAAAAAATAAATTTTTCTTTCATAAATATTTTAGGTCTATTTAGGTCTATTTAGACGTCTACTGCGGCACCTACCGCTATACACTTTGTCATTATGAATGCCCTCTCACAGAAATCATCAGCTTTATAGGTTTTTTCCAAACAATCGTTTATCAACTTATCGTCCGGCATCTTTAGATCTAGTAATATACGATCGTGATCAAATATGCCATTAGACGAGAACTCTAAATGATCATGAATACATTTGAAGAAGCACTTAAGTTTCGGATCCTTGGGCCAGTTTAAGTCCGCAAAGATTTTTGACGGTACCTCAGGACCTATACCGATCTCGTGGACACAGTCGTCATAATGGCGCTGGAGTAGGGTGGTAAATGTTGTCATAAACAGTTCTGGTAGCTACAATCAAAATTAAATTGTCTGCAGTTAACGTAAACAAACCTTACCTGCTTCGTTGCAGAGGCTGTAGGAAGTAAAAGGGGTAACAGAACCAAAAGCCTCCACATGGTAAGTACTGGTACTGTTGGTCTGTAGGAAAGCTATAAATTAGTGGTCACCGAAGCAGCACTTATAAACGGGCATGATGGATGATTTGCAATGCAAAGCAGTTATTGTGATTAATGTTAACTCCAAAATGATATAAAAGTTCTCATAAATCTAATAGTACGTACATTGGCGTGTTTTTTGGTAGGTATTATAATATAATTACGTTTGGTTTTTTTCATCGATTTTTTGTATTGTTTATAAGGTGAAATAGAGTTTGAGTGACAAGTTCCGTCGTAATTATTGAGTTTTAATAGACAAGAATTTAATCGATACGTATTTCTTGTGACATGTTAAAAACTTTTCGTCATCTCCTTAATCTACTGTTATTGGTTTTTAGCCTTGTAATGCGCACATTACATTTAAACGGTACAAACCTACTATTTCATAAGTAGGTAGTCCTTCGATAAAACAATCTGACCTTAAAATCGATCATGAAGTCTGGTTCAGTTGATAATATTTATTTAAATGTTTACATAGTTTACAATGGTGAACCATAAAATTGTAATTCATTTGTTGTAGTGCCTATTTATTAATTAAAATTACGCTGCGATTATCGAAAGTGAAAACTGTTCAAAAATGGGCAAATTTCCTTTATTCTGGGATATATTTTTTATTTTCACTTTTTAATGGATGTAAGGGCCGCTTTCTGATCAGCCATAAATGTTTCCCTCCAACATTTTATGGTAGGTTTTACCCTCGTTTTACTCTTATCTTGCCAGATGGTACATGCTGGAAAGGAAGCATTAAAGTTTCTGATCAAACGCGAGAAGAATATTTTCCATTATCCACATCCGTCATATTAAACTCAACTCATCGTACTCATCTTTTTTTAATATTAATAATAATAATAATATGTATTAATTCCCAAGACAAATATTGAATTCTATAGGGTGCGTCAGAAACACAAAATAAATACCTACAATTAAATACAATTTAAAAATGTTGGTCAACAGAACACAATGGATAAAAAAGAAAGAATGCAATATAAATTACACTAGAGATCCGCAATTTTTATCAATACAATTCAGAAATTCATCAATTGTATATGGTGCATTGACTAGAAGAAATTTTTTTAAAGAAGTTTTAAAGCACTTTGTTGTTCCCTGACTTCTAAGTGTACTTTTGGAAGCGCATTAAATAATTTAATGCCTATTCAGGTGGGAGAATTATGGGCAAGTTTAAGTCTTGTTAAAGGGGTGATAAATTGTTGTTTCTTGCGCGTGTTGTAATTATGAAAACTGCTATGACGTAAGAAATGTTGCTGGTTATGGAAAATAAAAGTTAACAATTCAAGTATATAGAGTGATGAAAGTGTAAGAATATTCAATTTTTAGCGCATTTCCACAAAAATTTAAAAAAATGCGCTATTGTGGCCACTTTGTCCGTCCGTCCTTTCGCTCGTTCGTTGAGACGCTACTAGTTCTTTTTTAAATATCGGACGATACGAATCATATTTCTTACGACTCGCAATACATCTGACTATTCGTTTTTGTACCAGAAACACATTTTTTGCCGCGCTTGACGAACCCCAATTATTCCATACAACAGTCTGGATTAAATTTGAGCATAGTAATAATTTAAAGTATGGTCCACATCCATTAATTCTTTAAGATAATTTTTTATAATAAGATTTTCGCAATGACATTTCCAATTTAAGTTTTGATCTAAATAGATCCCCACAAACTTCCCAGTGCCTAGAATATTAATGTTTTTATTTTGAGTCAGACAAAAGTTGTAAACGGTAGGAAAAACGTTTTATCTTGATTTAAGAATAATTTGTTAAAATTAAACCAATTACTTAGCTTATTTAGAATCTCAACAGCTTTTGGATATATATTTTCTTGCTTTTTTCCGGATATTAATGCCGTCGTATCATCCGCATATAAAACCAAGCAATTTAAAAACATGACATTCAGTTCAATTCTGCAACTTTAAATAACCTTAGCAACTTACTATAATAGTGAAGGTAATTGCTAAATAAGCAACATTTTTAAAGGTGGTATTCTGTACTGACAGCTTAGCAATGTGCTGTTGCTGTTGTTAAGTCTTAGCAAGTGTATTTCACGCGCATCTATTTTTTTAATATCGTTTGGAGCAGTTTTTTCTTGAACTAACAATTTTAGCGCATTTTCCAACGAAGTAGGATGACCTTTTGGGAACTACTGATCAATACATGGAAAATGCGCTAAAGTTACTCGTCTTAGGGCGAAAACCCTAGAAATGGAAACTGCGTAATTTTTTTTGTTCTTTTCAGTTTTTCACGGTTCTTAACAGGTTATTGGAAGTTGCAGGAGGCGCCGGCAAACACGTCTTGAAAATTGATAAATGATTGCCATCCGTGGATTATAAAAGTTTAATAAGGTGTCGAAATTGAAGGCAGTACGGGTGGCGGTGGCGGTAATAGCCACTACCATTGAATAAGTAATTTATTTACTTATTCAATACCACTAGTGTGATAAAAGGAGGGTCGAGGTTTTAGAAAATAAAAATAAAAAACAATACTCTATACTACATGATTTTTTTTAACGTAAGTTTTTGTGTATTTTTTCTGTTTTTTATTAATAAATTTAGTTTAAGTACATATTTAACTCTCTTCCTCCATTATTCCCCTTGTTGTAAATTAGCTACCTACACTGACGATACGTGACGTTTTAGTACTCGTGACTTTTTACTTCTTTTTCACACCTATTAATTAACATATAACGTTGTTATAATGAATTTTTTGAATGCCATACTTTCTAAAAGACTAAAACCGAAAAGAACCGTTATAGACCGAAAAAATGATCAAAACCGAACCGTTTTTTTAGAACCTAAAGCGAACCGGAAACGTTAAAAATATTTTCGCTTAAATATACACAGAACCGGAACCGATATTTCATTTGGGCCTAATGCGTTTAATTTTAGATCCAGTGACAACACTCTGTTACTAAGTTATCACTAGTTGGTAGCAATTTGACGAACTGTAGAGCAATATTGCTCAAGTTGGTAGTTAAAGAATGACACATTTGTTAGATTGCTCCTCGGATTGCTCATAATATTGCTAGAATTTTGTGTGGGCAATCTTGCTATAGTTAGTAATATTGCAAACTTGTTAGTTACAGAATTGGACTGAATATCATAAATAAATAATAAAAATCAAATAGGTCCTAAAACAGATCCTTGTCGAACTCCCATATTAACAGGCAAAGCTGTGGATAAAAAGTTTGCAATAGTGGAACCGGTTTTAAATTTAATTTCTACTTGTTGACACCTTCCAGAGAGATATGATGAAAACCAATTAGCAACAACGCCTCTGATATCGTAAGTATTTAAGTTTTGCAACAGTACAAATGATTTTCAGTATCAAAAGCCCTGCTGAGGTCACAAAATAGGTATAGCAAGGACATTCTGCTTTTTATCAAGAAGTGAAATGATGTCGTTAACAAATGAGTTAATGGCAGTAATTGCCGATTTCCCATTGCAGAACCAGTGTTGTTTATTACTTACAATGTTATATTTAGCCTCTCTAACATGGCGTATTCAAAGACTTTCGACAGCACCGAGCTAACAGAAATTGGTCTATAATTCGAGCAATCTTGAGAGCAACCTTTTTTGTGAACGGGATGCACGGTTGACAGCGTAAGTTCTTTCGGGAAGACACCGTTTGAAAAACACCCTCTTTGCAGATACTGACTAAATGTGTGGCAGGTGTATGTATTTATGTTTATAATGTTGCAAATAATGATGCAATTATTATTGCAAATTCGATACGAATTGTTGGCACAAATTTACAACTTTCGGGCAAAATCTTTCTAATTTCTCTGGTTATAATTAAACTGATTTGGAGAGTAACAATGAAAACGCATACCGGGGGAATATTCCCACCGAACGTGAGGAATTAGCATGGGAAAAAGTTTTTTTGTAGATAGTTGCTCCCCATGTTAACTTAGAGGGTTTATGACACCAATCGAAAAAAAAATTTTCCTCGTCTAATACGGATAGTTCATTTTCAGGTGTATTTCTCACTATTTTATCAAAAATTCGGCAATAAATCCACTTATCAAAATCATGTTAAGCCATGACTAGTAAGACAAAAAGCAGATTCAAACGTCGAAATCAATATCAGTTTATGACAACTGGCATTAATTTTTTTGTGAAATGCGGCAACATTTAACGCCCTCTGTTTTCTTTATTTTACAATACAGCATAAAAGCATTTTGTTTCTCGCCTTTGACAATAATGCCATTTTCGATAGGAATATTTAAAATTCTAGAAACAGTCCCATGTTTTAACAAATTTGGGTGACGATTTAGGGGTGCTAACCCTGGTGGCCTGGTGCTAACTTAATCCACTTTGATGCAACGATATACAGCACGCACAACAAACAAAAGTTGGATACCATTGGTTTCAACAGGATGGTACCATCATCGTCCTAATCGTAAGAGGGCACAGGGTGAACTAGAACGCAGGAGAAACCCCTCAAATAATAGTGGTTTACAAGTAATAAGTACAGAATTTGCGAGCCAAGGATGTTCTTTTTCTCAAACTATTATTATAAGGAAATGTAAAATACAAGAAATGTATTACGCATGAGCTGAGAGTTTATAAGACGGCATGTAGTATACAAAATGTTTCGAAATTTTGACATTGGATACCTAGAAAAAAAGAACAATATCTCGCCACTAATGCGTTTTTAATGTTTTTTCCTTTCGAATTAATTTATAACGCAGGTCAACCTTGAAGATACTCTGTATTTACTAATTAAATTGCATAATTCTTGGGAAAATATCGCCATTTGAGCTATATCTGAACTCTGACCATCTGGTTCCATTTCGAGATAGGTAATGGGTACTCCTAAAGAACTTAGGTGACAGAATTCAGTGCAGTACGTGTAAAATTACATAAATCATAATCATTTACGTAGTTAAGTGAAAGCTTATTATCTGGGGTAAGCAGAATTGTTGAGTTTACCATGGATGGAGCTTTGTGTCACCAGGAGCCCAAGAACTACAGCCGTTGAATACTGAAAACATTCTGATTACAAGATTCGGATTTCCCGGAAGAACGTTACATGCGTTACATAAGCTCTGATAATTAATATACATGAATTTATATTCAAAATGTTAATTAATTTTTTGTAAGCAGCAAAAGTAATTGATTACTAGAACATCGCAACGAAATACAGTGTTTGTTCTCTAATTCAAATGGCACAGTACATGTGTTTAATATAGAGAATATAGGGGTTTCATTATTTATTTCTGATCTACAAAGTACAATAAAAAGAAAAAGATCCGTGTGTCCTCAATTTTTATTTGCGAGTAAAATAAACCCAAAATAAATTATTGAAAAGCTGTGTTTTTAGTCCGAATTTGAAACGCTTCAATCTAAATACGTCATAAACCTACAACCAATCACGTAGAAGTGAGCCGACAACCTTGTGCGAGGGTCTGACGTTTGTCGGATTGGACGATTTAAGAGGCTTGTTTAACTGCATCTAACGCGAAAGTGAACGATAAGTGACAAATGTATGTGCAGATGACACAAGTTACAAATGACATTCTCCTGCAATATTGCCAAGTTGTATGTCATCTGAATGGTTCTAGCAGCTGTGATTGGTCGGGCTTATTACGTCCCAGAGCCCGCTACAATCATCGATCTCGTCTTAAATAAACCCCTAATACCGCACGTGTTCATTACTTTTTCTCTAATCAGCTACTATTTTTAAATAAACTTTTACTGTTCAAAAAATTGTTCTATGGTTTCAGGTATACGCTTATTAAATTAAAACTACGGAATTCAACTATACTGCAGTAAACCACTATTAAACCCAACTCGTTGAAAGTTATTCAAAGCATTAGATTTGAGGGTTGACTGTTAAATCCAGACATTTTAAGCGCATCTTGCTAAATGAAATTTACTCTATTAGGCAAAAATTCGCCCATCTTTATTCTTATTCAAGCCCTTCGTTTAATTCGATTTAGTATATTTCTATGTTTTCAGCAATCAAAAACAAACAAAGGAAAACCTGTAGGTAGGATTAAGTCAGAGGGGTGGTACAAATTTTGTTCGGTGGGGCATTGAGCAGTAAACTCTGGTTCAAAACAATGTTGTACTTTTTCAAACGATTCATTTTACGGTCTAGGTACCATCTATTTTGTTTATTTTATTTCTCTAGTGCTGGGTGTACCTACACTTTCTTTTCTGTGCTTGTGCACTTCCGCCATTTTATTTGGATCGCGAAATAGGTTCGAAAATCATCAATTTTTTATATGTAACGCTTTAAGTTAGTTATATGAAACATACTGTGTTCTGATGTGTTGATAACGCAATACCGGGGCCAAGGTGGAGGGATCGTAGTGGGACAAAATTTCTTCTAGTCAATGCACCATATACAATTGACGAATTTCTAGATTGTATTGATAAAAATTGCGGATCTCTAGTGTAATTTATATTGCATTCTTTCTTTTTTGTCCATTGTATTGTGTATGACCAACATTTTTTAAAATTGTATTTAATTGTATTTTTTTGTGTCTGACGTATCCTATACAATTCAAAATTTGTCTTGGGAATTAATATATATTATTATTATTATGGTCAGTGTATCTTGTGAGAACTCAGGTCTAGCCTGGTTAACTAATCGCACGGATTAAAATCAAGTAACGATTAGTGTCTGTGTCTGTGTCTGGTGAAGTTATGTAGGGTTCTAAAAAAAATAAAAAATAAAAAATAAAATAAATATTCACACACTCACATTGGAAATCTAGGGATAGTATGTAATTCATACTTACCAACATAGCTATTAATGGCCACAATAGTCAACGCTATCAGGAAAGAAGAAAACAAAACAAAAATATCATTATAATAATTCCTGTAATTTTATTAAATAGAGTTTATTGTGTAAGTGTTTCTTTGGCTTTGCGTTTGGGTTGAATACGAGTGGGTTGTGATAACGTGGTGTGTTTATGTGAAGAAGGAGTTTTGTGTTTTTTAACTGTGCTAGGACGTGTAACTTTATTCGGTGGACCTGTCTTTGTGGTACATGTTGCCTTACTTGTATTTATGGTGTTTCTTTGTTCTTGAGGTTGTATTTGTGTTGTTGCTTGGGTTATTCGTGGATATATTACAGTATTTTGTGAGCCTGTAGTGCTGTTTAGGTTGTTGCGTTTCGGTTGAATACGAGTGGGTTGTTTCTGAGAAGAAGGAGTATTGTGTTTTTTAACTGTGCTAAGACGTGTAATTTTATTGGGTGGACCTGTTTTTGTAGTGCATGTTGCGTTACTTGTATTTATTGTGTTTCTTTGTTCTTGAGGTTGTATTTGTGTTGTTGCTTGGATTATTGGTGGAGGCATTACGGTATTTTGTGAGCCTCTAGTGCTGTTAAGGTTGCTGCGTTTGGGTTGAGTACGAGTGGGTTGTGATAACGTGGTGTGTTTCTGAGAAGAAAGAGTATTGTGTTTTTTAGCTGTGCTAGGCCGTGTAACTTTATTGGGTGAGGGCGCCTTTGTAGTGCGTGTTGCGTTACTTGTATTTATTGCGTTTGTTTGTTCAGGAAGTTGTGTTTGTGTGGTTGGTTGAGTTAAGGGTGGAGATATTACAGTATGTTCTGTGTCATGTTGTGAGTCTAAAGTGCTGTTTAGGCTTTTGCGTTTGGGTTGAATACTAATGGGTTGTGATAATGTGGTTTGCTTCAGAGGTGAATCTCTGATTGTAGTATATGTTGTATCATTTGTTGTACTTGTTTGTTCGGTAAGTTGTATTTGTGTGTTTGTTTGGGTTAGAGGTGGAGATATTACAGTATGTTGTGTACCGTGTTGTGAGCGAGTACTGTTGTTTACATGTATATACGTTGTGGATCATTTGTGTATGTAGTATCTTGTGTTATGTTTAGAAATTTACGAACAATATGGCATGTGTTGATAATGACTGCTTTTTGTAAATGTTTGTATGTGTTTTTGTCTAAACCTAATAGTTGTAAATTGTGGTGTATTGTCTTTGGTATAACTCCGGTAGCACTAAGAATAATGGGAACTATAACAGTAGATTTCATTCTCCACTGCGTCTTAAGCTCGATAGCTATATGGGTGTATTTGCGGTGTTTTTCTGCATGTGTTTTAGTTAAGTTGTTAGTGTTGGGTATGGCAATGTCTATAATACAAATGGATGTTTGTGTTTTATCTATAAGTGTAATATCTGGTCTATTATTGTGGATAGTTTTGTCTGTGAGTAGTGTCCTGTCCCAATATAATTAGTGTGTGTTGTTTTCAAGTATGATCTGTGGCGTGTATTTGTAGTATGGTGTCGTATCTGTTATGAGATTGTGTTTAAGTGCTAATTTTTGATGTATGATTTTAGCTACCTGATCGTGTCGATGTTTGTATTCAGTTTGTGCAAGTCGTGTGCATGCCGATATTATATGTTGGATTGTTTCTGATGTTTGTGAACAGAGTCGACAAGAATCATTTGTCACTGTTTTATCTTTATGTATGTGTTTTTTATAATTGCGTGTGTTAATGACCTGGTCTTGTATTGCTAACATGAAACCCTCAGTCTCCGGGAAGACATCACATTCAGACAACCAAGTGTGCGTTGCTACAGAATCAACACAATCCTGGCTAACCTCTTGTGGAAATCGTCCATGTAAAGGCTTTTGGTTCCATGTCTGTATGTTATTTGTGATGTATGTAAGTTTGGATGGAGGTGGAAGTATATTAGTTTCGTGTAGGTTAAGTGGTGTGTAAGATTTGTCTGCATATGTTACTGTTTTGTGTAGGACTGAAGTATCTGTTTTGTTATAAAAGTATTGTCGCAAATTGTGTATTTGTGTTTGGTGCAATAGTTTTATATCTGTAAGTCCTCTACCTATCCTTCCGAACGAGGAAGGTATTATTATTATTATTATTATTATTAAAGGAAGATATGGTCCCTGACATACGCGGACGACGCAATGATAATAGAGATAGAACAGGTGAAGGAAATTATGGGAAACATGGGAAGGTAGGTACTGTATGGAAGAACAGGGTTTTTTGGCACTGAATGCAGTCCCTTTCCCTGTTTTTATTTATGGTATAAGAAAAAGAATTCGAAACATTTACAGCTTGGCAATCAAAACATAAAAATATTTACTATAAATGAGACCGTGCTATTGCCGTACTTTTAGGAATTGGTAAGTTTGACATATAAATATGCAAAATTATTGCTAATTTTCTTTTAGTCTGAGATACACTCCTACGGCGCTATATGGACCCAAATACTCTCTTTTGAAATTAACTTTCATAAAAAGAAAACTGACATTTCAAATTATAATCAACTAATTTACTTTTTAAAAGTCAAATCGAAGAGATATAATAAACAAAAACCAGATGTATTCTGAGGAGTCTAAAAACTAGTAAATCAAAAGATATATATGGTGTTTCAACTTACCTACTTAAACAAAATATTAGTCTATATGTTTCGCCGTTAACAAAGTTAATAAACGATACCTTAACTTCTGGCTGTTTCCCTGATGTTCTGAAGATTGCATCGGTCGTACCATTGTATAAGGCAGGAGATATTAATGATCCGGCAAATTATAGGCCAATTTCAATATTGCCTTCATTCTCAAAGGTATTTGAAAAGGCAATGAGTATGCAAATCTCCAACTACTTTGAATACAACAATCTCTTTTACACTAAGCAATTTGGTTTTCGCAAGGGAAAAAGTACTTCAGATGCTTTGGTTGAATTTGTAAATAATACTTTGAACTGTTTCGAAGAAGGTGCCTATACAATTTCAATGTTTTTAGATTTGTCCAGGGCTTTTGATTGTATATCACACAATACATTGTTGCAAAAATTACAAATAACGTATAATTTTGACGATTTCAGTTTAAAGTTAATTTCTTCCTATTTATCTAATAGATTTCAGCACGTCTTCCACAATGGAGTATTGTCAAGTCAACTATCTGTAATTAGGGGAGTTCCCCAGGGGTCCATTCTCGGACCACTTTTGTTTTTGATTTATTTTAATGACTTCCCTAATTATATAAACATCTATGCAGATTGTATTTTATTTGCGGACGACACAACGCTCGCTATAAAACGCAAAGGGTTAAATGACATTTTGTCTGTTCACAAACAAGTTGAAACTCTGGCGTTAGAATGGTTTATACCAAACCAATTAAAGCTTAACGAAACCAAATCGGAAAACCTGATGCTAACTCTAAGACATCATGCATTTCAAAACAATGCTTCTGTAAAATTTTTAGGTGTACATATTGATCCGGTCTTAAACTTTGGAGTACATGTCGATTTTATTTGTAAAAAAATTAGCAAAAACATATTTGTGTTACGACGTTTATCCGATAATGTCTCAAGGAACGTTTTAGTGAGTGCTTATTATTCGCTAATACATTGCATATTAAGCTATGGTATCTTAGTCTGGGGAAATTGTCCTGCAGCGCCAAGAGTTTTTGGTCTGCAACGACGTGCAGTACGAATAATAAATGGTCTTTGTTATAGGGATGATTGCCGAATGACTTTTATTGACCTAAAAATATTAACCTTACCATCACAATATTTGTTAGATAGTATTATGTATGCGAAAGATAATCTTCATGAATTTAAATTACAAAGTGATATACATCATCATTTCACAAGATCCCGAACTAACATAAGGCCAAACTATTGCCGTTTAGCCAAGACACAAAATGGACTAGTGTACGTCTCCCAAAAACTCTTCAATCATCTTCCAACGCAAATAAAAGAGTTGACTAGACTACAACTAAAAAAGGAATTAAAAGAAATACTATTAAAAAAAGCATATTACGCTATTGAAGAATTCAACTGTGATAATCTATCTAGTCTTATATGAAACCTGTCAATTTATTTTATTTTTCGATTTTATTTTATATACTCTTTATTTATTCCACCAAATGATAACTCGTGCCTTGATGCGTATCAGTTTTGTATGTTCGTCCCATCATATGTCGTTTGTTTTTATATTACACCCTTGTGTCACATACCTATATGATAAGTGTAAGCGTAAGCTAAATTATTATTATTATTTTATGTAAATCAAAATTTTAATGTGTAGTGTACGTCCATATTTATATTTATTGAAAATGTGTAGTTATATCTCGAATGTTGCTGTTTTATATTTAGGTTATTTACATTGTGCATTATTGACATGTCAAAGCCACATTTGGTACTCTGACAATAAATGATTTGATTTGATTTGAAAAAAATCACAGGTTTTAACAGGAGATCAAGTTTTTGAGTTTATCAAACGTGCCCCTAAGGAGAATTATCTTTTACATAAAGTAGTACTAAATATTTTTATGATCTCTGGGAATCCGAACAAATTTAAATACAGCTATATGGATCACCTTCATTACATAGAAATAGCCCTAATAACAACATTTCCCAAAATTAATCCACTCTTTTCTCTCCTTTGTAAAGGTTGCCGCAGTTTACCTACATACGCACTGGTACTCACGATCCCTTACGCAACATTACGTTTGCATTGTAATATCCATGGGAAATCTATCAAAAATAATAGCTTTGCCCATCTTTAACGAGAAAATGCCTACAAAGCAATGAGATTATTATAGGTTATTATAAACAAAAAAATGAGGAATGTTTCTATTTACAAGCAAATTCAATGGCCAATTTAAAATAATTAGTTGGGTTTTTTACTCACTTAGAAGTAAACCAACAGCAAAAAAATCCTCACAAAGGTGAAGGAGGTAACAAAATCAAAATGACTTTGATTTATATTACAAAGAATTCATCTTGACGTTCTGTTCAGACATTTGTTTGGTATTGAAATCCATTAAAAGGGAGGAGCTTGACGAAATATCTATTAGCCGTTCTTATTTTGCCAGTGAGAGACAATTAGACTGTAAAAATGATTACGAACCCAACTTCCAACTGTACATACTAACATGTTATATTGAAAGAAAGTATCGCCGAAAATTCTCCAATCAGGAACATTTAAGTTCATTCCCCGGAATGCCTAAATATTTAGTCCAGGGTGTAGAGATTAAGGTTTCCTGATGAATTATACATTGAATCAAGATATTATCTGAAGGTTACAGAACACGGCTCTGGCTCCATGAACACAATTATTCCCAACATAATTTTTCATATAAGTGGTTTTAGATGGTCTTGCCCGATTGTAGGGTAAACGTTTACCGGATACGACAATTTGGGAAACCCTTAAAAGTGGTCAAATTTGCATTTCTTCTTTACTTTCTTTCTCAGCAACAATAACAGTTACAAAGACTGGTGGCACGTCTTTGAATAGGTTTTTGGGTATTTCAAATTCAAATTTCACTGCAATTCTTGACCAGACAACTAAAATCGAGAGAATTCCACGAAATTTGTTGTGTGCGTACTTGATGAGTTTTTAAAAATCCCTTTTCAAAGAAAAGTTATACTCATTTGAAAATTGGTCCTTCGGGTCAGAATTTTGCATGAACCAGAAGAGCGCTATTTGGTAGAAAACAGTCTATTTCGTTTAGACTGAGGTTTAGACCTTTAATTACAATACCGTGAATCATAAAACCACGTCTGTTATTTTTTGATTTGATTTATTGATTTAATGAATCTATTTCGCTAGAACCATACTATATCGTTGTACCTATGTTTTTTTCATAGTTTTTCTTTCCAATATGATGGTCATTTAATCGTTCATTCTTAACTTTAACATGGCGTCTTGCTTAAACAGTCTATTGGTAATTAAATCTCCTTCCATTCAGTCAACAGGTTATGTACAGGGCTTTATATTGCATATACAGGGTGAAAATGTTGTCTAGAACACTGAATATATCTTCAAAAAACCGTTTTTTTCAAAAGAAGCCCTTTACGGTGTATAAATTCTATTAATGAGGTCGCTTATAGTCATCCTTTTTATAAAGGTTCGAACACCTGAAAATTTACATTTTGTGATTTTTTTCAGAAACTTGGATGTTGATAAATTTTTTTCCCCATTACAGTTTTCTAGGCCGTGAAAAGTTTTTTAAAATGGTACCATACATGTACGGGGTGTCAATTTTAAAACTTTCAGCCGGCCATGTTTTCCAAACTAAAGAAGATATTGAAAATTGCGCAAAACCGTTTCGGGGCTATCGAGGGGGAACCACAATGACGGTATGACGGACAACTGCCCCCCCCCCAGCCCCCCTCTTCAAAAATCCTAAATGGTAACCCCATACTTGTGACACATCGTTGGAAAGCTACTTTAAAATGCTTTCCAGTAGTACCAATAAAGTCAATATTCATTAAGACAATTTAACAAAAATTTAATAATTAACAAAAAACGTTGACATTGAGGGATTTATGGCAAATTGGCTAAGAACTTCAACCTGAGCTGCTTCATTAAGCATTCTTGGTTATTAAAAAACATGTTCAAACTAGGTAGTATAATTATGAAATGAATTAATTTGGCTTTTCATTTAAATTTGATTATGTAATATAATAAGCTTTTTATGCTGCCAATCACGTACAAAATAAAATTAAGTAATTGCATTGGTAATGAACTAATGATGTACATGTTTAAGAAAAATGCACTTTTATAATCTAACACAGGGTGCGGGGCGGGAACTTTTTTCTTTAAGTGGGCGTGGCTTAGCGAGAGGAGGTAGTGGGTCTCACTGGTTATTAAGGTGTCAAAGTACTACAGTACCTAAAGAACGCAAAAGACTACCAAATAGATACAAAGTACGAGGAACAATCGACAATGGCGAATGTTTACCGTGTTCGACCACATTTTTCCAAAAAATATTTTTTAACACACACCTCCAGACCTCCTCCACACGTTGAGTAATCTGCGATCGCATCTTTGAGTTTTGACTCATACGAAACACGAAAATAGTGACCAATTACACGTATATTTTCGTAAAACAGAAAATGAAACAGTACGACGCAACATAATGTACCTATAGGTACTACCGCTGGTTGTAAAGGTTTACATCTCATATTTGGTCAAAAATCATTTTTTAACGTATTGTTTTTACTCAATAGAGGAATACCTCAGAACACCTATTGTTTTTTAATTTGTGATTTTAACTTGTTTTATATTTATTCCAGTCTTGCATCGTTTGTTTGTACTATTTTTACTGTATACTGATTTTCTTCTGTAATTCTGTAATATATTACAATTACATGACAAAATAAACAAATGCCAACTCTAAGGTAATGACTTTCAAAACGCACTGTATATGTAAAACTAATTACAAACTTAATTAATTTAACATTAAAATACATCATTTTAAATCGAAATCCATTACTAGAGACCAAGCGATAACCTTTCCTGTGAGAACCATTGTAAATTTATCATTGATATGGTGTTGAAAAGATTATTATAATTCATTTTCGTGTTTCTTTTGTCGGACGTAAGAAAAAATATGTTTCATTAGCAATAAAGTGATTTTCTTGTACTCCAAAGTGGGATGCCCATCTATCAGAAGCGTGTATGTAAATTTGATACAGTGATTCGGAAAAACCTTTCGCAACACACACTTTATGCAAATAAATTTTCACATAGCTTCAAAAACGGTGGTAAATAATATTTGAAATACAGGGAACAGGAATGAATAAGTGTTACGGTTATGCACAATGAAAAATAACAAGTAATAAAATTTTATGGCGCTCATAATTACTGTCGGTGCTTTTTGTAAACTCAAATTGAAGCTATAAATATTTCTTGGATGATTTAAAGTTCCCACTATTCACTTTTTATGACTTTTGATTTTTGAAGCATAGATGATCTGACTTATACTATAGTCATAGGTGTTTTCTTTGGATATTTGCGAGGGACGGTAGGACTGACAGACTGTCGTAACGATTACCTGCATAAGCATGATTTTATTTCTGTGCGTACAACAATATGGCGTCATTGTTACATTTCCGTTAAGAACATGGATATTTTTTAAGCAAAATAACCTGTTAGAATGCAGAGGTATGCGTGGGCATTGTAATCTCCAACTATAATACACGGGGTAGCGAGTTGCTCAAATAGATCTTCTAGTTTTGCAATTGCCCTGTTGGTATCTGGGATGTGTGTTACATACGGTAATCTTTATGGGAGCAAATATCTTTACAGCTTACTGCTTGGAGGCACTTTCTGGAACCTGTTCGAATCAGAGTCGCAAGACCACCACATGCCGCCAACGTAATCCGTACGTTCAACACTATACCCTTTAAGGCATAAGGTGACTTTCCTGGAAGCAGAAAGCACAGGTTCTATCTCGTGTATGAACATTTTTATATCCGCATGTAAATATTTACAAACATAGAAGGGAAAAAAAATGTACCTAATATGCTCTACATTATTAGGACAAAAAACATATATAAATATCACAAATAAGTAAAAAGTAAAATATTAGCTGGATTTTCCTTGTCATTAGAGTTCTGTTGGGCACTATTTCGCTATTACTACTTTACTTTTTCGCCCTGTATTTTCGCAACAAAGCGCTTTTTTTTAAAAATCTTCACCGGAATTTTTACCGGATGTACACCCTGCATATTGATAATAGTCCCGTATACAGTGTTATTTGTTACTTATTAAGGATCCTCAGGTCCTTTATAGTTTTGTATTGTCGTCCGTCCGTCAGTCCATGTGCCATCTAACTCTTTTTAAAAGTGGCCGATTCTGTTGAAATTTGGTGTACGGGTACTTTGGACATAAAGGACGGACGCTATTGATTTTCAGGAAGCTGGTTCAACAGGAACAAAAGTTATAAGACTTCGAGTGAATCGGGAACAGGAAAAACTGCGGGCTGAATATAATAGCAATCAACATATATCATTCCGGTCATGTATCGAGCTCGGACTTTCACTAGATTATTCCCTATGACTCAAGATGTGTAACAATTCAATATATCTCTTCTTTGTGGTATAGGTCAAAAGTTTTAAAGCAAAATGTACCCAAAATTATTTTTTACACATGAATTTGGAGTTTAAAAAGTTTTGAAACGTATTATCTTGATGGTGAAAGAGTACATACGTGCACATTTTATACCCGCAAGTGTTTGATTCAAAGATGTTAAATTATTTTTCTGAGGCCACATGGATTGTGATCAAAACATGTCAAAATCGTTATTTATTGCACCAAGATCGTTGGGAAAAAGACCAAGAGCATTATCTCAATAGCCAAAACATGAATTTGATGTATTTTGTAAGATTAAAATAATTATAGTTAAAAGTGATTGTAATACTGAGGATCCTTCGATATTTCGCTGTATCGGTTTATTTATGTTATTTATTGAATTGTGATTGTCTCTTACCAAAAAAATAATAAGTAATAAGTTCAAACGAGTTGCAACTACTGAATCAAAAGCAGACACCATTATGTGTTGGTCTGCAAGAAACACATCTAAAACGTAGATCAAGAAACAACATTAAAAATTTCAATATCAAATCAAAAGCACAGCTGGGCAGTATTCGATTTTGTAAATACTTTTTAGTATTCAAATCCTTTAATTAAAGTATTCAAATACTTTGTAATTAAATACTTTTATGGAAGCAGTATTTGTATTTGTAACTCAAATACTTTCACAAATATTTAGTATTCGAATACTTCGCAAAGTATTTGGATACTTCGTAAAGTATTCGTATACTTCGCAAGGTATTTGAATACTTAACCTTCCTTTTTTTACCAAAAATCGACTACACCAAAATTTCTCGGGAAAACACTTTTTCTTATTAATTTTGGTGCGTAGAATCCAAAACAATTCGTACTTTTTCGATCAGACTTCTCAATCAAAAGTTATAGACTAGAAACCAATTTCGAAAGAAAATTCAAAGGGGCTGTAACTTTTGAACTAGTAGCCCAATCTTGGAACTGTTTGAAATTATGGATTCTACAGGCCACATTCTATAAGAAAATTTTTTTTCCGGGTCGATCTGAGACAATTTTTTTTTTCGGGCCTCAAAAAAAGGCAGTCTATAACCTTCCTTTTTTACCAAAAAAAGGCAGTGTGTATATCCTTCGTTTTTTACCAAAAACGACTACACCAAAATTTATTCAAATATTTGAGAACAATTTAGAAATGTTTAGGGAAAGTTTCCATTGTCACAAAATCAAATAAAGGTCCTGGTAGGTACCTCCTATATAATAATATAATAATAATAATACGCTTTTACTCCCTTTGTATATAACAATAGAAATATAAAAAAGCTAACCCCATGCAAAGTATAACTTGACTATAAGTAACTATAAGTAGTATTAAGCCTTTTATCTATTATACTATTTTAAATTTTTAATGTTTTTGAGTGACAAGTATTTGAATACTTTTTACTGTATTCGAATACTTTTCAAAGTATTCGAATACTGTTTATAGTATTCGAATACCTTTGATTATATTAGAATACTTTTGAAAGTATTCGAATACATTCTAAAGTATTTGAATACTTATTTTTTAAAGTATTTGAATACTTTTCAATGTATCTGTATCTAGTATTCGCTTGTGTAGTATTTAGTACTCAAATACCTTTGATTTGTGTAAAGTATTTACTATTTAGTATTCAAATACTTTTTGAAAGTATTCTGCTCAACTCTGATCAAAAGAAGGATTTCTACTATTCTTCGACTTCGTAATTTGTATTTGGAACGTATATCCCTATTGCAAATTTCAAGGGGTCTGCTTAATTTGAGTTGTATTGCCGCAGTTTGATTATAAGGATTAGGAATATAAGAGCCTTTGGAGGGGTGGCTCTTATACGAAATGGCACTCCTTATAATCAAGCTGCAGCAATACAACTCGAATTAAGTAGGCCCCTTAAGATTTGCAATAGGGATATACTCGTACGTTCCAAATACAAATTACGAGGTCGAAAAAATCGAAAAATTATAAGTCATCGTCCAACACTTATCAGGGAAATTTCTCTTATGTGTTGGTTTTGTCCGTCTGTCGGTGTGTTCCTCATTTAACTCGAGAACGTAAAAGAGACAGCAATGTCAAGCCTTCGCAAATCGATTTCTACGAGTTCAAGGAACAGTGCTATTGAATGAGCCGGATCAAAATTCTGGTTTCCGATTACGAGCGGATAGTATGTAAAACATTCCCCTACTGAAAGTGATATGCGATTACTCCTATCATATTATTCATGTTCAACCCCCACAACGCCGTTTGGGGTTGCTAAAGGCAAAGGACTGTTAAACTTAATCGAAAATACAAACATTTTTTAATGTTTGATCGGAAAAATCTGTACTCTACTTGATATGCTCACTAAATTTACGTACTGGCCTAAAATGGGAGGTGGCGGTTCCCAAAAACTAAGAAACTCAGAAATAACTGTAACTTTTTTGTAGAGCTTTTTAAGCCGCTGTGACTAGTGTATGCGAAAAAAATTTTTTCAAGCCGTTACGGCTCTTTTTAACTTTTGACACCATCAACAACCATGAAGATGGTTACCAAACAATTAATAAAACATTATGATTTCAATTAAGGAAAAAAGAAAAAAGAACTAGTAGGGCTTCTTACACCCCAACAGTATCATATTTTTTATTTTTTGTAGAATTTTTTAGTTGAATGTTATTATTAGATTATACTTATTATTCAGCAACGCTTAATTAATAGATAATAGATACCTGCTACGTAATTAGGGCTGTGCCCTTTGTAGTTTGTAACAATAAATAAATAAATAAGCAATCTGCAGGATATAACTAATAAGATTGTAGATCAATTCTACAAAGTTCTCTAAATTTTCCTCCTATCCTTTCTAGTGACCAAACCTAGGACCAAACATGTAAAAGAATCCAAACTTTTAATTTTAATTCCACCTAATCATGCTCATCGGGACAAGCTGGCATCTATAACCAAATGCTTCGCCCCAGTAGCATTGAAATGAAAGCAACTTGTGCAGTTAGCAACACAACTTCCCCACTTATTAAGATCTTGATCACTTTAAATAAGTTCTCCTCAGTGAATGATATCGACTTTTTTCACGATCCCCTAAATGCAATAATAAATCAAATTAGATCTTAAGTCCTAATGTTTGTTCAGAGCTCCAGTGCCATGTAATTGGAATTTTTATTCTGTATGGTGTCTGGTTAAACAAATGCTGTAAATATTCTACCTACCACTCAGAATGGAAGCAGGCCGTCGCAGTTCAGTGCCGGATAAAGGGGGGGGGGGCAAAAGGGGGCAAGCGCCCCAGGCGGCACTCAATAGGGGTGGCAAAAGTCGGCATGGTTCGTGTAATTTTAATTTGGTAATTTGGGAAGAAGGGCGGCAAAATACCAAATTTGCCCCCGTGCTAAAAACTTCTAGATCCGGCACTGTCGCAGTTCCTATACCAAAGCTGGGAAAAGATCCGTTGCTATTGAAGTAAATGGCCAATGAGAGGTTACAAAATCCTGAGGGTGTTTGAACATCTGCTCGGTGTTTTTTGCGGTAAATGATGCATACTATATGACCTGGAGGCACAGATTATTATTTAAGAAAAAACACGTTTAAATAAAATTTATTCGGGAACCTGCCAAAATTTTTACAACCATGTATAATAGAAGACAGGAAATGGGTGGTCAGAGTGGGTGACAGGTACTCAAACGGGCATGTTTTGGAGAATGAAGTACCGCAGGGGTCAACACTTAGTTGCTCTCTGTTTGGTAATGGCTATATATGTCAACGATTTAATGATTTGCTGTACTTGTGATTTACCTAACACGTAAATTGCAACGATAATGTGGGAATATGTAAGACTATTCCTCAGCGACGCCTATAGCGACGCATTGCACCAATACGTACGATCTCGCACACTTTTCCTCCACGCTATGAGCATCATCAACACATTTTTGTGCCAACTCTGCGTTTAACATATACACCGCTGCCACCATGTTGTTAACACTAAACTTCCCATCAACCAGAAATTTGAGCTTCTCGTGCATGCACTCCAAATAACAATGAAAGAGTTTCTCGTCCGGAAACTGCGATTTACCGAATAAACGATTCGGAATTTCCGGATCAATTTGAGTTTCATTTAAACAAACTTCATGATAAGGTCTCATCATCGCCTTCCAGTGATCCACTACTAACGGTGATAGCTAACAAGTAGATGTAAAAAACAAATGTTAAATAAAAATAATGGTTACACTACCTCCTTTGCTTGTGACATAATACAAACCATCGAAAACGAAACTATTAAATTCAACATAAACTTCATCTTTTTCGAGACTTCAGCAATTTGAAAATGAAGGGAAGTTACTGCTGCTCTTCATTTATAAATGTGATTAAACTACGTCATTGTATATACAGTATTATATTTCAATATGCAAAGTTTCCATATCTATATGCAAACTAGGTTTATTGCGAGATATTCGAAGTTACCGCTTGAGGTCATTTCTGAAATAAAAATGTCAGCCTGCCCGCAGGAGGTGCTTACGAGTACAGATACATATATTTCAGTTCGTTTAAATATTTTCAAACTGCTATCCAGTTTCAATCTGTTGGGTTGTATCTTGGCGGCTAGGTAGACGAAGGTTTACTAGTAATTGGTTAGGTTAGGGGCTTAAGTTCTTCACGAAATGTGTTAAATTTAGCTGACAATATCTTCCATTGTGAACACATTTGCTTCCATGGAAGTTCACTGATAGTTAAAGTTACGGTAAGTGGAAAAACTGACCCATAATGTGATATTTAAAACATTATTTGTCCAGGTTTTTCAAAGTTAGTTAAATACTAATTAATTCGCTTAATTACAGTTGATCATACTCGTTAAACAAGGTAACTTTGTAATTATATCTCATACACTAGGTAGTCATTTATTGTATTCCATAGAGCATTAGATATGCCCATTCATAGGTCAATTAAATCCATATACACAGTCTGTTTCAAATTAAGTTTATTACTAACTTTTTTGGTTGTACAGTTAGAAAGACGGTTAAATGATCAAAATTGAGTATTTTTTCTACTGAACTCAAATCTCCAATGAAAAAAATAAAACAACATCGCATATTTTAGATTATAACAACAAAGTGACTTTTTATATGGAACACCCTGTATTTTACTACATCATGTGGCAGCTTATGAAATTCTCTACAAAAGTTATTAATGCACCATAGCCATACTACTTCAAATAACCAAGATTTTTCAATTGTTTTCATTTCGATCTAGTTATCCATGAAAATGATAAACTGACATTGTTTGTTGTAAAGTTTATTACATCTTCAGTTTATTTCCTAGAAAATATGTCTTTTACACGCCCTGTACAAACAGAAACGAAACACCTTCTATAACATAGATATGTATTTTAACTGATAAGTGACTTATGTCACATCTGCTATTTTTGTTTTGTTATCAACCTACTATAAATAAGTCCTAGTTATTGTTTTAAGTAATTATGTATTTTTATAATTTTCGTGGATAACTAGATGGAAATGGAAATAATTAAAAATCTGGGTTATTTGAAGTATTTTGGCTATGGTACATTACAAACTGTTGCAGATAATTTAATAAACTGTCATATGATGTAATAATATACCGGATGTTCAATATAAACAAGTTGCATTTTTGTTATTATCTGAAAAATGGATGTGGTTTTGTTTGTTTAACTACAGATTTGAGTTCAGTAGAAAAGAATACACAATATAACCGCACCGCTTTTCTGACACTTCAACTAAGAAGGTTAGCAATAGTGCTAACTTAATTTGAAACAGATATGCCTACAAATCTTCCACCTTTATAATAGTTTACAGAACACAAGCTTATTCCTTTAGGACCATGCTTCTAGTTTCAGGTTCAGACTATAATTGTGTCTATTGAACCAACACGTTTCTCAGAAGTTGAAAAAAAATAGTGTGAATGGTTTGAAGATGTTTTTCTTTGTAAACTGTTTGTAATGTATGTAAATGGTGTTTTCGGTTGCAGAGGGATCAAGATGCTAATTAAATGAGCGTTATTTATGACTATTCGTATGAGTAAATGAGTTGAACGCTATTTCAATTAGCAAATTAGATATGCTTAGTCTTGGGGTTCTCATGATAGTCGTGTCTCACGATTACATCTCTATTGGTAATTATTGTTAACATACCACCCATATTGCGATATTGAAATTTGAGAAGTACAATATAATAGTCAATAAAAGTAAATGGCGTTGAAATAATGTGTCATTGTTTAGTTATTTATGACACTGTTTATTTCTTCTGAAAGAAACGTAGGTATATTCTTTTGGTAAGTGGTATTTATGAATTGCCTGAACAATTTCTCTGCACCACCTATATCATTGAATGCTGTACATTGCAATTTCGATATTCAGTTCAATATCAGAGCAATATATTATAATTATATACAAAAAATACAAGTTGGAAACTGTTGTGAGACGTGATTGATGGGGATGTAGGTAGTATCAAATTAAATGGATAAGAGTATGTAAACACATTGTCAGCCAAAGTACAGTGGATCGATGAAAATTTTTCGTATCGTTCTCCATTTATGCAAAAATAACTATTTGAGAATGTCAGTTTGGTGAGAATTGAAATAACTTCCATACTATGTACATATACATGTATAGCTGTGGCTGGTATAATGGATACCTATCCAACAAGTTTAAACGACCTTAACGAGTCATAAGTGGCATGAAAATTAACTATTATTACCCATTTTCAAGACGATTTACTTTTATTACCCATTATATTGCTTGTTTGAGTCTTTAAATTACCCTTTAATATAGTAAACTAAAATTTCCAACCATATTTCCATAGAAATTTGCTTCTTAATCTGGGAAAGTACTGCAAGTGCGCATTTACAAGTCTTATCTTCATCTATCTTCCTTGCCGTGTAAAACAAAAATAAATCTCCGATACCAATGTGTGCTGTTTTGCTTGAACCCAATGACAAATCTAAAGAAATATTTAAAATCGATCGATTTCACTGGGTCCGCGACGAAAATCTGCAGACATCTACCTAATAAAAGAGCTCCCGGCCCACATCTAATAACAAAAGCCGTTCTTAAAAACCTCCTACCTAAATGCTATAGCCTTTTTTTTTGGCTTATTTTAATAATGACAAGAAATGCCAGCAGCTCAATCTTAATACTCAGAGTCGTGGGCAAGGGGTCGGTACTTTGTTGATAAAATAAATTTACAGATGTAATTATATTATTATAGGGCGCCACTTAATTTTTAAAAAAACTAAGAAAAACTTTCAGAGCTGAATAATAAGTATAGAGAGACTCGAGTCAAAAATTGACAATATAGATTTACGTACCTACACACACAATAATATTATCTACATTACGCTATACACAAAAAGATATTTTGGTAGTTAATACCAAACGACAAGTATTTTTTTTTCTTTTTAAATAATTATCTCACACACCAACATTCATACACGCATTCATACATTATTACCCAAATTCGATATCTCTGATAGAGCGATGCGGTCGCCAGATGACCGTTGATTCTAAATGGCAGTTTACAGATGCCTCACTGCATTCGATGGCTCGAACTGAATTACAAAAATGGCTCTTGAATCCAAGCAATCCTTTTATACTGCTTCTTTGCAGCGCAGTACGGTTGCAAAATAGAATTGGATATACCTCTACGGCCTTCTCCTTAACTGAATGTAATTCGCCAAACGGAACACAAAATGATAACAGGATTTTTAATTTCCAATATCTTAAGTAGAAAAAAAAACGGAATACCACATTAGCTAAGGAATTGTACGAAGAAAAAAGCTTACCTCTGATTGAGGTTTTTTTTTTGTTTGATAACCAATTACAGCAATGCCAAATTATCAACAACAAGCTTAATTAGCTTGCCTTTACAAAAATCACTTCCTTAATTTTTAAGATCGAAGCTTTCTCTTCAATGGCTTCTATCAGATAGCCCAACTCAATTCCTTCGCTGGTATGGTTTTTCCGCGATAACAGTTTAAACAGAATAAAATTAAAATTCGGCTATTGTGGTGCCATCTCAATGAAATCAATCGAATACATACGAATACGATTCCTTTACCGCCAATCCCGATTTTCCACAGAAGCGGAAATTTTGAAATGCTACAATGCTTAGCATACCTCGTCTCACTATTCAATACCCTGCCTAACTATTGGATATTTTCCTAACAAATGGAAACGTGCACGTTGAGCATTTCCCGGAAAATGTAAAAACAACGTTTTATTATTTCGCCCTATAAGCCTCCGCTATACTCTATCGACACTGACAAAATTATCTCCAATATCCCAACACTCCATACTTCCACAGTTCCACCATTCCATGACTGCAAACCCAAATATTCAATAGTACAGCAGCTTCTCAGAATCAACGAAACTATCACCAAAGACAAAGAATATACTACCGTATTGTTCCTTGATGTTCTTCAAGCTTTTGACAGAGTCGGGCACAACGGCCTCCTCCACAAAATGAAGAACGCTTCCAAGTAAAGCAAATGCAGACACTTCAGAAACCAAGGACATTAAATCGGGGGTCCCTCAAGGATCCTTTCTCGGTCCATCGTTGTTTAATCTAGCTATGGATGATATTTCTCATCATCAACACTCCAAAGAGCAACAGAAGAACTCAAGAACTGGTTCAACAGGTGGACCGTCACCTTAAACCCCACAAAATGTATTGCTAAAATCGTTACCCTCAGAAGGTACAACAATCCAAATCCGATCGTCATAAATGTAGGTAAATCCAATTTCATGGAACCCAACAGACCTGGGCGTAAACCTGGACCAAAGGTTGACTCCTCCTTCCTTAGTCTTTTATTTCAATGGTTGCAACTTGCAATTTGAAAAACTGAAGTTTTTGACATTTTTTGATTGATAACTTTGAAAAATCACAGCTGCTTTGGAAACTTTTCCCAGACTTTCGGCGGCCACTCAATTGGACTTTAAAGATTTGAGTAATAAATAGGACGATCACTTATGTTAAACGGTTTAAGAGATATGAATTTTTGAATGGACCCTTGCATCATCAAATTTTTCGAGAAAAATTGACGTATGTCAGAAACTATGACAGATAGGTAGGTACTTAAATTTTAATTGCGTTGAATGCAGAATAAACTAACGCATTTACAAGAAAATAGAAAATGCTATGTTTCTATTTAAAAAAACAAAATGTGCCCACTTCCGGTATTTATGGAAAGAGCGCTAGAATAAATTAACGCATTTAGAAGAAAATAGAAAATGCTATATTTCTATTTAAAAAAACCAAGGTGGCACCATTTCCGGTATTTATGGAAGGAGCGCCATCTTGAAATTATGTTATATTTCAATTCGCAATGGCGGCTATGGCCCTAAACCAAACTTCAAGTCTATTTCAACTGCAAGTTTAAAAACTTCTAACGAACGGACTAGATGGATCACCTTGTATGAATAAAATGTGAAGCAACTATACATTAATTAGATTAAATAGGGTTAGGTGCCCGGTACCTAGATACTATGTATTAATAAAAATATATTTACTGCGGAGGAAATTTTTTTATCCAATTCGATAACTCGTCGTAAACCTAGTCGTAAACTTTCTATGACATGTCACATCTTCGACCTATTGCAACAAAATGGGCAATACCACCAAGAACTGTCGGTGATTTGTATTATATTGGATAAGCCTAATTTAAGGAAAACAAAAATGAAAAAGAGGTTTTCGCCTTAAGGGGAGTGACTTTATCCCATTTTCCATGAATTGAACAGTACTTGCCGAAAAGTCACATAACGGACTATTTATATGTACAGGAAAATATGTTAAGCCATAAATATTTTTATAAATAAGAAACTTAGCATTGCGCACATGTGATTTTTACAATATGAGATATGCTTGTCTTTGCTAGAAGCATTTGTGACTAAAATTTAAAAAAAATATCGTTATAAATAAGAAAGCTGACATTGCGCAGTTTGTGCATGAGCAAATTAATCCGTTGGTATTATACTTAAACGACACTTAGGGAATAAATCGAACACCGAATCCAAAATAGCATCAAACTCGCAGGTCCAGGTCCAGGTTTTACCCATACTCCACTTTTATTTTCTGATATTTGTTGTAATCAATTTTACTGTTCAAATAATATATAGATTTTTATGATTATTAGGTCGGTATGTGCATAAATTAACTACTACATTTACGTATAGTACATCCTGATAAAATGACATTTCGTTACGTATATATAACTGTGAACAAAAAAAATGGTAGTTAGGGTTTTGTTATTTATAAAATAGCAATTTCCTTTATATCACCATTGAATTTAATAGTTATAAATTCAATGATATCACTCATAATGCATCCTTACCGTGGTATAATAAACAACCTTACTCATATTCAATTAACAAACTTCAACATTTATTTTTTGTTTTGTTTTAATTATATCTTCCAAAAGACGTCTTTATCTTAAAAACAAAAATATTGGTGAGAAAGTTTATACTTTAAACTGTAAAAGTTACAACACTCGCTAACCTATTGTCTTGGTTTAGGGAGGATTAGGTATACCTTTATAAATAGCTATACCTATAGGTCTAGTTGTTCATCTTAGCTCACATCTGTGTAAACCACACATTGCGCCATAAAGAAGGCTCTTTCGCAAGGATTGGTTTCACGATATGCTTTTTCCACACAACTTTTCGCCAATTCGGGG
Source organism: Photinus pyralis (assembly GCF_008802855.1). Lineage (NCBI taxonomy): Eukaryota > Metazoa > Arthropoda > Insecta > Coleoptera > Lampyridae > Photinus > Photinus pyralis. The sequence goes on along the minus strand of NW_022170596.1, from coordinate 34,807,768 downwards.
GTGAGAGCATATACCCCTTTCACCATCTGATCCACATTAAATTGTCCATCGATGGAAAAGTTTAAGTACTCTTGAAGACATTTTATGTAACATTTAAAATGTTCATCGTTTGGCAGATGAGAATCTTCAAATATTCTGTCGGCAACGCTAGGTTGTACTTTAGTTTCATTTATGCAAACGTCATGGAAAGGTGAAACCATCTGTTCCCAACGATCTTTCATAACCGAAGGTACCTACAATGACACAAGTACTTACAACCGATGCTTTCCATTTTTCGCTACTTACCTTTTTTAATTGCACTTGTATAACACAACACATTAAAAGTACAACCGCTACCTTCATCTTTTTGAGTTTAGCCAGACCGACCGACATATTTTGTAAAGTAAAGCCCGTTCAGTGTAGACCTTCTTATAGTGGATTCATTATTACCGAATTATAAAAAACACTTTAACAAAACCCTATTTGTGTAGAAATTGACTTTTTTCATATTGCATATGTAACTTTTTACATATTTCCCGTCATATGTGTGTGTTAATAATCCCACACTTTAGGGTAATTTGTGATCTTAATTTTTTTATTAGCAGATAAATTTTTGGGAAAGGTACAGTAAATTTGCCTAACAATCTCTTTCAATTGAGCATAGCAACCATTCTATCCACTTAAACTTCGGCATAATGTATGGTTATAATGTAATTATTACTTCTTGCTTACGACTTATCGCGGGTTTCTATGCTCAATTGAAAGAGATTGTTAGGCAAATTTACGAACCTTTTCCCAAAAATTTATCTGCTAATGAAAAAATTAAGATCACGAATTAGGTACTCTAAAGTGTGGGATTATTAACACACACACATATGACGGGAAATAAGTAAAAAGTTACATTTGCAAGACGAAAAAAGCTAATTCCTACACAAATAGTGTTTTGTTAAAGTGTTTTTTTTATAATCTATAAGGTCTGCACTGAGCGAACTTTACAGTAAATATGTCACTCGGTCTTGCTAAACTCAAAAAGATGAAGCTAGTAGGCGTACTTTTAATATGTTGTGTTATACAAGTGCAAATAATTAGGGTAAGTGGTCAAAAATCGCAGGAATAGATTGTAAGTAGGTACCTGTCTCAATTTAGGTACCGTCGGTAGTGAAAGATCGTTTAGACCAGATGGTCTCACCTTTCCATGACGTTCGCATACATGAAACTCAATGGAACCTAATGTTGCCAACAGAATATTTCAAGATTCTCATTTGTCAAACGACGAACATTTAAAATGTTACATAAAACGTCTTCAAAAGTACTTCAATCAATGGACAATTTAATTTATTTATTGTCCCTCTTGTTCTGGGCCCTCAACAGGCTTTCGCCAAATTACAGAGTTACCCGCGTAATGCCTTTTAGAGGTGCCCCTGCAGAAGTTGTTCTATACTACTCCGGTATTTTAACCTTACGAATTAAGAAAACTGCAGGAAAACCTAATTCGGTGTAGCCGGCAGAATGCTCGAAACTGATCTAAGGAAAATCCCATCTCTGCCGCAGATGAAAAATTCACCTCTCTTCAGCTTCGAACACCCGACCTCCCGGCTATGTAGCCCAATGCTCTACCACTGAGCCATACAGTCGGTTGTAGATGTAGATCAAATGGTGAAGGACGCATATGCTTTCTCCGTGGTGCAATGTATCGTTTACATGAACAGAGAAGGGCCTTTGGAAGATGATAAACAGAGGAAAGGAGAAACAGGACAATACAAAACAAATAGAGGACCGAAAGCAGTACTTTAATAAGGTACCTACTACAAGAGAAGCAAAGAAAGAGAAAGTGATAGAAGTACGAAGAGAGGAGGCGAAAGGAGATTTTCAAGAGATGTGAGCAGCAATTAAAGAGGCTGAAAAAGCGAAAAGCGGCGGAAAAGGATGAAATAATAAATGAAGCTTGGATTTAGGCCACAGATAGTTTCAAAGAGAAGCTGATGAAACTAATAAACAAGATATGGAAAGGATCGAAGAATGGAAAGAGGGGGAAATAGTGCCGATTCACAAACGAGGTGATAAAGACTATGGAAAATGATAGAGGAATCAAGATAATGGGAACGGCGTACAGAATGTATGCGGCGGTAATGAATGAAAGGTTGGAAAGAGAAATAGAAGAGAAGAGGTTCTTAAAGACGCAAATGGGATTCAGAAAAGAGATCGTACTACACATAATGGTTGAAAAAGAATTGGAGAAAAAAGGGCGGAAAGGTGATAGCGTTTTTCATGGATTTAGAGACTGCAATTGACAGAGTGGAAAAGGAACAATTGTGGAAGATGGGAAAATAGACAATAGGCGAAAGGGAATTATATGGATTATACACAAGAATGAGGGCAGGAGAGAATCGGAAACGTAAAGGACTGAGATAGGGGTGTTATTTCCATTTAATACAGCATATGGAGAAAATATTAAGACAAAGTCAAAGTGTAGGATTCGTGGTGAGAAGAAAGAAGACATGGACCCTGGCATACGCTGATGACATAGTAATAATGGCAACAGAGGAAAAAAAGGTTGGAGAGGTACTGAGAAAAACCGGAATTGGAATTAAATGCCGAAAAATAGAGGAGGATGATAATATTTGCGAAGGGGAGAGGAAGGAAAAGTAGATGGGGGTAGAATGGAATTGGAAGAAGGGAAAGGGCAGAGGAAGTAAAAAGAATTTAAATACTTAGGGCACGAGATAGATGCAACGAAATAATGGGACAATGCTCAAATAAGGGATCTAAAAAACAAGGGGAAGCGGCGCTTCATTTTTGATGCAGTGGTGAGAGGAGTACTGATAATAATAATAATAGAGATTTATTGCCCAACAGAACAGAATATTCCAATTACATTGAATTGATAGATAAGAGAAAAAGAAGAATGAAACACAAGAAAACCTCAAAATCATACCTCTTACATAACTAAACAACAATAATATAATTAAATTCATATCTAAAAAAACAAAATTAAAATGTAGACAAAATGTAAATTACATTATATGCGTGAAATAAAAAAGAGCAGGTACAATATGACATTGTCACAGCGATATACATGGTGTTTATTAAACATGCGTCAAAAATGTAAAGGACTATTCCTTGGACTATTCTAAGGATATTTTGTCCTTCGATGATTTTTGATAGGGCGCTTTGATTTATTTTGAGAAATCGGATAATTGCTGGGTGTAACGCAATCAGAAACGATCCTGGTGATTGAAAGAGTTCGAGAGTCGATGAGGAGAGATGGATTCTGGCATCCGAGCGGGGGGTAGTCATTTTGAACAGTGTTTTTTTTTTGGTAATAAATTGTTATTGTCGAAATTCTTTTTCGCCCCGTATCTTCAAAACAAAGCGCCCTATCAAAAAGCATCGAATGTGGCCTGTAGAATCCATAATTTCAAACAGTTCCAAGAATGGGCTACTAGATCAAAAGTTACAGCCCTTTGAATTTTCTTTCGAAATTGGTTTCTAGTCTATAACTTTTGATTGAGAAGTCTGACCGAAAAAGTACGAATTGTTTTGGATTCTACGCACCAAAATTAATAAGAAAAAGTGTTTCCCCGAGGAATTTTGGTGCAGTCGATTTTTGGTTAAAAAGGAAAGTTATACACTGCCTTTTTTTGAGGCCCGAAAAAAAAATTGTCTCAGATCGACCCGGAAAAAAAATTTTCTTATAGAATGTGGCCTGTAGAATCCATAATTCAGTTCCAAGAATGGGCTACTAGATCAAAAGTTACAGCCCTTTGAATTTTCTTTCGAAATTGGTTTCTAGTCTATAACTTTTGATTGAGAAGTCTGATCGAAAAAGTACGAATTGTTTGGATTCTACGCACCAAAATTAATAAGAAAAAGTGTTTTCCCGAGAAATTTTGGTGCAGTCGATTTTTGGTACAAANAAATCATCGAAGGACAAAATATCCTTAGAATAGTCCAAGGAATATAGCCCATTAAATTTTTGCCGCATGTTTAATAAACACCCTGTATAACTTTGAAGCACGGATGTATGGAACGAAAATATGTAGGTGGAAGGAAAGGGATGAACTAACATGAATACAAAGAAAGTACTGGGTCTAAACGGAAGGACACCAAATTACATATTAGATGAGGCAACAAAAATGGAGAAGTTAAGGATAGCGTTGGGACGCAGAGCGGTAAGATTCGAAGAAAGGGACTGAAAGAAAATGCAAATTACTGCAAGAATGCTTGACAACACAAAAGGCAATTGGGAGGAATAAGGAAAAAAATATGATAGAAATGTATACAAGTGGACCCAGGTCGAAAGGAGGATGGAAGGACTTACAGGTGCAGCAACAGAGAACAAAAATCGACAGCTCACGAGGAAACAGTAAGTACAAGGAGCTGATAAGGCAGTGGTTACCGAAATACCTAAGGAAGGGAAGAAAAAGTATCTAGATAGGTTTAGGTGCGGAGAGGAGGTGAGAGGAAAGGAGAAGTGGAGAAAAGAAGACACTAAATGCAGAATTTAGGGAGAGAAAGAGGAAGATAATATAAAGCACATGCTATGGAAATGTAAAGATGTAAAAAAGCAAGCGAAAGTAGGAGTGCAGTACTGGAATGAGGATGATTTATAGAAAGAAACGGATGAAACACATACATTTTATTTAGTTGATGTATTGTAAAAAGTTTTTGCCAAATGGCGTTAATAAAGATTTTTTTTGACTTCTTGTCTGTGAATTTTGGATGAGATTAAAGGGGCCCAGGGGCACGTAATGGATTAGAAATTGTCTGTCAAAACATTTTTAATACGGCATAATACCATTGATGACCAAGTTATGCTCTACATCTTCCCGCATTCCCGTTTCCCTGGCACAATAATAGCACATATATGTGGTTGGCAAGCGATTTTCTTGGTCATGGAGGCATTTTAGTAGTTTCTGTGAATCTCTAAAAATTTTGGGCATAAACCTGCACAAACGTTCAGTCTTTAGCTGATGAGGTGTCATTGTGTCAAAAGTTGTGTTGGCCAATTACGTACTAAGCGTTACAGAACGACCTCTGCTAACCCAGCTTGTGATGAACAAGATAAGGGAGTCCTTTGAGAACTTCCATCACAAAACATGCGTGGTAAGTTGTTCCTGGAGATGGTAAAGTGGTAAGGTATCGATTTTGGATTCCAAAAGAATGTTTGTGGGATAATCCCAAAAAGTTTTACACTAACTTTTGTCTTAATTAAACTAAATGAAACGGCGATCCAAAACTATAGTCTAGAGATCCGGGTGAAAAAATGCAACTTCTTGTGTACGCGAGTCCTTCGATGTGTTGTCTAACCCAAAGGTGTTTCAATTTAATCACCGATAATCTTATAAGCACGTTGATCTCGCTGTTTACTTTCATATAAAAGACATTCACCTTAACGCATGCGCCTTTTCCGATTTAGGTAAAAGGAACTCGACTTCTTCAAATGTTAGTTCTTCTACAGGTGTAGAATTGAAAAGAAAATAACAGCCGATTATTTTCCTGAAAATTGATCGGCATGGAGATCGCGAAGTAATTTTTAGAAAATACAGGAATATGCTGTTTAAATAGCTGTGAAGTGCCCTTAATTTTTAATTAGTGCAGTGTAGTTTAGTTAAAGAATTTTAAAAATTAGGGTAAGTTTTATTTAATTTAATTTTAATTTAACTATTTTTCAAAAATTGTTTATAATAAACAGGTTGCCCGCTTATTCGTGCGTTGAAATCTCCCAAGTGAAAGGTTGTGAAAGTGCGGCAAAAATGCAACTATTTTTATTACGCTTCGTAAAATAGTTTAGGTAAATTAAAGAGTTTGTAATAATGCCCCAAAAGAACTTTACGATCGTATTTTTTCTCATAGTCACACGCAACTCGCATAATTACGTTACGAAAGCTGCTTAGCATGCCGCCGTCTTACGCTTGAAGCTACATGAAAACCTTAAAAATAAGTGATATTTCTATCAAAATTGACCTTCCATTTCGTTAATGTAGGTCTTTAAGACAATGATAATTTAAGAAACCTTTTATTACTTGGGCTTCCGTTATAACAATAGGAGCGCATAAATATTTATAGATGAGTAACTTTTATTACGCTAAGTTCAGTTATATCGGAAGTTCTTAATGAATTGTCGGCCACCGACAGCGTTTTAACTTTTAACCGGATATAAAGTAGCTGCAAAGCTCACCGCCTTGATCCAATAACTCATTATGAAATTTTAAGTGCTTCTAATTGCGCACGGAGAAAATTCGTTTTTAATTACGTTGTAGTAGGTAATTGGGAATCACATATTGATTCTCTAATTAAAATAGAAACGTCACTTCGATTGTGTACCGTTCATTCGAATCTGTTGCAATGAAGTTCAATAAAAAAGGGAAATCTGTGAAGTGAATCACGTCTCAGGATTCTACCACATTTCTTGTTGTTTACACTTTTTTAGCACCTTACATGTGAGTGACTGTACTATGTATAACCGGTGGACTCATCGTACTCGAAGAAGTTTCAAGGAAACATTCGTTGACACTATAAAAAAAAATACTGTACAACGCCTCAATGTCCTAAGGGTATGTCTAGCAACAACAAAGAGTATTTATTCGGCGAAAAAATTACAAAAAAATTTTGATCGTGAATATAAAATAGGCACGAAAAAGGCGTGTTATACGGCGATGAATTATGTGAATATGTGAAATGGGTTGGTACGACATGGTCATTGTTTTGCTCGTATGTGCAAGTTTTTTCAAATTGGCCTTTTGAAGCACAGGCTACACCTAGATTTTTATTCGACCTTCCAGGGACGTTTTTTTTTAAATATGTCGACCAGTAGATTGTAACTTGCTAAATTATGGAATGTAGACTTCATTATGTGTGCGAATAAATAACTGTCATACTTAAATTAAGGGATACGGATCTATTGACGGAATCTTGACCTCAAGTAGATACTTAACTTGTGCTAGATGGACATAACTAAGTACTCCAAATAATCCTTGACATTTAGGCCAAACTTTTCAAGGTGCGAAATTTATCTGATTCGAAACGCTGACATTTATCAATAGTAAGGGTTCAATCTAATCCGTCAACAAGAAAGAATGTGTAAAGTTCAAAACAATCTTGCGATGAGGACTCTTGGCATTTTGAAAAGTAACGAAATAAGTAATTTATTCGTGGAGATACAAGGGCAAACGGCATTCTTTGTTGAGTTCTGCACTTGCATTCATCTTCATTTGAAATCCTTCAGTGGCTGGATTGAGCAATGGAGAAGGGTTTCTCTGATTCCCATTTTTAAATTTATCTAATGTTTATCTGCAGTTTGGACGTCCAGGTTCTTCGCATCTGCGACCCAATCAGCCTCAAAACCTGTTCTGCAGATTGGGTGCCCTACCTTTTTCCACTTGCTATGTGGATTTGTTCTTATTAATGGCTCCAACCTTAAGAACCCTTGAAATTGCATGATAATTCGCCCTGTACGTATACCACACCCTGAATTGGCATTAGTTCTGCTCTCGTTTTAGTTTCTGTTGACAAGTCGATGAAATAATTCCAGCATTACCCTATCCATTCTTTCCATCATTGCGTCCTGTTTGTGCGTGAGCTATTGGGAGCCATTGAATTAATTTATATATCATAGAAGCAGATGCAGCATCGATTTCAAAACTGAGCAGTTGTACTTCTTATTGCACTAAAGAGGTCAGCATTTGTACGAATCAATGCGCACCCTATCACCAAATATAAAATGTAGCAGCCCCTAGATGCAAACACTTTTCGAAACTGCTGCTTGAAAGGAAGTGTTTTTGTCCATCGTAAGTAATGTATTTTCTGGATAGGAATAGAAACCACCCAAGAGCGATCAATTTTAAGGGAATATAATGCGTATGCGATGCGTATAAATTATATAGGTTCGCGCATAGAAAATAAAACAATTTTCTCGCTGTTACAAGAAAATTTCAATTTTGTATTCGAGCGAGTACGAAAACCAAAAGGGTAATTTCTGGTTTTCTTGAAAATGTAGGCATAAAAATGGCCTATACTTTAAGAAATTTAAATTAGGGGTATACGCGGATCTCTTAATAGAATGTTGACTTCAAATAGCAAAGTTCTGCCAGATGGAAATAACTACTCTAAATAAGCCTTGACATTTCAGAACAACATTTTTATTCGATTCGAAACACTCATCTCTATCACTATAGCAACGGTTCGCCCTAATTCGTTCCCGCCCCTTGCGACACCTGGGTTCATATGCATAAAGCATTGCAATTTTCTTCGTCTCTTCTTTCGTTGTAGCACATTTGAACCTAGTTTTGTACTTTACTTCCCAGGCTAGCTCAGATAGAAAAAATTAATCGTAATTGTAATTTGGAAATATACTAACTCAAACAATTATTAGAATATTCCGAAACTTAAACACTCCAGGATATTTGGAGGACATTATCCATCTTCTATATTGGCGTGTCTGTGAAATAGCTCTTTTTACTTCCCCTTGTAAAGAAGTTTAACACTGAAATCAAACAATTTTCTACGGGTCCTCTAAAAAGACAAAGAAAACTAATCCTAAATAAAATAAAAATATTCCTGCTGGGCGGATAACTACTGTATCTTGGAAATAGTACAGTCAAATTTTTACGAATAGCGGAAATAATTGAAAGAAAGCTGAAAATTGGTATAGAGGTACATTAGGGCTTGTATTCGAACATACTAAAAGTCGGGACCGAAACTCTTAGTGCTCGAGCCGCCATCTTGGAAAAAAGGTACTCCAAATCACTTTTTCGCTGATATTTCGGTAACCGTGCATTCTAGGAAGTCAAGTTTCATATAAAAAAAGAAAGATAATAACATTTTGTATAAAAAAGATGGTATGCACTTTTTTTGTATTTTCGTTATTTACGCCGATATTCCACATTGAATATAGAGCATAATCTTTTTTTCAGATGTAGGTGCATTACTTTCAGCGCTCGCGTGTTTTAAACATGAATATGTTAAAAAAATGGATCTAGCGGACATTTTAGGGCCTGTTAACCAGTGAAGAGAAGGGCAGTTTTATCTAAAATTAAACACTTACGACATATCGTACTGACTCAACAGATGCGTGTTTTGTATTTCTCGTTAATCCAATCACTGTTAATGTATGGAATTGTTGGCTGGGAGTATTTTATGCTAGTGAATCCTTATACAGTCTTATACAGGGTGGTGCCTAGCATGACGCAGCGCAGGGATTTCAATGGTAATTTCTTTATAGTCACCATACTAGCTCCCCTAATTATTTTACAGCAAAAGTCTAAAGAAGTTTTTGTTAGAGAAAAAAATACTGCATATGTTCATACTATTACTTATAATTTTCCGTTTTTCAAAATCCTAGAAATTCACAAAATAAAAAATTACATTTTTATAAATCAGTGATGATCTTTTAACAAACTACAAGCGCATCGCGTTATTGTTGTTTGACGTTCAAACGATTTTTATATTTAATTCTGTATTCTTGCACTGCTTGGAATTGGCCTATTGGGGTACTTACCACTAAATACACACGTTACTTGGCGGGCATTATTTCCAGCATAAAACAACTTTAACATTTCGATTTTCTCGTCAGTTAAATACATGATAAAACAATTTTATGATTAACTAATTTATAAACAAGTATAAATTTAATAAATGTCAAAGGCAAATAATGAAACGCGATCGCTGTTTTTTTAGGTAATTCCAAGGCATATCTGTTTTATTGAAAAATGAACCTTTTTATTTTGTTAATTTCTACGGTATTGAAAAACGGAAAATTATAAGTAATGTATTTTTTTCTATAAAAAAAAACGTATTTAGACCTTTGCTCAAAAATATATAGGGGAGCTAGTAATTGACAATAAAGAAATTACCATTGAAATCCCTATGCTGCGTCGCGCTAGGCACCACCCTGTATAAGGAATCAAATGTAATGAATTTACGCCAACCTTACTGTAACAAAATCCTCCAGTTCATAAAAACATCCAAAATTACTGGCCAACATGCACTCTCATTATACACACCAGGAAGACCATAATCTCGACCATAATATACTTTTTCCAAGGTCTGAAAAAACAATCTGTAAACGATGTGCTCACTGCTCAGTACATTGCTCCAAGGCTTTATTCCATTCTACCGCGCGAAATGGAAAACATATTATCTACCTATCCCGCTTTCACGAAACAAGTTTAGGTGTGGATACTGGAACAGCGCTATGTACTATTTAGCGAATTGTCAATGGAATTGTTTAGTTTAGTTTATTATTTTTAGTATTTTGTATGAAATGAAGTCAAGTTTGATTTATATTTTTTTTGTAAATGCCCCGTATCCATTACAAGTAGTACAACGAACAAACGACTTCGGATTTTGGCAATATTTATTTTTCTTAGTTTCCTCATGTAGGTATCTTTTGTATTCAGCTATATAGTAGAAAAATAAATATATTATTATTACTATTTCCTTCTCTTAGGTGGTCAACAGGCCTTAACAATGTCAGTCAATTTTTTAAACATATGTTTAAAGCACGCGAGCGCTGAAAGTAATGCACCTACATCTGAAAAAAAGATTATGCTCTATATTCAATGTGGAATATCGACGTAAATAACGAAAATACAAAAAAAGTGCATACCATCTTTTTTATACAAAATTTTATTATCTTTCTTTTTTTATATGAAACTTTACTTCCTAGAATGCACGGTTACCGAAATATCAGCGAAAAATTGATTTGGAGTTGTTAGCCTTTTCAGATGCAATTAATTCGTCGTCTCATATTTTATCTGCGGGAAAACCAATATCCGCAGACTGGGTTTGATGTACTGCCTTGCTGACCTCTTCTAAACATTCGCAAAGTATCGATGGAGATTCTGAATTTTGGAAAGTCCATTCAAAGCCACGATTTTCACCTAAATAATATCCATGGCCTTTTCATAACAAACGCAAGAAAACAATCGCACGTCCAAAAGAACAAATCGCTGCGACCATTAATTATTGGAGAGGTTTCCACTGACGGTCAAGCATTCCGTGTAATTCATTCGCGTTGCTTACTTTGCTGGATTACGATTTCACAATCGTTATTTAAAATGCAGATGAAACTCAAATTCTCGCAAAGTTATTATCACTTTATTTGGTGGTTTTCCGCCGATTTAATTTTACATTAATAATTTAGCGTAGCGCCCACCATTTAACCGGATGTCTTATCTTACACTCCGGGATAAAAATAACTGCGTAGTTCGCCACCACCACCTGATAAATTAGCACGTTAACGTTAAAATATGACTTTTTACATTATACTCAAAATGTTATCCCTTTTATTTAATATTCAATAATATTGTCAAACCAGTCAATATTGAGAAAAAGAAAAGTATTGATCATTATTTGAAATATTTTCAATTTACAATAACAGTCATTAATAAATTTTCTAATTTTATCGTATGATCCTTCCCTGTATATAATATACGTGCTGTGAAAATCCGCATGCAAAAGCTGCGGGTGCTAATTCACTATTTCAGTGTGAAATAGTCTATAATCTAAATAACTTTTAATGGTGAGTTCATACAATAGTTCACTAGCATTAGATTATTAAGAAATAGCCAATAGGAACAAAGGTATTCGTTGTTTAGCGATGTATGTACAATAAACTTTTATTTCCATTTGCTATTTCTTAATGCTCTAATGATAATGATTGTAGAAACTTGCCATTTAGTCTGCTGGAAAGATCTACTCGCTTTCGGTACAAAATAAGAATATCTTTAACAAATTACAGCGCCTTCGAAAGAATTAACATCCGCTACTTCAGCGATAACACGTGCTTATCTTGAAACTAATTAGTTTATGTACGATAAGGACTCGTTATCACAAACGACGGGAGATAACTTTTACATTATCTATAAACTTAATTTTTTGACATGTAAATCAAACTTTACAAAAAAATAAACAAAGCGATTATTTAACCAAAATTAACAACAATAATTAATTACGATACAAAATAAAATTGATTTCAAATTCAAATAATGTGATAGGATTTGCGCTTAATCTGAAAATTAACGACCACATTTAGGCTTTAAAAATAATTAAAATTAAACATACAAACATTACTGTAGGTCCACATGGTGTAACTTACACAACAATATATTTCAAAATGTATCACAAAATACGGCTTACACTTCAAATAAGAAAAAATACGGTTATACTGTGATGAAACTGTTGAAATATATAAAGGGTTTAGACCTCCTCGAACCATTAGAACATTTACCTACACGACTTTGTAAATTGAAAACAAAGGGCATACGAAACAAAAAAAGATACAAAACAAAAAAAGAAAGAATGGCCAAAGAAATGAAAAAAATGACTCAGGGATTTCTGGTGTTTATTTATGATTTAAGGGCTTTAGAAAATTTTTGATAAAATCCCAAAGAGCATAGAATCCACAATCTTTGGTAAATCCGTAGATACTTCTATTTTTGTATCTGCAAATCTTGTTGAGAGGAGAATTACATTAGAAAGAATTATTGTAGTTTTGGAGAGTCAAACATTTTCGGTTCTTTGTTGATTTTGAAAAAAATATTGTTATACATTTTGACATTTAAAATGACACTTTAAAACTGGTTGACGTTGTCAAATGTCTTACTTTTCACAACCAACAAAGTATCATTTTAAATGTCAAAATTAGAAAAAATATTGTGTGAAGCACGTTGGGAAACACTACTAAAATGGTGCTTTCCCCAACTGATGTTGCCTACTGCTATTTCTGAAATCTGTCATGTATATACTAAATATTGCATTGACTTGGATATTTGGAGTTAGTGGTGCACGGACAACTATATCTCCAGTCTCTATAACTGATGTGTTGGATTCATATCAATCATTAAGCCTCAATTTGGTCAAATTGAGTAACATGTGATTGTTTGAAAGTGCAGAAACTTCAAATGCGTCCAGCGTGGACTCGAGAAGGACATCTTTAGTATTAAACCCATTTACTAATTTCTTCATCACTTGGCAAAGGGGGGAATCGCCAAGTGCAAGTCTAGAAGACTTTCTGACAAGACTAATGGTGACAATTATCAAGTTTATTGAACTTATTATTCACTTAGCACACTTTTTAAATGTCACTTGTTGCAAGTAAAGAGTGCGACACGCCAGAGACTCAACTCTATAAAATATTGAATTCCGATTAAAATACGTGTTATTAATCATCCGCAGGAAATTACACAGTGGAATTGCACTAAACGATTAACTATTTGATACATCCTTGCTTTTTAATGTTTATAACACAAGTTAATTGCCTTTGTTGAAGCCTTTGATGCTGTTGGTATAATTGCAGAACTTAGTAAAAAATTACTAATAAATTATCATAATTCACCCAAAGGGCCGATGTTTTTAAATACACGACATCAACGTTTGGTATGAATGCACCAATACCATAAGCACTTCTTTCAAAACCATTTACAGCCCTGGATGTGGATTATTGCTTTCAACACTGGAATATCCTCAGAAAGTTGCATTTCGTAAATATTGATCGATTCAAACTTGTCACTCGTTTATACCTATGATTAGATTTTCCTCGATTGGAGAGTGTAAAACTTTACGAATAATACATGCAGAAAAAGAGGTATAAGGTTATTTCATCATTGCTTCTGATATATGTGTACTTGAATTAGCGTATAGTTTCGTAAGCCACTTGAAGCTATAACGATTATAGAAGTGATACATCCTTTGATCACGATTTCAAACTGGTACAAAACGAAAGTAAAAGCATTGACGATGGTAATCGTAAACACAATTGGTTTTTAACACCTACAAATGAGTTTTTTTTCAATTGAAATATAAATCTGATAACGTCGTCCAGTAAACGGAAGTTTATAGTTATATCGAGGTACCAGATTAGTATCATGCACAAAGGTGAAAGTAGGTTAAAATGAACAGCTGCCCAAGAAGTCATAAGCACACATTCTTAACCTCCCGTAATTAATTGCAAAATTACCTTTCTACAATAAATTTTAGTATTGAAACATACCTGCACGTAGGTATACGTTTTAAATGTGACAGATTTGTATTATTAAACGAATTTAATTGGATTACTTTCCCTTTTGGCTATACAATGCTAGAAATCAAGTCAATTAGCTTATTTTTGGAGTATTGTTGTTATGATGAATGCTATTCAGGTTAGAAACTTTCACGTAATCTTTAATTATCAGCTGCTATCCGCGGGTTTATAACAATCATCGTGGTGTACCTACATCAGCGCAATTAGCGCTTTCAATGATTTGCGCGTCCTTTCTTTGTTCCTAAACAGCTAAAGGTCGACGAAATTAACCAATGTTACTGAGCTAATATTAAAGTAACCTACCGGTCGTTATATTTTTATTGTCGTAATTACATAAGCCAATTTGTTTTATAAATGTCATGTAGACTGGTTTATTTTTTTTATAATTCGTAGATATTTTGCAGTGCCACAAAGAGGTAATTTGAATACGATCAACCTAATTTACCTTTTTATTCGTAATTAGCTTTCCAAACTGTTACCTTTTGAAAATAAGTGCTTTAGCCTATACGATTTGTAAAATATTTCATAATTGTGCTCTGGCACTACGCCTTTATAAAAGAGAAAGTCGGCAATCTAATTAAAATTCAAGTAACAATATTGTATACTTCTGATGCGTGCTCAATAAACATTAACTGTCGGTAATAAAAGTTTATTTGAGCAATACACTAAGTAGAAAAAATTCCAAAAAATATAATAGCATATACAACTACATTCGAGTTATATACACGAAATGCTAAATTAAATTGGTTTCCGACGAAAAGTAGATTATATGATTATTTTGAAACCTGTTTTTCCGGTAGGTAATTAATGGCTTATTAATTAAAAAAACTAATAAACGCGTAAAGTCACTTAGTAATGAATGACGTTTGATTTAAAATGCCAGGATGTACACTACCTCTAATTAGCACCGCCAATTCCAAAGTTTTTAAGCGCAAAATTCAAATTCGACATCAACTATTTCTGATCACATGGTCTTTAGTAGACTTTTGGATCTGACCTTACGTTTCTAGCTTGGGAACGACCTCAGGTTCGCAAAACCATAACCTTCGTATTACTCCCCTTATAAATAGTAAGAAATTGATTTTTTATTGAAGACTTCGCCTATAATTACGACATAAATACAAAACTCAATCTTTGGGTTACACCTACGCATTAGACTTTCCACCTTTCGCTCATTTATGGTATGTTTTGCACAAGCCAGGCCGTTTTCGCATAGACGCAAGATCATTAATTATATTTGAGTACTACATCTTACTTCATAATTAACATTGTCGCTAACAATCACCAATTTAGGTCAGTCACACTCGCAACACAAAAGGACTTCGAATTCAATAATTGCAGTAAACTTAAATTTCATTTGCCGAAAAAGCTTCTAACGAAAAAAAGTTATTATTACCTGTTTTAAAGTGGATAAAATTTTAATTGTAAATTAACTCGATATTTGTGGAGATATACAGGGTGTCCCTAAAAGGTCTGTACAACGCGCTACCATGGGTTCTTGGTATCAAAATAGGACGATTTAACCCAACTTACCTCTATCCAAAAGTGCTTCGGTAAGGCGCTATCTACCGCCAAAGATTTAAAAAAAAAAATCGTTATTTTTATTTTATCGGAAAATGGTTTTGCCGATTAAAATGAAATTCGGGAT
Organism: Photinus pyralis; assembly: GCF_008802855.1. Classification (NCBI taxonomy): domain Eukaryota; kingdom Metazoa; phylum Arthropoda; class Insecta; order Coleoptera; family Lampyridae; genus Photinus; species Photinus pyralis. Next base: position 34,792,118 of record NW_022170596.1, on the reverse strand, counting down.
GTGAATGTCTAATGTAAAAAGGGTCTTTGTGATATCATCGTTTTGATTGTAGTTGCTATGTAGGTGGTAAAATACTGACCATCCACATCTGAAGAGGTCTAAAACTTTTTAACTACTATTTTGACGGTTCTGAATTTTTAGACACTGATAGACAGTTTACTTGCAAGCATTTTTTGTCTCTTGATGAATATCGCTATCTGTGATGGTTTACGAAAAAAAAAAAATTTAGGCATGATGAATGGCATGCACCATACATGCGATTGTTACTCAAAAAATCAGAAGATGGCTGTGAAACCTTAGAGTGGCGTAACGTTTGTTTGTTGTTTCTTAAACTTGAACAATTTACGTTTTGCTTGAAGACTTAAAATTTCATTGTTAAAATTGTAATATGGCCTTTCAATACAGTAACGCAGAGTTAACTGATATGCTATTAGTGTTTGGATACTGTCGTGGAAATGGTCGCCAATGCGTTAGGGAGTATACTCACAGGTTTCCAAATCGTCATAGCCTACTTCTTGCTTGCACTTATGGTTTTTGAGGAACAATCGCATGTATGGTGCATGCCATTCATCATGCATAAATTTTTTTTTTTCGTAAACCATCACAGATAGCGATATTCATCAAGAGACAAAAAATGCTTGCAAGTAAACTGTCTATCAGTGTCTAAAAATTCAGAACTGTCAAAATAGTTGTTAAAAAGTTTTAGACCTCTTCAGATGTGGATGGTCAGTATTTTACCACCTACATAGCAACTACAATCAAAACGATGATATCACAAAGACCCTTTTTACATTAGACATTCACATCCCGAATTTCATTTTAATCGGCAAAACCATTTTCCGATAAAATAAAAAATAACGATTTTTTTTTTAAATCTTTGGCGGTAGATAGCGCCTTACCGAAGCACTTTTGGATAGAGGTAAGTTGGGTTAAATCGTCCTATTTTGATACCAAGAACCCCTGGTAGCGCGTTGTACAGACCTTTTAGGGACACCCTGTATAAATGAAAATTTCGATTTCGTTCTACTTTCGAATGGTGTTAATAGTTGTAGCAAATTTATTAATCAATTCGGTATCAGTATGTACTTTGTTTAAAAATAAAGAAAAAGCTATTAGGCACATACTAGGGGGTCAGGCTGTGGAATAATGAACAACATAGGTACGAAGAATCGCATACGATTTTCAGTAGGGGATTTTTCTGACACTCACATTCGGAAACATGACTTTTAATCCAGCTTATATTCAATGGCACTGATCTTTGAACTCGTAGAAATCGATTGGTGAAGGTTTGACATCGCTGTCTCTTTTCGTTCTCGAGACGAGGAACAAACGGACGGACCAAATCACCACATAAAAGGAACTTCTTTAAAAAAAATGTCCTAAAAAGTATTTCTTTTTTTGGCCATTTTGCTGAAATGATGAAACGTACAGAGATCTCACTCAATTTCCCCCCACCCCAATCAAGTGGAGCAAAAAAGACAAGATATCAATCACCACATAAGGCCATAAGGGGAACTTCTTTAAAAAAAATGCCCTAAAACGTGTTTCTTTTTGTAGCCTTCTTTCTGAAATGATGAAACGTACAGAGATCTCACTCAATTTCCCCCCTCCGCAATCAAGTGGAGCAAAAAAGACAAGATTCAAGTTTCGATCTGTTGAAAGTATTATTATAGTTACCTTGAGATTGTAGGCATCTTCACGTCCAATTCTTGTCGTCTTTGGGCACATAAGGGTGCCGATTAGCGTGCACATAAGGGTACCGATTAGCGTCGAAGAAGTGTCCCCTGTACGATAAAAAAAGTTACTACGATCTGTTGAAAATATTTTGTAGCCAACTTTACGCGGTCGATGCAGGTTTCCGTCGAGTCGAGAATAGATACTGATGATTTACCACATACAAATAAAAAAGAAAATTAGAAAATGTTATCCTGTTACCTACTATTGATACCGCAACGTTTTTGGATTACGCCATAACCTTAACAAAATTATTATAATAAAGACAAACTACGTCTTCAACTCATCAAATCGATTGGACAGCTCGAATACAAAATATAACGTAAAGAAACGTACACACTTTTTCAACCGTCGTGAACCAGCAAGCCACGTCGTTTGGTTGATTCCAGTATTTAACGAAACCACCTTCGACCATAAAATAATCGCCGTCAAAACCTTTCAAAAACTCCGCTAATCATAATTACACTTGATAACGCGCCGAAAATAATTGTGACGATGGTAAAAATTCCTAAAACTTTGGTCAAAATTGTGAAAAAATGGTAAAAGTTTTTCCCGAAGTGTGATTTAAAGAAATTTGGCAAATCCTTAGTTAGTCTTATGAGTTTCCATAGCAATATATGAGGAAGTTCTTAAAAGAATATTTTTTAAACCTAGGTTAAAAACTGTGTAGTATTCAAGATGCTTGTAGAGATGTTATGGAAAATAATTAATACTAACTGAAATTGTCAAATTTACAATCACTGTCACCGTAAAAACGTTTTTTGGATCAAATCTCTAACAAATACACGCAATAGTTTTCTTTTAATTAATGTTGTAGCTCTTTAAAATGCGTGCGATAATTGAGTTTAAAATCTTTATCCTTCTACAACATTCTGTCTGGCCCTGTGAATGTATAAAAACTCGAAGACTGCACATTCTTGAGGTATGCTTTGGTAAGAAACCTTACAATTTCACTTTTTTTTGGCCCCATATTGAAAAAAATTTTACATTTCCTTCTTTCAAAGAAAATAATGTAACAATTTTCGCTGCAATACTACCATAGATTTAAATACTTAGTATGTGATGAGCAATCAGGTTGCTAAAAGTAGTGTAAACTGGATGTTGTCACTTTCCTCAACGAAACCAAGTATTCTATGTAAAAAAAATCCGCTGAATCCAAAAATCATAGTCCCCCTGGCCGGAAATTGCCAGAACATATTGCTATAAACAAAAATCGAAGAAAAAATGGGAAAATGTCGTTTCTTTTCGCATTTGACTTCAATTATCTCGTTAACTATTGCTCTAAGCCGAAAAATGAAGAGAGGTGAATTTGTTTAGAATCGAATTTTTCATAAGAAACAGGAACGATCATTTTCAAAAGTTATTGTGTTTTGCGGAAAAATATAAAAAAGGAATCTCGAAAGTTAACAATCTGTTTTAAAAAAAAAAGTACCACTTTCAAAACTAATTGTACAAATAACTATTTGTCATCAAAAGAAATGACCAACTACGGATTTTCAAAAAGATCGGATTAATTTTACTTAGCAAAGTGATCCTTAATATAACTATAATAATTGAATAATATCATTGACATTCGCGATTTAGTGTCACTCAAAAATTGAGCTATTGTTCATCGATAGAACTAAACGCCATAAAAAAAATACCACTTTCCATACCATTTTTGACAAAAAAAGTCCGGTAAATTGATATCTATGCAAGAACAATATTACAAACCCCATAGCACTGGAGGTATCATTGATTAATTAAATAATCAACTTTTAAAAAAATTGTGTTCTGTCTTTCACACTAAGGGTATCTCAGAGCGTTCTCAATTTTTTTTACAGTTAATGAACCCTAAAACAACCTTTTTCAACAATTGTGAAGATCATTTTTGCAAATCGACGGACTGTGCAATTTGTTTTTCAAAATTCGAAGAATTTTCTTAGTTAACAAATGGAATAAGTTCCAAAATACAACAAGAAATGTTAATCTGTAATAGGCGAATGGAAAGCTCTCGGAAAGACCTACATTAAAAAAAATTCGTCCAAATCCGATTAATAGTTCACGAGAAAGCTTTTGATTTTGGGCTTGTGTTCGAGAGACAACCACAAATAGGTTTGCAAATCGCGGGTCGTATTGAACGATTCTTTAAAGCTTGAACTGTTCTTATGCTTTAATTTGACCAAAATGAATGATTTTTTTAAATCAGAGTGCCAAGGGCCTATTATAGAGTTACCTTTCTTATTATATTTCGGGAGTTATTCTATTTGTTAGTTATTAGTTCCACAGTCCGTCGATTTCCAAGAATCATCGGGACAATTTTTGGAAGTCTTAGAGTTCCACCATTTGAAAATGAACGTTCCATATCAACCTTCAAATCAACTGCATCTTACAGAAAATTCGATTCTAAACAAATTCATTTCTATTCAATTTGGCGCTCAGAGCAACGAGATAATTAAAGTCAAATGCGAAAAGAAACGACATTTTGCCGTTTTTCCTTCGTTTTTTTGTTTATAACAATACGTTCCGGGAGTTTCCGGCCAGGGGGACTATGATTTTCGGATTCAGCGGATTTTTTTTACATAGAATACTTGGTTTCGTTGAGTGAAATGACACCATCCTTCCCAAACCGTAATTTGACTGGACTAGGAGAGCGGAAAGGGTGTATGATTACCCTAACAACGAAATTCTGAGTTGCATTTAAAAATTTCTATTCGAAAATTCTGAACAAAGACGTTGCCGCGCTTCCGCGCTTGCGTGATTGTCTTTGATCGAAAATACCCAATTAGCATGCTTCTCTTTTGAATGCTGTACGTACATGCTGAAATATAAATGCTATTCTTCAAAAATTAATTGTAGGTATGTGAGTTGTGCATAGTTAAACCTTAGAGACGGCTTGGTTCCTAGTAAGACAAAAATCTATCCACAGACACCAAAAAAACAGGGGCCGTACTTCTGCGGCCTTGGTCACACAGCATAAAAGGGAACACCAGCTGTCGTATTGCTTCAGGCGATTAGTAATTCATAACTTATTCATCAATTCAACCGTCAAGTGTAGCAATTTTCCCGATACGAAATTGTGCAATTAGACGAGTTTTCTAATTCCTACCTTATACCTAGGTATTAAGCAATTCGAGGAATGTGTGTGAAAATATATATTATTACCTATTATGGTTAATAGATTTATGATTTAATCACAAACTCGTTGCACAGTAGTAACAAGATGATTACATGGTGTTGTGGTTTGGCAAAAATTTTAGGGTAACATGTGGTATGTGCTGTTTTCGTTCTCTAGAAACGTTTTCTCAAAATTTGAAGAAGAGCCATTTCTTCTCATTACCACCACAATGAAAAAGCGCTAAATTAGTTTCCTAAAATAGGAAATCCAAGTTGTGTGGTCACGGATACACCCAATTTCAAAACTTACAATAACGGGCATTTTAGTTTTATGACAATGAAAGATATTATCAACAGATCATGGCATAACTGTGGGAACAGAATCCTTAATAACACACACTAAATTTACAGCATCGCGAATAAAACCTTGATTTTATAAAGGTTTCCTCCTCTTCACAACTTGTAATTGCATAATCTCTTTGTCATTAGTGACCACCACAGATCAAACCCAAGTACTCGCCCATTGGAATTCTAGGAGATTTAGAAACTTGTAGCAAACCGTAACAGGATTGCGAAAGACTTTATTGTTATCGTATAACAATATCTTGGCATTCCTTTACCATTGCAGACTTGCCATCGGGCCATGAAATATATTGTGACCGTATAAAATAAATTTGCATTGTTCACGCTTCTTATGCAATGCTAAGGCGTAAACTTGATTCAGCTTTTTTACATCAAAAATGGACAACTTCTACCACGCGAATGGGTCCAATGGATTGCATCAACAGAGCGCCGGCGAATTAAATTTTTTGTTTTATGTAATGCTAACTGAGCCACATTAATTATTACGATAACGTTCCAGATCGGTACCAGTAACTTTCTACACTTTCATGTAACATGGCTCGATCTAGTTTAAGGGTTTCTAATACAATTTCGTTCCGCTTAGAAGAAAATTACCATTCATTTATATAGCCCTCTCAAATAAAGTTACGCAATGCATGCTTTCTTCTAACACCGAACGAAGCTTTACGAATTATGATTTAGAACGGCATTGAATCTTTCTGACAGTACTTTTAATGTATATTATTAAATTACAACTGCTATTTTTCAACCAGACATGTAGAAACCTTAACCGTGGAATAAAAACGATGAATAGCCGAAATTAGTAATGGGTGTCAAGACTAACCCGTCTGGTCATGTCGTGTTCATGAAATTAGTGATGTCACTCACTGTTGGCATTATGATGACTTCCACCATTGGAAATTGCTTTCCTCCCCATTCAAACAATTAAACTTAACTCTTAAATCTTAAGGTTGAGCTCTACTTTCAAATTTTCAAGGAAACTTGTAGGTAATTATTAAAAAATATGTTTTTAATCAGATAGTAATTGGTTTTTTTATTAAACATTATAATAAGTGCTTAATTCAATTTATTCTACCTTCAACTTCCTGCACTTCTACTGCTACTTTACACATTATGCACATCTATCAATGCACGGAGGTTCGTTTTGACAGGCGTGGAATCTGAGACCTGCAATCTACAATTCAAGCTGTAAGTATTTTCGATTATGAAAAGTTCGCAGTGCCAACTTAGACTACGAAAAAATCGCATACGATTATCAGTTTTCAGGCGGATAAAACCATCACATAAGTGGAATTTTTTCCCCTAAAAAAGCTACAACGTGCCTCATAACACTTTCTCTAAGAATCACTTCAGTAATTGAGATTAAAGCCAAGTTTGTTACCAACAGTCAACCCTTCCATTGAGCATGCAATGCAAAGATGGATTATTCACTAAGAAGGACTTTAAAAGACCAATATTTCGATGCCCATGCATTTTTTTTTGTTCACATGCGATTCAATAAACACTTTCCCTTTTCCTGTTCCGTTGTCGAAGGCGATTATTAATGACTTCCCCGTAATGCTCGCGATTTGGTTTTTTCTTATTGATTTTGTTCTGTGAACCGTATTAAAGATGATCGTTAAATGCATATTAAGTTATGGTTATGGTATTGACTCGATTCTTGAAGAACTAACTTTTCCCGAAGCACACTTTGACTCCCGTTTATTTTCATTAATTTTGGGAACACAAACAAGAGTTTCAAATAAAAGTTTTCCTATTTTATCAGTACCGACTAAAAATGTAGTAACTGATTGAATTCACTATACAGGGAGTACCCGACAAAATACGTTTTCAATATATTTGATGGGACACCGTGTATTTTTATAGTTTTGAGTAGCTCGGTATTTCCTGTATAACATTAGTTTCATTCTTTTATGGCTTTTTCAATATTAAGAGATATAACATATTATAAAATGAAGAGGAGATGACAGTTGTGCACTTTGAGCAGCAGAAATCTGGACTGCATCTGAATTATACTTGTGATCCCTGTCAGCCCCAAATGCATTTCTCCCATTTACTTCGTTTTTTTTACAGTCAAATCTGAAAGCGTTTTGGTTTTTGGGAAACCAACATAAACACGTTTAAAAAGCGTGAAATTTTGATCCACTTTCGACGTAAAGTCGTAATAAAGCAACGTTTAATTAACGTATCTGATACTTGAACATGTTACATTTTTTACGTGTTTTCTAGACGTGAATTTACGTTACTTCTAAACGAAGATTAGACGATAATAATAAACGTGAATATTGGTACATATTTGTTCTCTATTTTAACGTGTAATTTACGTGTTTTTTCATATCAAATGTACATACATTTAACGTAAAATAAAACTGAATTATAATGTATGATTGGTATTGATGTCCAGCAATTGTATGTACGTGATAAAAGCATACATTATTAGCAACTTTTATAGACAAAATGAAATGCCCCCTCCACCCTCCGATGCTAATCTCTGTGGCGTTTTATAGAAAACTAGAATGAGAGTGGACAGACAGGCGGTTTTGGGGGCGAATGCAACATCGGGGGGTCAGGAGAGTATGGAATACCACCCTGTAAAAAGAAAATTTAATGACCCTTTCCTTAGAATCATTGCCACTATGAGGTTACCCTTATACTCATATAAATAAAGTTTCCGTGTTGTGCGATGGGGTTTTACAGAAAACTAAAATGAAAGTGGGCAGGTAAATGGGTTCGGGGGCGGGAATATAACACGGGGAGAGTCTGTTAAAAGTGAACGAAAATGTAATGACTCTTTCCCTAAAATCATCACTAACACATTGAGGTCATTCTTCACAATTATGTGTATCGTGTTATTCTTATAAAGTTTCCGTGAGCTGGGGGGTATTCCATACCCTTCGATTTATTAAAAGCGTGTCGTTTTGTTTCTTGGGGTGGTGTTAATATAATGACCCGTACTTGCAAATGCAACAATGTCAAAGTCTGCACTACTACTCTTCTTCTTGAATGACAAAGTTACATAATTTCTACTGTTAGGTCCGGTGAAGCGTTTAATTTGAAAACCAAGACTTCCCACACAGCAATAAGATTGAGGTGGTGACCATTCGTGGTTGAAAATCTTGAAACGAGGGTACAGTAACACTCCAAAACTTTTTGGCTACAATGTCTTAAATAATAAGGTTTATAAATCCCCATAAGACTTTGCAACCCGGCATTTCGCCGAAACTAGTCGCCATTGTGGGGGTAGGGTAGGATTGACGTTTTTTGTAACTTCCACAGTGAGATTAAGTTTATACTTTACGTAAGTACATTTCATAGTAACCCAAGCTGGAGTATGATTTATAATGCAGGTATATGATTACAATACATGACATTTACCTCCTTTGGCAATATACGTCCTGTGTGGGACAGTTGCCCTTTACAGTAGTTTTCGCCCAGTACATGGTTTATGATCGACCGTTTCAGTTTAACTAGATTATAGTGTTTTGCGTTAGGCTCGCTTTTATAGATACAAGATATGGCGAAATTATTTGTTAGTTTAAACCTTTCTGGGGACATTTTTGAATGTTTAAGCTCAATTTTTTCTCGGCAACTAATCGATCGATTAAACAAAAAATAAAAACCGCTGTGACAATGATGAAAATCCTTTCGAAATCATTTTACTTTAAAAAATTGTGAGGGATTGCAACCTCTAGCAACAATTATATTTGCATAAAAATCAGGGCGGTACAAACTTACGTTGGGACATCTTTGCTATGGTGGGTATTTTGAGGACGTTTTTGGTGGTATGGAGTGGTATGCTGAAGTTTCTATACACCCCATGAATAGAAAGAAAAAACGTGAAAATGGAAAAAAGTTCGCGAAGGTTGCGTGTAACTGAATATAAGCAGTTACCTCTAACCCACGCAAAATTGACCGGTTGATTAGGTGACTAATCCTTTCGCGAATTACATTTTTGGTAACTGTATGAAACTCTCAGGATCGCTGAACTTTTTACATCTTGTCAGTTGGACTGTTTTACTTTCTATCCAGCATGGAAATCTAATAAACATGAACGAAAAAAAGTGACAGGCAACCTTTACAAAAAGCACATTTGAGTTCATCAAACTAAAGCAATCTCGCCTAATAGGGACGTGAACCTGTGTGGGTTATAGACCGCTCTATAATTTGCGAGAACTCAATTTAATTAGTGTTAACATTGAATTGGAGTTCTGATGTGCCCATTTCGCAAAAATGTTAATACAAAAAATCTCCTAAACCTTGTCGCCGCGAGTTGTAAATGCGAAAACGATTTCGTCATCAGTATAGGTACCATCGATGGTCGCATAAAGATTTCAAAAGAAGACGTTCTCAGTTCACATCAATAAACAATTCTAGTGAGAACATTAATTACAAATCTTCCCAAGTGTATGACGAAGTCAATATTCGTATAACCAACGCTTCAATCATAATTACAATCTGAAAGAACACTTGCGTCACTAAATAGAGACATAAAAACCACTTCGCGACCTTTTATCTTTTTTAAAACTGTCTTAGAAAATTTATTAATAATAAACATAATGGGGTTATTTAAACAAATTGACGTGATGCATAAGTTTAAATGACTTCGAGTGAATCACCTTTTTAGGTCCTTTCACTTTCTTTAATAAAATGTCGTTTGTTGCAAGCGACGCCGTTTCGTTACAGAAAGGAAAAGCTTTGTAGACATGCTTTGTCATTATGGTTAAGGCTGCTGTTTTGCTAAGTGACATCTTCACGTTGATTTGCTAATAAATATCAACAGCTCAAAAAAGAAAATTGGGTCATTAACATTAGGGCGGGTAAAAACTTCTAAAGAGCTAATTATTATCGTGAGAATCATGACACGTTCACTAATTACTCACTATAAAACCGAAGTTGAATTTCCTTCGTTTTCAACCCTAGTTTGTTTGAATTCATTAATGAGTACACGGATAGCTAGAATTTAGTAAACGTACCACGAATCAAATGCAGGTGTGTAATATTGATGATACGTGTATAGACACTGACGATTACCATTACAAATTTTAACACGCGGGAAAAATTCGGCCTACTTTAAAAATCTGTTATCCGTTCCACGCAATCTCCTCAATTTGAAACATAGTCGTGTCGATCAATTAATAAAATGAAATAAGATTTGCAACACGATCATGATCATGAATAGATCATCCGAAAGGAAATAATTAAAAAAAGGCGCACATGCACACACGGCGTGGTAATAATTTAAAGGATTGATATCTCTATTGGAGTAATTATAGGTTTTAGCCGCTAATTATATGAAATCTATTCAATGATGATTGCAAAAGTGTGCTGGCTTTAAAAGTGAAATATCACGCAATCGAAGTAAATCAATCTTACCATATGAAAGTAAAAGGTAAACAGTGTTACTTCTTGGGCTCACTGTAGCTCATTGAAAATAATGCATTGATGGCGAATTCAGTTATAACTTTTGTAAAAAAAATCTCCAAGATAGATAGTACCCGGAAACATTCTCATTGATTTCTTCACAAGTTACCATAATCTTTAGATGGAATGAATATATGAACCCGAAAAATTACCCATGATCTCGCCTTTGATAATACGTTATCTGCGCAGCTCAGTAGCAAAGCGTTGAGTTACATAGCCGGAGGTCGAGTGTTCGAACCTGAGCTGAGGTAAGAATTTTTCATCTGTGACAGAGAAGGGAATTTCCTTAAAACAGTTTCGAGCTTTCTGCCGGCTACTCCGAATTAGGTTTTCGTAATGCGTAAGATAAATACCGGAGTAGTATACAACAACTTAAGACCTTCTGCAGGGGCACCTCTAAAATAAATTATGCGGGTCACTCTGTAATTAGGCGAAAGCCTATTGATGGCCCAGAACAAGAGACACAATAATTAAACAAAATAAATAAATAAAATTATATAGGTAAATAATGGGAACATTTTATAGGTAAACCTCAAATTGAAATGTAAAGTGTGTAAACTTTTTTTTATCAAGTAGGGACCAAAAAGATAACTTTTTAGGGATAGTGAAAAGAATGCACGCTAGCAGCCTCTCCAAATGCAAGGCATAGGTCGGAGAATAATTTAGACACTTGGCAAAGTTATGCCACAATACAATATAGTGGCATGGCGCGTTTGGTTCGATTCCCTGTATAAATCAACCACTTAGAATCTGTTATCTTAGCGCTACCATTTTAGATTTCGGAGCAAAGAAAATTTGTGGCAGAATCTCTATAACTAGCGCCACTATAAGTAGTTCCGGCTTTGCGATAAAAATAAGCACAAAAAGCAAAGTCTCATATCCATCACAATCCCAAAATTCAGCCCCCCTCAACAGGGCCGTAGCCAGATTGATTACTAAGAGCGGGCCAATAAATCTACAGAGCGGGCACTCGAGTTTGCAGTGTATATACCACCCGCTGTAGAAATTCGGTTTTCTTGGAAAATACAGTTCAGGTTTAATTGATTTAATAAATAAAAAGTAAGCTCATTTTCAAAAGCTTTTTATCTGTTGACCGTCGCCTTAGAACACATTTGCAAATGATGGGGCTTTTTGGCACAGACAGACGGACGATCATTGGGATCTGAGGGATCCAAAAAGCAGATGTCTGTCATAAAAGTGGGAGGTCATTTGTGGACCTGTATTATATACACATTGTCCAAGTATGTCCACCAAGGGGATCTCCGAAACCATAGAAGATACGACGATAGTCAAATTAGAGAAAAAAATGCTCAATTATAGTTGTTATCATGCTGTAAAGAAATCCAGAAAATTCCGATTACTTCCGAAGATATGACAGAAAAACCCAAATTTGCCCATTTCGTTTTTATTCTTTCTGGTGTTATTTGAAGAGATAGAAAAAGAAATAAACACTTTCCCATTGCCACTATTTCAGCTCTACAAGATAGCGTTGCGAAATTTTCAATACAACGTTTTCTTTCGGAGTAATGATCATCAACTTAATTTTTTTATGTGGCCCGTTAAAAAAGTGCACACTGTATTGAGCAGCATTTTTTTTATTGCAAGTACAACGATGTACGGCACAAAAAGAGTTGGAAACTGTTAGTGCCAACATGATTGTGCACCCGACCACAACGCCCTAATCGTACGGGAATACCTACCTACGGAACATATCTTTCATTTTCCAGCAAATTCGTCAGATAGATAAACTCTATGTTGAAAATGAAACTGCCCTACAGTTTTTTGTTTTTGAGTTATGGGCAAAAGTTGCAGTTTTAGATTTTTAAATAAAAGCATATCACTTTTTTTTTATTAAGTTATCGGAAATGTGTCTATTACAAAAGTTAATTCGTAATAATTATTGTTGCATAATTCAAAATAAGTATACGAGGTCAGGTAAAAAAGTTATCGGACCGGACCGGATATTTTTTAAATGGATTCACTTCAAAACGATTAATAAGAATATGGTTTATGAATTGCTCCATCTTGAAAGTTCGGTGGGGTTATAATTATAGGAAGAAAGATATTTCTTCCTATGATTAATAAGAAATTAAAAATTGTACATTATATATCAAGTTAGAGAAGGCAATAATAGACTTCTCTACCGTGGTATATATACTATTTTTTTCACTGCTTGTACTTGAAGTTCTCTAAATAACATATTATATTGTTAAGAAAGTGAACGGTTGGACAGAATTTTTTGTTTATTAATTTAACATGTCAATCAAGTGCGTGGAAGTAAAAGGCAAGCAGGCCGTATTTTGTTCTGTCATTTCTGATATTTTGAAAGAGTAATTTCGTTCGAATTTTTTCAAAATGTGATAATTTTAGGTATGTAATTTCTCTGGAAATGGCGGATGGTGGCAATTATTCATTTTAGAGAACTTGTCTAAATGTTTGTTGAGCAAAATTTGGGATTGTGTTTTCTAAAAGTGACAGCGTGACAGTTCTCATTATTGACTACTAGTTAATAATATCCACATTATTGACCACTTTGAACAACTGCCGAGAAAGCCTACTTTACAAGTGGAAAAAACGTTAATAATCATGTCATCAGACGCTAGTGGTGAAAAAAATTCATTTGTTGAATCTTGCTTTAATACCATCCCTAGTATGTTATAGTTTTGAAAAGAGAATTTTATATACCGCCTGTTTCGATTAAAATATACAGGGCGTTACATTTAAAAAAATGCGGTTAGATCCGATAACTTTTTTACTCCATGCCGTATACTTAAATTTTGAAAACAGAAGAATATGCAACAATCATTTGTAATACACATTTCTATCTTTTTGGCTATATAAATACCAATTTGAGTTCCTCTGAACGATTGTTTTCGAAAGCTGGGTTGGTGCTACGGAAGCAAAGAAACACACTCAGCCAGGGATCGGACAGGAGCGTCAATTGTTGGGTTGGGGAAAATTTTCTTTAAAGGTACCTTGCAGTTAATAAAAATATTTTCATTGTTTATTTTTACACATATATATTTGCTATGTGCAATGGAAAACGGTCACTAAATCACTCACATAAATACAGGAATGGTAAACACACGAAATCTCCCCACGCATCCAAAATTTAATGACAATTAAAGTTGATAGGTAGTACTGATGAAAGGACACAACATGTTTCGGAACGCACCTCATTCCATTATCAAGTGTTACATAAAATTTATCATTACATAAGTGATAGCAAGAGGAAAAAATAGATTAAATTTAAAGACGACACATTTAAATTTCAAACATTTTAAGGTTGTTGTGTCTGAAGGACAACAAACAATCCTTTTAACATAATTTAAATTAAAAGGGGGGCCCCAAAGCGGACCACAGCTTAACGTCTAGCAACTAATCTATTTTTTCCTCTTGCTATCATTTATGTAATGATAAATTTTATGTAACACTTGATAATGGAACGAGGTGCGTTCCGAAACATGTCGTGTCTTTTCATCAGTACTACCTGTCAACTTTATCATTAAATTTTGGATGCGTGGGGAGATTTCGTATGTTTACCATTCCTGATCGAGCAACCCCATTGTGAGGTATACCAACCAATTTCATCATGTCACATAAATACATGCACATCTAGCATAATTAAACTCAGATACTAACAAAGCTCAATAAAGACTTTAATTTTGTGTTGAGAAACTCGCCTTGATCACTTTACAATTTCAAAAAAATGGAAAAGGCAGAAAATTTGTGCAGTAAAATAAAAAAAATTAGTGCAGTTTGTAAAGGGATGAAGAAAATTTGGCAGTATCAACGCAGTAGCGATTTTTAGCGTACTTGGTGTAACTGTATTATTTCTGAATAGGTAATGACTAATGAGAATTTAATAGTACGTAATAAACAAGCCTTTATTACTCATAAACATTAGAAATTTCACTAGGCAGTCCCCTCAGGCATCATAAATAGTGTTTACTTTAATCCAAAGTCTTGTAGGATTTCCAATTTCTTGAATGAGCACACTTTATCTTTTTTTTATTTAAGGACAACTTTGAAAGCGATCCCGGAAAACGTCACAAAAAACCATGATTGTGCACATTCAATGAAGAACAAAAAACCTCAAACTTGGGTGGGTATTTTACATTTTACCACTATGAATAATGGGCAAGAAAACCGGAAAGGATATTGCCATTTCTAAATACATTACCAAGGTTAGACCAGCGCACATCATAAATTTAGACATATCTAATTCCTTTTTAAGTCATATCGTGGGTTTCATTTAAATTGGCCTCACCATTGCTTTACAGTTTTACGATGTGAAATATTGAACAATAAACATAATCGTCCTAATCCCAAAGAAACCCGGTTTCGATACATTGAACCTAAAAGCAGAACAGTAGGAAACGCGATATTTTGCATGCTGACTTCATCGACAGTATTTGTAGCATGAACGCAATTATAATACTAAAACTTGTTAGCGCAATTACAGGTTATGCCGAGTACATAAATTTCTGTATAGGTATATAAGTTGGTCTCGAATCGAAAAATGTTAATTAACTGACAAATCAACTCGTAGGGGGTCGCCGTTAACACAAAAAGAAATATCATTGAAAAGGTGCAAAGCAGTTGTTCGGTATTCATGAAATTAGGATTACGAAATCAATGACATAATAGAAGCTAATATTAGTTGCTGCTTATTAAAAATAGCAGGTCTTTGAATGGCAATCCATCACAATGGATCCTCTTTAAAATGTTACTTTGTTATGACGTTCATACTGGTGATGGGTATTTCTAACTGTTTCTGGTTTAACATTTTCTCGTGCATATTTCGTTAATGACCGTCATTTCCAATATTATATTACACCATAAATATGTTTTGGATTAGTCATTTCACAGAAAACATCGCGAAATTAATAATAACAGCATTCCTATTTCTTAGAAAGAATAGAAGAGGAATAGTAATAAAAAATGTTAGTTTCCATGACAGTGGCAGTAACACTTTTCCTGACTACTTTTCCTACCGCCTGTCACATGGGTAATGTCTGGCCCCTGTCATCACTGACACAAAGTTCTATATGCAAATTGAAATTTTATATCTTATTTTATACCGGATGTTAAATGGACATTTTAATAGGTTTGAATGAGTGGTCTAATTAGTCGCTCTTTAACCCTGAGGGTAGATAAAGTTATCACTGTAACCGCAAGGGTAGATAAATTAAAACAGATTATTATATGCATTCTAATGACATGTCACTCTTATTTCAAATAGGACGCGCAGCACGATATAAACTGACATTCATAACAGAGATAATGCTGTTTCTATAGAAACGACCGGGACGGCAGAACATAAACTTGCCATTTTTGACGTCTAAATTAAATTCAGGATTGTCAGAAGGTTTACAATGATTTATATTCGTCATTTAAATGCCAATACTTGACTCGGAAATTGAAGTACGAGGCCCCTTTGGGCTTGGGGTCAGTAATGTGTCATTTTCCTTACTTTAATGTAAAAAACTAATAAATGAATTAAGATCGTAATCTTCACATAATTTTTTCCCCTGGGTTGGGTTATATCACGCCTACGCACTTTGACTCTTTAATCTATTTTTGGTGCACCAGTCCTACTCCGAGCACGATTACTCTTTGCCTGAGCTTTCCTAGCTCATTATTCCACCAGGGAATGTTTCTGTGTGTCTTAGCCCGCTTCAGGGGACAACTCTCCTCAAACGAGGAGAGAAGGGCATCAGTGAGCAGTGTGACAAATCGTTCTAGGTCAACTTGATGCACCAGGATCTCGGTATGAATGTTCGGTTAGTTCCTGTACTGTGCTATAGCAGATTTGCCTGAGGTCTGCTCGGGAGGACTCGTCAAACACCAAACATTCCAACACACTCTGCTAGACAGAAGGAGGCAAAGGTAATATCCAGGACGTCTTTCCTATTCCTGGTTACAATTAATGTTGGCTCTAAGGTCCGTGTCTCAATGTGCGCGTCCCAATGTCTGCGTTCTAATGTCTTGCGACCCAATGCCATAGCGCACTCTTTTCCTGACCCTGCTGCTGTCTTTCATTTTAGCACAAAGCCTTGGTTTTGGTTGAGCCTGAGTTTAGCTTTCGCCGACTTCCATTGGAGTCACCTTGGTGTGTTCTGTTTTGAGTGTTCTACCAGAGGCTTCTTTGGGATTTAAGGGCCGAGCCTCCTTAGTGGGTTTGGTCTTGGTTTTTTGTCCGGCCTTTCTCTGTCTGCGAGTAAACAGAACTGGCCTGAGCTTGAAAGCCGACGTATTGTAGACCGAGAAGACTATTACTGCGGTGGTGTTTTCGACCACGTTACTGTTGGTTTCGTTCCAGGCCGTTAATGCCTGCATTTTGGTTGTGTAACCATTTTAAAATGTGGTCGGTCGACCATAAACACAAGAAGCTTTGGGAGATCCTTTTCCTCTTGAAGTCCAAGTTGAGCTCCCTTTCATGATTTGGCGGTTGCGACGTGGTTTTTCAACCACTGGACCGCCTTCACGTCCCTACCGGTGAGCAATTAGCCAGCCTTGCTTGGCAACCGAATCGTAGAAACGGGGCTTTACCTCTTCTTCGCCATCAAATATCGCTTCGATGATGTTGGTTTCTTGGTCATTCTAACTTGTCATCGGGGATGGTATCCAAATTAGGGTCTGTCCGGGAATGTTTTCTCCCTTGGCATGAGAAGTTGAGATGGGACGGGGTTTTTTGAGGGCATAATCTGCGCTCCCATGTGAGAACAGAACTGCCCTGTCCCTGCTCTTCTTGCCTTGAGCTTGTTGGCCCTTCTCAGGTTTTCGTTGGGTCTTGTTTGACTTTGCATCCATGACGGTAGTCTTGTTTGCGTTATGGCGAGCAGCTATTAGTTTTTTGAACCGCTTACGAGCGGCTCCAAAAAGCTTTCCTTGTGGGGTAGGTTTTAATTGAATGCCCTCCACAGCTTGGTTTAGTTCACGTGTCTCCTACGAGGCTGCCGAGTCCTCAGGTGTTCCTTCGGAGAGAGGGATGGACAAGCCTTGATCAGTGGGTGGTTGGAGGTAGCGACTCCTCCGCTACAGCTTGAGTGGTTTTTGTATTTAACTCGGATATGATGGTCCTATGAGTATTGGGCTTTTAAACGGTTACTGGTAGTTTGCCCGTGTCACCAGAAGGCTACTTGAAACTGAGAGCGCCCGATACCCACAGATCGCTGACTAACGACCAGGCTCTCCCTTGGCCGTGCAGTCCTCGGTGTCAGCTGTTCCACCATGATTTGGTGGTTCATCTTACTGTCATTTGCCAATCTCAGAGTTGCTGTGGCAATATTTCCGTTGATTTACAGGTGCAGGTCCAAAATGTCCAGGTATGGCATAAAATAAAGTAATACCTAAATAAATAATAAAGCGAATGAAGCAAAAGCATAGGCAAAAACATATCAATAGTGAAAGATGTTGTCTAGACAAAGAGAATACAAAATGACAAAGTTTGTGTCAAGAGCATCTACTTAGTAATGAAAAGGTTATAATTTATACCGGATAATTGCGGATAATATAGAACCAAAAATTCCGGTGTGGCACATTCCATAAAAAATCGAGACGACATACCGCACAACGCGAAATAAAACTACCTGCAACTACAGACAGAAAATAAATTTGCTTGATGAGCTTGATAAGTGGGAAACTTAAAAAAAGTATGGTTATTGCGGTGTCTACTCAAATTTACAATAGCAGACCGGAAATTCCTTGTAAGGATGGCTACTGGTTTTGTATTGTTTAAATAATGGGACTTCTGAAATTTCCAGGAAATAGGTAATTATTAACGTGGACTGCATAACTAATTGCGACTTGTATTTCCTCACATGTTATTTGGCGTGAATCTTAATTGGGAAATAATTAAGGCGCGCATACAAAAAAATCATTTTAATTTTCAAATTCATTTGAAATTTTCTTTGATTAAACTTAATTGGTCGATTATCCGTGACACGCCCTATTGTATACATAATGATGATTGTGGTTTTTGAAGAATAATACCCTCAACCAGCTGCCACAATGTGCAGCGGAGGTAATCAAGAACGGATCACTTTTCCTTCGACTATTACTCCACACCTTAAACAATAGGGTATGATCTTGATCGCCTTGACTCAAGAATTCGAACATAGCGTGCTCCTTGGTGCATTTCGATTTTCATTTCCTACAAATGGACTATCACTCGGACATAAGAATTGATTTTACCATTAACCTTTTGTAGGTGCATTAAATAGGCAATAAAGGCAGACCAGTTGGGTTTTATTTCATTTTTAACAGTATAATGGCGACCACTCCTCGTAAAAATTGCATTATTGTTGTTATAATAATGAAAGGCAAGGCCATCAACATTTCCGTTATCTAAATTTTTACACGCCGATCAAGGCTGGTTCGCGACTGTCTAAAACAAAAACTGGCTCCTTCTGAATGGGGACAACAGAAGCAAAATTGATCAAGACCGACGCCGCACCCATGCGTTACAATAAAAATTATTGGCACGCTTATAAAATATTGTTAGTCTCAGTTAACTGTTAAAAAAACTGGTCTCCGCCTTCACTATTAGACGACCTTGCATGTTATTCTTAGTTAACTTCACATTATGACTTATACCTCATTGGTATTTGTAAAAGTAATTCGAAGCAGAAATTGACCTTTCACTGTTATACAGTACACACAAGCAGCCTTGGTGTTCTTCGTGGTTCCGTTTCGAGTAAATTTGCTGGTAGTTTGCATAATGCTGGCGTGCGTTTTTTCGGGTAATTAATCTAGCAATCGTTAGCTAAAGGGTTAGACATGAAAAAATTGACCTTTCACTGTTATACAGTACACACAAGCAGCCTTGGTGTTCTTCGTGGTTCCGTTTCGAGTAAATTTGCTGGTAGTTTGCATAATGCTGGCGTGCGTTTTTTCGGGTAATTAATCTAGCAATCGTTAGCTAAAGGGTTAGACATGAACTCACGGTAATTAATGGTTATATCTTGTAGTTTAGTAATGTTTGTCGGTATCATTCTGTTATTTAGTAGTTTGTTTACCTTAGAATGTATGAAACTAATTATTGGGTCACTGAGATTATGCTGAAGAGTTTGTCATCAATAATCTCTTGTGGTCTGTGACATGTAGCCAATTAGCAATCTACCTCATAAAGATGCCGACATTTCGATGTATTTATTTATTATCCCTCTCTTGTTCTGGGCCCTCAACAGGCTTGCGCCCAATTACAGAGTGATCCGCTATTGCTCTCATGCAATTTCTCCTTCTCTTACCTTCAATACCTCCACTACGGACCTTTTTCTATCTGATTGTTTTTGTGAACTGGAACTGCGTTGATATTTATTTTTTATTGATCGAAATATAAAAAAAAATTTGAGCATATAACAGACTTTGAGGGCAATTTCCATTTGGGCTGAGTTAATCTGTAGGATATTTTTGAAGAAATATTAATGAAGGGTGAGTACATTTCTGTGGCCGCAAATTTTACTTGGAAGTGAATCTTATAGGGAGTATACGTTTGGAGGACAAGCGTTTACGAGCAAATTTTCCTCCGAAGCTGGTTTTTGGTACTAATTTCTTATAAGATCTCAGCGAATGGACTGATGGCCTTGGACTAATCACCAACAGCATTCAGCTATTAGCTACCATTCTAATTTGTAACAAAAATCAAATTTCCGGTAATGAGTGAGTCAACACTAATCAAGCGTTAGAGAGCAAATACAAAATCAGCGTTATTTAATATTAAAAAACAGACGGACACGATGCTCAAGAGCTAAATTCTAAATTTAATGGTACCCGCGATTTATAGCTTATAATAGTAGGTATTAAATTTTCCTCTGCGAGAACAGTGAGTTTCACTATAGAAACTATAAAAATTTAAAAGTGCCGTTGTTGGTATTTTCATTAACTTGGTTTCACCAAAACTAGGAACAAAAAAATCCCTATTAATATGTGCTCATTTAATGCTTCACTTATGACATAGTTCGGATGACAACTGCCTTTTCCGTATATATTCCATCAAATTCAATTTTTTTAATGAAGTGTGCTTCTATTATGCTGTTTTGTGCGTCCATATTGTCGTAGAAACGTATCTTTAATTTAAACGTACTACTTAATGCTAACAAAAAAAGTTTCCAATCGTTAACTCTATTTCCTTGTGTTCGTTTTGTCTCATTATATGTGATTGTCCATAAGGTTGGGTCGAGAACCCCCCCCCCCCTCCCCCTGTGGGACCCTTGCGTCTGGTCTGAATTTGTGGATTCCTCTCTCCGGTTTGGGTACTTTCGCCATTCGTCCTTGCAATGTTCGTACCTCAATCGCTTCCATCAATGTTATGATGTCCCGGTGCGCTACGGTATTGAAGGCATTCCTGACATCGAGTGATGCCATTAGACACATCCTCATTGTTCTGTGCGTTCCTCCGTTCGCTTTTTCCAGAGAGAAATCAAGAAGACTTATCGGCTTCTATATCTATATCCTTGGTCTTAGTGATCACTACCAGCCTACACTGCTTCCACACTCCCGGGTACTGCCCTTGCTTCAATTATCCATTAACCAGGTTTACCCAGATCTCTGTTTTTTTATAGCTACGTATTTAATGACTGTATAGACGGGACTATCTGGCCCTGACGTCTTGTTACTCGGGAGTTCCCGTGCCGCGGTTAGCAGCTCGCAATGTGTAACTTCCTAAAATTCATTTTCTTCCCCCTCAAGTGGTTCTGGGGCTTGGGGAAGAGCTGGTCAATAGTTTGTGGAAGAGCCGCATCATTCGACCCTTTCTTATTGAATTTACACGTCACTATCCTCTACCCCAAACGTCCTTTGCAAGCTTATCGCACAGCCTTTGCCAGAACTTCTTTTTGCTGTCGTTGATTGCCTTTTTGGTACGTTGTCTAGATTCCTTGAGATTAGCAATTGCATCTTCAAGAGGCCTTCTGACCTTCCTCACTCTAGTAACCATGCCCCTCTGCGACATACGTTCTGCGGAGCTCTTCTATTTTGGTATTCCACTAGTACGCCCCTCTGACTCTATACTTCCTCACGGGCATGTATTGCATATTCCCCTTTTGGATGTTTTCTGTTTCCCTTTTCTAGTTTGTTAGTATTCCAGCCTAGTTCTCTGTTCGTGGGTGTTTTCCACCTTCGTTAGTGAGCCGCCAATACACATAACGATGGTTGTTCAGGCTCTCCTGCCCATTCGGTTGAGGAGTTCCACGAAGGGTAATCTAGAAAATGTAGGTGTTTTCTCCTTTTCGCTATGCCCAAGTTATGTAAGGCTGATCACTACTATCTAGTAGCCCCTCTTGTAGGTTTTGGCTGCGCCCCTCGCAGTAGAAGCGGCATTAAAATCACCGGGTGCCGCTATTGATTGTCCCCACTCATGCTGGCGTATATTTGTTCCGAGTTCGTCTATTCTCGTCATATAATGATCGTCTGCACCCCCGCTTATGGCCATAATACCTCTGTTAATCACTTCTATACCTGTTTTTCCGCTCTCGTCACATATGTCCGTAGAATTTAATACTGAATACTTCTTGTAACAGATCACGTTGTATTTTACGAAATTAACATGATGTACAACACAGCGGCAGACATTTTGTTTTTTAAGTATAAAATTAATCTGTAGTCTGGCTACTGTTCACCATCCAACTACTGATTCTCCATGTTATAACGAAGAGAATGAGACGACTCCCATGCGTGTATCATCTAAAATCCCTCGGATGTACACTTGCAAGACGACTATATACCTATCAACAAAGCTATTCAAGATTTTTGAAAATTCTTGACGTTTAACTGTAAGTTAGATTTCAACAAGATACAAAAAAACGCATACGATTTTCAGTAGAGAATTTTTGACACTACTCGCATTCGAAAACACGATTCTTAGTCCGGCTCATATTCCTCATGCTCCTTGAACTAGTAGAAATCCATTGGCAAAAGTTTGAGATTGTTGTCTCTTTTCGTTCTCGAGGGACAGACAGGTGGATGGACAAAACAATCAAAGTACCTAAGTCTTCCAAAACCAACAATAGTGACTTGACGCTACATGAAAATGAGTTAAATTTTGATCGCCCCTTTGGTCATTTTTAATAACTTCAAACCTTAAAAGTTGATTTTTTCGAATAAAACATGCTTAATTTTTGTACACTTTCGAAAGGTAAAAATTTTGAGAGATCTTGCATGCTGGATGTAGGTAAGTGTGGTATTAAATCACGTAAATTTTCATGTACATTTCAAAAATCCGACAAGATACAGGGTGTTCTATTTAAAATAAGAAAGAGCACATCCGGTAAACCCGGAAATGAAACGATCATGATAATATTTTCTTTCTATAGATCATGCACAAGCACAACTATGTTAGTATGGAAATTTTTAGACTTAAATTATCAACGGCAGCCTCAATACTTTTAGATAACAGTTTGTGTGAAACAGCCTGTATATCATCATGGTAACACGTAAAGTCTCCTTAAATTACTTTAGCATTAGTACATATTGCTTCCATTTTATTAGATTCATGAAGATTTGAATTGTATTGCTTTTAATTACAGATAGTTGATTTCATAAACTTTTTCCTCTTTGTGTCACTCTTTTTTTTCGATTCTATTTCAGATCTCTTGAGAAGGTATCAGTAATTCTAACTAGAATTTAAAAAATGTAACAAGAAACGGTCCCAAATCTTCTTTTGGCACTTGGAATATAAAAAAACCTCTTATGTTTTTGTTTTAAAGTTTACTACAGAGCACTCGTGTGGCTATCCGGAACTATAAGTAATCGAACTCAACCATTTTCAGAAGAAATAAATAACGCTTCTTTGCCTTTTGTTGGTTATTTAAAATCAACATCATTTTATTTATTATAAGTGTGCAAAGCTATACTTCCTGCTGTGCTGAAAACCTTAGAAATCTAATTAATTTTCTCACTACATTTCTATGTAACTTCTTACATTGAAATTTGACAGTACAAAAATTGTACTTAGAACTTTTTATTCTTATTATCCACATTCGGTGACTGCAACTTCTTCATGAACTACAATTTCGGTTGTATAAATAAATTTGTATAAAATTGAGTACCTACTAGCTTCTTTTCTAGCCATTATTATTAACAAGTATACATCATATTTACATCCAGGGATCTGGGATACTTTCACCGCCCCAAACATCCGCAATGTACTACAGAATGGATTCCGATAGAAAGTAAGGTCAGCAAATCTAGTAATCGGTAATTTTATAAAGGATTCTGAGGCCAATCTTCTCGGAGTACATTTTTTGATTAAGAGTTTTTTTTAGTAAATTTTCGAAGGATTTGGTTATAGAAAGGGAACCCTGAGAATCTTTAAATTTTCCATACCGAAATAAATAGTTCTTTTCGTCTTATGCACGTCCCAAAACAGTAAATTGTAGAAGGCGCGTATAAAAGTGTGAAAAGTAACAATAACAACATGATTTTCAAATAATCCCTTTCTTTCCTAATAATTCTTTAAAATTCCTGTCAGTTAATTCCTTTAAAATGTACGTGAATTAACCCACGAATAACACTCTATTGTGTCACAGCATCAAACTGTGATTTTTTTCACAGGATAAACTGCGATATTTAAGTTTTTTTTTAAACGCGCAATAAGAAATTACTTTAATGTAATCATAACTTTCCATTGAAATTGTGACATCAAATTTTTTAGTAGCAAATGAAAAAGTTGGCGGTTAACGAAACCTGCAAAGGCTGCGGCATTATTTCTCACTTGTGGCGAACCAAAAATTAGTGCTGTTAAATACCAGCACAGATTTCTTATGAAAGACATCGAACAAAAAATGTTTTAGAACACAGAACTGGAAACCTGTATGATGTCCCCTAATCCGTAAAAGAATTGTCCACTAGACGTGGTTTAAGGATGCAAGGAAAAGTAAATTATTCTCACTTTCGTCTGCATGCAATCAATGGGTGGGTGAAATCGAGATGCAAACAAATAATGCATCGTTCAAGAAAGAATAAGGTCAAGAACTTACAATTAGTGTGCACTTATGGCCATCATTAAAAAATCTTTCATTAGAGTTGTGTCCATTCTTGCTCTTGGCAACACTTCCACTAACAGATATATTCGCCATGATTGACAATTCAATTTCGAATCTGACACACCAATTGCAAGGAATTTGATTTTAATTACAAACTCCGCGTGCAGGTGGAACACACCATTTTTTAAATTACAAATTCGTCCACTTTTATATTCTGAATTGAGGAGAATCACAGGAGAAAGTTTACAGTCTGTTAAAATGTATTGAAATGAAAAGTAAAAGCATTTTTCTTGTCTTTCAGAGCAATGGCCACTACACCTGGAATTCGAAATAGTGATAGCGACGACAATTTTTCAGACGACGAAAGCGTTCCTTTAACTCAAGACATTTATGGAGGAAGGTACGTTCTAATCTCTCGTTTCATCCCAAAACCTAAATTAATTTCTGAGCTTCTGTATGCAATCGTTTCAAGACAGTTTTCTAGACATTAATCAATTCCTGTAATTTCAGTAATTAAATCATCTCTTGTTTGTCTTTTAAAATGTTAAAACGTAGATGCGGAAATTTATGGTTTAGCTCATCTTCGGTGAGTAGTGACATTTATAAATTGAGCAACGAACAACGCGACCTGGTAACTATTCCAAAAGATTATCTTCTGATTTTATTTTCAAATTTTGACCTTTAGTTAATGCTCTAATTATATTTCTAATGGAACTTAATACGTAAATGGGTAACATTTGCATATATTAAAATTCAATAATAGGTAAACGACTGCGAACCAAATTCTACTCGAGAAAATCTACTAAACCGTACAAATGGAGACCACCGAAATACAATTTGACTGGATGACTAGCAGATCATCATACGTGGTAACTTGGTTTTTACGAGACCATGTCAGATGACTTGGATCGCGGTAAAAAAAAGTAACATTCCAAGAGTGCTTTTGTTATCAGTTAATGGTCAACCACTTTTACTAGGATGATTTAATAAAGTAAAAAAATGGTTATTATGTAAATAAATAAGTGGATGCTCGAATATTCATTCCGGGTTTCGATTGAAACCATTTCCCCGTTATTCACCTACAACTAAAATTAGATAGCACAAAAATGTCAATGCCATTTTCAGGCGCAAAAAGTAAAAACGAGACTTGGCATAACGGGGATTACTTTCATGTCCAGATATGCATATACAAGTTAAAACAAAGGAGAGACTTTGAAAAACGTCTCTGGTTTAGCATGCACATACCCGCTTGACATTTATTGTCTTTAATCCGTGCATCCTTATAGCAGCAGTGAGGTTTGCCAGCCTTGACATTTTTATTACGGTTGCACGTTTTGTAACGACTACTTTCGTATATTTAATGAAAAAGTGTCGCGATAATCCTTACAAGGATGAATCGGGAGAGTAATGGGAAACAGTTTTTTGCACTAAAGCATTGATTATATACTGCGAACTATATAATCAATTACCACTTACGCTCCACTTATCAAAGAAACCTCAAAGTCGTATATCAGCAATTTTTTACCCCGATATACAACCCCATAAACCTAGCTTCAAATAGGGTTTGAAGTCAAAATCCAACTAGTACTTATCTGAAAGTACGCCCTTCGCATTCTAATGCAAAGGTTGTCTCCATCTTCGAGGACTCGAGATTTTCTCACTTCAAAAGGAGACCTATACATTGAGGTTTTCAATAGAATTTTGACAAGCACTAAAGGTAATCAATAGCGATTGTCAAATTGATTGGACGACGCGTGTGATTGGTCGCTATAGTGTGGGCCATCTAGTGTCGATTAGACGCTGTGGTAACGAAATTAACGTGCTAATGAGCTTCTAAAAGCGAGTTCATGATTTTCGATTTACGTTCGTCCGTCCGCCCATCTGTTTACATGGATTCTCGCGAACGGTTTCGAATTTTTCAATTCTGTTCGGTATTATGGAAGAACTGATAACATTTTCAGTGACCCAGGAGCTCGTTTCCTATATTTGTTACAAGTTTATTTTTTACTGATAACGGCAGTTTATGACAGTGCTACGTGTGTACTAGCAAATATCTTACTAGAAGAAGAAGATGATGCGTTATTAATAAGTTTATCAAAAACACCCTAATTCATTCCAAACGCCTTCATCCAAACAAAATGTCCCAGACTAACATTGTTTACACAGCAATATTTAACATTTTCATAAATCTCTGTCTAAGAATTTTGTTTTTCAAAACTTTGGCCCGTATGAATAAAAGTAAGCAAATGCTTATACTTGCAAAATTCAAAGTAAATACTCGTAACTGCCCCTTCATACTGGTCTGTTTAGCATGGTTTAGCAGCACTGTACTGCGTCCTGTCCTTCTGCTTAGAAGCGCTGCTAAGTCGCCCAGTGAGAAGGAGCACTTACGAGTATTTGCTTTGAATTTTGCAAGTATAAGCATTTGCTTACTTTTATTCATACGGGCCATTGACTGTGCCCTATACATTCATCACCAATTGATTAAAATTCGATATTAAATCATTTCACAAAGTTCTATTCCTTCTATAAGGGACATCATCGCCAAGATCTCGCAAAGTTTTACGAGGAGATACACATCGACTCAAGAGAACCAAGAATTTCCATTGCAACAATGATAATTTATTGTGGGTTGTTGCAGACTTGCTAGTTAATTGCAACTCCGTCCAGTACTTGTGTTTTTGCCCTCTTGTATGTACCTTCTTTTGTGGCCAATATTTTTTGTGAATGAAGTTCATTAAAAACCTCTACAGTGCTTGATTTTATCGCATTGATCATGTGAAAATTCTGCAATTCTTTCTTCCATACTCATTGTTTGTAACTGTTACGTACAAAATAAAAAGTATCCTCTACGGCACTGATAAAAAAATGTTCTATTAAAATTTATTTTACCCACGGCTAGCTTTCTAATCTCTTACTTTTCAAAATGTTGGCCTTTTATCTCTTTGTTTGTCTGCACACCGAATACGAGTAAATATGAATCCCAAAATAAATAAATTGTATATAATTTAATAAACTTTCATTTAATATAAGAATAGTTTCCCCTATAATGAACCGTTTTCAATATACAAGCGGATAACTCAAAGATGGACCTCCCCCCCCCCCGCCCCTCGCCACCTAGGCAGCAGGACCTATGTTCACTACCTAAGCACTTTGAACAAGTTCATTGACTGGACCAAAAGTAAAATCGATCCAATTCCATTCTCCATTAAATTTTTTCTTATGTAAAATATTGATTTTACAGATTTCGCTGGAATCGGTGTTTTTTAGGTTACAATTAATGGTACCTTGAAAAGGCCCCCTTAAAGAAACATTGAAAACTGGATCGCTTTTGTGGTGATACAGTTAGACCTTTGAGGCACGCTCTGATACAAAATTGCCTCACATAGTATGGAAATTTGTGGATGACTATTTACTTATCCCGACCGTATTCAAATGCAGTTTGGCTGGCAGAATTGTATTAATATATTAAGAAAGCAACGCAATTTTACACTGCACTCATGAATTGTCTCGCTATGTATTTGTGTAAAATGTGTAAAATGGACTTTAGAATTGTCTTTTTCGGAATTTTAATAACACAAGAACTGAGTTATGTATTTTATACAAGAGTTTAACTAGACCCACAGACGCTTTATAATTGATCCGCGACTCATAAAAATTTGCACGGCCCATTTATATCCTCCATTGCTCGTTGTATGTGGCGATCTCTTTTAAAAACGCGCGATCGTAAAATTGAATAGGGAACTCGCACGCTATTGCGATCGAAGTTAAGGTAAAACTCCCTCTTTTCTCTCTATAATTCTCTATATGTAGCGCCCAGTAAAAAAAACGAAACCGAACCAAAGCAACGTCGCAACTCAACGGGCCAATTGTATATTTTTGTGACGAGGGCCTCTATTTCACTATCAATTTTTTGTCTCCCAAAAAGAATTCATTGCCTTGTTAATAATTTTTTACTTATTACCTATTTTTAAGAATATGATCCTATAATGCCGGGAGTAAAACAGAGCTTTCCAATGATGTATCATTCATGGAAGATCATTAAAAATGTTATGAGCTGCATTATGGGGAGCAAGAGGCAAGAGTATCAACGTTCACCACTGTTCACCATTTAATGGAGCGTCAGAGAGTGGAATTATTCCAAGAAAATGTTATATCCAGCTGAGAACCTTCGGTAGTTCTTATAACCTTGAACCTCTATGACTCAATACAGTCCAATCCAATATCTATCGAAACTTTTTATGTAAACAAATTTTAGCTGAAATTTTTTAGAATTGCTCAAAAAATGACCTTTTAATATAAAATTAGATTCAAAGGTAATACTGCCATTGTTTTTGGAAAGTAGAGAATGTAGCTGTTTAGATGCTTCTTATTGATACCTATACTAAAGTAGATAGCCTGATGGTACCGTACCAAAATTATTGTTTGGTTTTCCATTAAAAAGTTTCTCTGGACTGGTGGAGTGGCCTAGTTTTAGTAGCTGAACCGCACACAATTAATGGGTCATTTTGGGGTTACGGTTAAAAAATTTCCTAAGAATATGTTTGTCTTCTCAAACCAAAAGGGAGATTTTTAACGATGATTGTCTAATTTCTAAGGAATCAGAATGTCTCATCTTCAAGAAAATACGAAATCGTTTGGGATATTTTCGCAATAAAATATATATTTGGCAGCTCATCTTTTATTATGGCAACGGACGCGTATAAGGATACCAATGCTTGCAAAATTATGCGAAATAATATTATAATAAATAATCAATTTAACATTTTTGTGCATTTACGAGACATTTCAAACAGATTGCTATAAATCTGCCTTTCTATACTTGTTTTCTTTGTTTCAAAACCGTTACTTAACCGGTTTCCTTTTTGTATGGTTTATTTATTTTGGTGATACTCTGCTTATTCGGAATTCACGTTTTGGACCAATTTTCTTCCTAGATTTGATTTATCTTTAAAGGCCAAAATTGGGTGTATACGACTTTCTCGATGGAGAAGCCATGGAGCCATTGCCGTTAACAAGTAAATTCACCCCCAGAAAACTTGTGTTGCGTGTCTCCAGTGACTAACATAAAATATTCTGGAAACATGTCAATCATGAAACCGATTACTGTAAGGTTGCCCTATCATTCCTATGAGTAAAACAGTGCTCATAATAGATGACATAGGAGAACCTACCTGAGAACCTACGTCATTGATGATGTCTGCAATTACAATTTATGAAAATGAAAATATGATAATTTTAATAACGGTTGCGTTAATCAACCAATAATGTAAATTAAACTATAACTATAACTACCAGCAAAATTGCTCTCAGTCGCTACAAAGACTCTCATAATAAAAAAAGATGAAGAACTATGGGGGTTCTTTGCATATTGCATTCAAGTATATCTTTAAAAGTAAAAGTAAGGGTAACCATTGTGGAAAAATTCATGAAACCAACTTTATTTTTGTTTAGACATTGTTAATGATACTATTTACATAATAATGCTATTTCAATGTTAAAATATTACAGTCAAATCCTTTCGCGGCATTAGTAGTGGTTTTTTTTTGCTCGTGTTCAAGATGATGATACCAATAAGTACTAATATTAATATGTGACGAATTATTCAGATTTATTGTGATTTAGCCTATTTTTAATTAGTTTGTTCACATAAAAACTGGGTCCCAATTAGTTTGTTGTTAAGTTTCTTTTGTGCGTTGTTGGTTTACCTCTAAGCATTTTCTTAAACAAATTGATACGTAAAAACTGTCTTTATTAACATCATTGAAAAACATGGCTCATTTTACCTGCTTGATATATTTTGTCGCAAAAAGTTTCTCTTATTGAATGTTGAATGGAGACAAATGCCGTTGTCAGTAAAAAGTAGTTTGAGAAATGGGCAGATAATGTGTGCACAAAGTTGCTTCCGCGTTTTTTTGTGAGAGTCGTACTAAAAGAAACAGGCAGCGTGAATTCCGTTCGTCCATCTGGTTCTTGCGATGGGTTCATGTAGAAACAGAAAGGGTTGTTTCGGGCTCGCTATTTTTGCATCACCGGTTCAACACCCGGCGTTTCAACGCACCGGGGTTACTTTGGAACAACGCGATTTTGGTGCGACGATTTCTTTCGAGATTTTGAGCGTCAACGTGTTTAGTCATTAAAGTAAAAACATGTTGATTAGTCGACCCTTCTATTCATCTTTGGAATGTTTTCTTACCACTTTGGGCCACCCCAATTATAAATTATTTAACTTGACTTGTGGCGGTATAGGACAGACTATGCAATGTCAACTTTCTTATTTATAGATATTGTTTGAAATTTGAACACAACATTCTTCTAGTAAAGGCAAACATATCGCATATTTTAAACATCAAGTGTACGCATGCGCAGACTGCGCAATGCTAAGTTTCTTGTTTATAAGGATACTAATGCCTTAACTTATTTGTATTGGATGCTAAATAAATTTTAATTCACACAAAAGAATGGTATCATTGAACTACATCATAAAAAATACAAATCTGCTCACGGAATATACTCCCGTGGGTCAACCTCTTCAGGAATATTATACACTGCAAAATTACATTACATTTATTGAAATATTCTCCTATTGACAGTTCTCTGCTTTTGAAATTCAGAAAATTGGGTGGTAAAACGTCTTGTGCAATACAATTGGATCTATTGTATCGCCTGGTAGATTTAACTGCTCGTTGAAAGTGAATATTAAGACGACCGACTACTCCAAATCAGGAACAAACTGGGCTTCAGGTTTTTCAAAATTTAAGAGTTTTTGTTTATTTACTAGAATAATCTACCAATGTTCTGCCCGCCAAGGCACGAATTAATTGTCTCTAACTTTTTACCAGTTACAGCTTTATTTAGAACCCTCGTATGCACAAGAGAGGTACACAATTTTGGTTAATAAGCTTGTTTTTATAGCAACTAGCCACTATATAGCGCACTGAAACGTGCTGTACTTTGACTATGACGCTTTCATTGTAACAATTCATATAAACGCGATCAGGCAGCTCCAATAATGGAACGAAACGAAAATATTCGCTTACGCATTAAGAAACGCAACAAAGTTCTCTCGCATAAATACGCCACTGATTATAGGTTTTGCTTGTATTGAGAATTCACAATAAATTGTAAAGCACCCACGACCCTAAAATGGCGACAGTTTTCCCTCATAATTCGGTAATTAACTGTTAATGTCACGCGGTTGATGTTTCTTTCTTAACGGCTTGGTCTCGAACCTTTAATCGCAAATCAATCATTACGTCATTTCAAAATTCCGCTATCAATTCACATAGCTTCGCTTCTAAAGCTTTTGCGAAGAATCCTCCTCTCCCACCTAATTTTTACTTATGCACTCGACGAATTAAAAAACCGAAACGGACCCAACGAGAACTTTATACATGGAAACACTGTGGCATTTCGACTTTTATCTGGTTTTACACTCATTGCTTATCTCAATGCACTTCATTTCCTCGCATATTTAACATTTCCCCAAATAATTTCACATTCTAAAGTAAGCACAACGGCAGTTTGGTTAATGTGCATTTTTCCGAACAGATAAAAGTATTCCATCAACTGATTAACTTGACAATATTTCTTATGTCCTATGTATTTTTACTGTTTTGTTACACCCGTGGATTTTGCAATAATGATTTTTAGCGCGGAAGATCAGTTTCTAAATGCGTTAATAGCACAAAAAAAGGAACCGTGTATGCCGTTTTCTAAAATTCCCGGATAACTTATTGAGCGGTTACTAACAATAAACCGAGGTTCCCATTTGAGGATAATTATTAAACAATGATTTACTAAGACCAAATAATTTAGAAACATTTCTAAATTATGGATTCTTAAGGTCTTCAAATGACTATTTCATTTTAAAACAACAAATGCACTCCAAATTACATACACGGCGAAACAGCATTGATTTTTTTAAAATGTCTTATCGAGTTCGAATTGAAATTTCTTTTCCATCACTGAATCCTACCAGAAATTTTATCAAGAACCAAAGCTGTGTTTGTAAACACATTTAAATGCATACCATTTAACTGAAGGGATAGAATACACAATCGTTTTTTGCATGAGTTATTTGATCATCCTCGCCTTTTTTTAACCACGATGACTTTACAACTTACTAATAAAAATCCGTTATGAAAAGTGAATACTAAAATCTACGAAAAGTTTATAAATAGGTTCGCGAGCGTCTTCGTCCTTTGTGTGACAAGTGGGCGTATAAAGTTACATCAAAATCCGGATTGAGTCCACTGACCTAAGATACATTTAAATACGAACGACCTTGAAACATCGCATAGGTCGCCCTTCGCAGTGCAATATACGCGAAGATTATCTCCACTCCATTGTCTGATGGTTTATTGCACCTGAACCACCCAAACCAAAATCCAGCCTCATCAGTTCACGTCCACTTAAAGATACCAGTACCGTATACAAATTTATTATGCCCAAAAATTACATGGTCATCTGCTCCTTATCTAATCGATTATTTTTATTTCAGCACACGAACCGTACAAGAAACGAAAGGATGGGACGTCTTTCGAGATCCACCGGCAAAGGTGGATTCTGGATCTATGGCAAATCAAAAGTGTCTAGACATTACTGTAAAAATACTCAAAGTAGTAGCGTATTTAGTAACTTTTGCAATAGTATTAGCATCAGGTGTGATATCGAAAGGAACGTTACTTTTCATGACTTCACAATTAAAAGATGATAGAATAATGCCGTATTGTAATAGGGAATTAGGTACGTGTTCCTTTTTCTACGAACACTGTAAGAATAACGCTTATTGCAGGTAGAGACAAAGAATTTATAGTAAAACTACCACGAAATGAACGGGTTGCGTGGATGTGGTGTTTACTGTTCGCTTTTTGGGTACCCGAAATGGGGGCACTCTTCCGCTCGGTGAGGATGTGCTTCTTCAAGTCGTGGAGAAAGCCACACTTCGCGCACTTTTTAATAGTGTTTCTAGCTGAGACTGCTCATACGATCGGTATTGCTTTGCTAGTCTTTATCATACTGCCAGATTTAGATGTTATAAAAGGGGCGATGCTTACGAATTGCCTGTGCTTTGTGCCGGGAGTGTTAGGTAAGTGGTCTAGACTTTGCATTCATACGGTAAGATTGTGAAATTTTAGGACTCCTCTCTAGAAACAGCAAGGAGTCGAAATGCTTCTTGAAAGTTATCATCGATCTCTTAGCGATCGCCGCTCAAGCTACTGGATTTGTAATTTGGCTTATCGTGGAAAAAAAGCCGAATCTATGGCTCACGCCTCTTACCATACTGTTGGTGTCGCTCGGTTGGTGGGAAAACTACATCTGCGCAAACTCGCCTATTCCTTTCATAAAAAAACTGGGAAAAATTAAGCAGCAAATGTCGGCCACCCGCTACTTCACTCACATATTTATATCGATATGGAAGTGTCTGTGTTTCTTCCTTTCCGTAATAATTATTACCCTTATCAAGGAAGGAGAAGTGGGATTCTTTTTCACCGATTTTTCATCTGGGTTCAGCTCACATCCCATCACAATATTAGAGGTAACGCCGAAGATAAATGATTAATTATTCACACGTGTTTTAGATTAAACAAACTGTTGGGGGTACATCATTGGCTGACGTGGCCGATATAATACCAACAGGAGACGACACTGTGATATCTTCCGATAGTGCTACCGCGATCTACGTGTTACTCATCAGCATAGTCTCATCGTACTTTTGTTACATTTTCGGAAAATTTGCTTGCAAAATTATGATACAAGGGTTTTCGTACGCGTTCCCCATCAATCTTACAATTCCCGTGTGCATATCGCTGTTAATAGCAGCCTGTGGACTCAGGGAGGGAGACCCTTGCTTCTTTACAGATACAATTCCCTCGTATCTATTCTTTTCAACACCACCCGCATATTTTCTCAACGATTTCATCGCGCAACAACACGCGTGGGTTTGGCTGCTTTGGCTCCTCTCCCAAACTTGGATTACACTACATATCTGGACACCAAAATGCGAACGTTTGGCAAGAACCGAGAAGCTGTTCGTGCTTCCGATGTACGACGGTTTACTAATCGACCAGAGCATGGCGCTGAACAGACAACGTGACGATCAAGCGAATGTAAAAACGGAAGAACTCGACGAGATTCAAAAAGAGAAAGGCGACGAGTATTACGAAACGATTTCGAATCACACAGACGGATCCACGCCAAAGACGATAAAGAACTCCGATCACATCACCAGAATTTACGCGTGCGCCACCATGTGGCACGAAAACAAAGAGGAAATGATGGAATTCTTGAAGTCAATCTTACGACTGGACGAAGATCAATCAGCAAGACGCGTCGCTCAAAAATATCTACGGATCGTCGATCCTGACTATTACGAATTTGAAAGTAGGTCACTTGCCCGATGCCAATACGACTAACTCTTGGTTTTCAGCGCACATATTCTTCGATGACGCTTTCGAAATCTCCGACCACGACGACAACGATACCCAGGTGAACAGATTCGTGAAACTACTCGTCGGTACAATCGACGAGGCGGCTTCGGACATACATCAGACGCACATGCGAGTAAGACCGCCTAAAAAATTACCAACGCCCTACGGGGGAAGGTTAATCTGGACGCTACCTGGAAAGACGAAGATGATCGCCCATCTAAAAGACAAAATGAAGATCAGGCACAGAAAGCGATGGTCGCAGGTGATGTACATGTACTACTTACTAGGGCACCGGTTGATGGAGTTGCCCATCTCCGTTGATCGAAAAGCCGTAATTGCCGAAAATACTTATTTGCTAACGTTGGACGGGGATATTGATTTTCAACCACACGCCGTGAATCTTCTAATCGATTTAATGAAGAAAAACAAAAACTTAGGTAAGCGAACCTAATAGCGTAGCGGAACTCAAGGTGATCAATTTTTTGTTATTTCTGACATAATACACAGATGATGTTTTGATATAACAGGTTCTTTTGTAGATTTGTAAATTGAGGTTGGTCTTTTAGGGGCGGCTTGTGGTCGTATTCACCCGGTTGGGTCGGGCCCTATGGTTTGGTACCAGGAGTTTGAGTACGCCATCGGACATTGGCTTCAGAAAGCCACCGAGCACATGATAGGTTGCGTACTGTGTAGTCCTGGGTGCTTCTCACTGTTCCGCGGAAAGGCTCTCATGGACGACAACGTCATGAAGAAATACACGACATGGTAAGACTCGCTTTGAAAATGACCACGTTAATTCGCCTTGTTGCAGCTCGGCGGAGGCGCGTCATTACGTGCAGTACGATCAAGGCGAGGATCGGTGGCTCTGCACTTTACTGTTGCAACGAGGTTATCGTGTCGAGTATTCAGCTGCGTCTGATGCCTACACCCACGCGCCCGAGGGATTTAACGAGTTTTACAATCAGCGTCGCCGATGGGTACCGTCGACCATTGCCAACATCATGGATTTGCTCCAAGACGCCAAGAAAACAATTAAAGTCAACGACAATATTTCGATGCCCTACATTGCTTACCAGGTAAGATCATGATCTATACCAACCAAGCTCAATGAAAATTTAGATTTTGCTGATGGGGGGTACAATTCTTGGACCTGGAACAATATTCCTTATGTTGGTGGGGGCGTTCGTGGCTGCTTTCCAAATTGACAATTGGACTAGTTTCTACTACAATATCATTCCTATCCTCTTCTTCATGCTGGTGTGTTTCACGTGCAAATCGAACATACAGGTAAGTCAAACCGATTTCCACAGCGTCAACTGAAGGATGTTCTTCTAGTTGTTAGTTGCGCAAATATTCTCAACAGCCTACGCTCTGATAATGATGGCGGTGATCGTCGGAACGGCGCTCCAGCTACGCGAGGACGGCGTCGGATCGCCCTCGGCGATTTTCTTAATCGCGATGACGGCGTCGTTCTTTATAGCGGCTTGTCTTCATCCGCAAGAATTTTGGTGCATCGTCCATGGAATTATTTACCTACTTTCCATTCCGTCTATGTACTTACTTCTAATTTTATATTCGATAATTAATCTTAATGTCGTAACTTGGGGTACTCGTGAGGTTGCTACGAAGA
Organism: Photinus pyralis; assembly: GCF_008802855.1. Taxonomy (NCBI): domain Eukaryota; kingdom Metazoa; phylum Arthropoda; class Insecta; order Coleoptera; family Lampyridae; genus Photinus; species Photinus pyralis. The sequence continues at coordinate 34,755,453 of NW_022170596.1, read as the reverse complement.
AAACGAAAAAGGTAAAAATTAAACCAAATATTTAGAAGTTTTGTAATACGAATGTTGCAAATTCAGGAATTGGAAGAAGAAAAGAAAGCCGCCGAGGACGCGAAACGAGAAGCAAAGCAAAAGACTTTATTGGGTTTCTTGCAAGGTGGCGGTACTAGCGAAGACGATGCGGGTAGCATTGAAATTTCGTTAGCCGGCCTGATGAAAATTATGTTATGCACGCACCAATCTGACCAAAATGAGAAAGCGCAACTGATCCAGATTACCGATGTTCTGGAGAAGGTTAATAAACGACTGGAGAGCATAGAAAAGTTAAGTTTAACGTGTGAGAATAAAGCTAAATATAGAATTTTAGAATTGTGGACCCGCACGGTCACACTCACGCGCATCGTAGACGTAGCATGTCGGCGTCCTCAAGAGGAGATCATCACCTAGGTGCAGTGGCTGAAGATGCCAACGAAGAGTCGATACATGACAGTGATTCAGAAACTGTTTCGACAGTACCAAGAAACGATCGAGACGACCTTGTTAACCCCTATTGGATAGAAGATCCCGAGTTGCGTAAAGGGGAGGTAGAGTACCTCAGCTCCTCCGAAGTCATGTTCTGGAAAGACTTGCTAGATAAGTACCTTTATCCAATCGACGAGAATAAGGAAGAAAAGGTAATTTTCTCACCTACTAAATTATTTTTGAGTACCTCTAGACAAACTTAAAACAAAAACATGCAACTTTTAGGCCAGGATAGCATCAGACTTAAAGGAATTGCGCGACCGCTCTGTTTTTGCATTTTTCATGATGAACGCCCTTTTTGTGCTCATTGTATTTTTGCTCACTTTGAAGAAAGACTACCTACATATCAAATGGCCCTTTGGTGTTAAAACCAACATTACTTATGACGAAGTTTCCCAAGAGGTAATTTTATCGGGGTTTACATGATTTTTTTCTCGATAGTTTCACCATCCTATAGATCAGAGAGCGAAAGGTCATGTGCCCCCACTAGACATAATCTAAATAGAAATATTTTCTTACAGGCCAGAATAGCAAAGGAGCTTATAGAGCTTCGTAATAAATCGGTATTTGCATTCTTCATGTTTAACGCGCTTTTTGTATTGGTCGTTTTCTTATTACAACTTAATAAGGACCAAATTCATGTTAAGTGGCCGCTTGGAGTACGAATCAATATTACTTACATTGAAGAAACATCCGAGGTATTTACAGATATCTATTAAAACGGTTCTACTCTGGAATGGGATACTAATGTATCTCCTTGGCCTGGGACTTCTTGAAACGGCACTGTTTCGGTTTTCACCATTTACTGTTTGTGACTTACAACAGTAACTGTACACTTTACACTTAAAAATCACTAATAATTGTCCACTGGTGGTTTTATTGACATGGTTCATCGTGTAAATAACGAAGTTTATTGTTATCGGACGCTTAAAAATTGTGCCTGTAATTAACACTATTTGGACATGATTATGCTTTAACATCTCATTATGTCATTTTATGGACCGTTTTTGTTCTCTAAGTATATCATATTACACCCTCCAATAAACTTGCTCGACAACCAAAAGCTTGTTGAGGTTCATGACAATGGAGTCTATGCACAGAAACTACCATAAAAGCTACTGAGCTGTGAAAGTAAACAGTCCAACAGAAAAATTGTGGTTTATAATAATAATTGGATATAAATCATTTATCCATTCCCATTTCATCCAGATATAACTTATTCATGCCTCTCAACCAAGATTTTTTGTGAAGTAAAATTCGTACATCAACATTTTTCTTAAAAAGTAGCAATATTGTACAAATGACCCCTATACTTTTTTTTAGTATTAGGGAATTTGCTGTTTAAAAGATAAAATATTTCATTAGTTAAAGAAATTTACAAACAAAAAATGTTGGGCAATACCATTCCATTTCAAGCATTGTTCATTATTTCATCGTAAAAGAAATTTCGTGGAAAATTAAAAACAAATCACAAAGATGAGGATTAAAAACTTGATGGGTGGCACAATAAACTGAATTAGGAAAGATCCAGGAGCATACAACACATTTTCAGTGCACTTCATTCCATTCTGAGATCTATTTATCAACTTGATTCTTTTGTACTTCAAGTAATACACTAAACGAATCTAAAACAAATATATCTTCTTAAAATTTTCTCTTTATATGTCAATAATGATCGACTAATTTTATTTCTTCGTTAATAATTGAACAATGCAAGCATTCCAAAATCCAAATCTGGTGTTTGTAAACAATTCAACTAAACCAAATTGTTTTATTTCAAAATCGATTGCACCATTTAAATTTGTGTGTAAAAAGTGTACATAATGTGCAATCTTAGTTGTTAAATTATTGGAAAAGTCGTTCGAGAGCAGTTACTAACTCGGTGTTGTTATAGGCCCATGTCACAAAGGAGTACCTACAACTGGAGCCTATCGGTTTGGTGTTCGTATTCTTTTTTGCGCTGATTTTGTTCATTCAGTTCACTGCCATGTTGTTCCATCGTTTCGGAACTATAGCGCACATATTAGCCGCAACCGAGCTCAATTTGTGCTGCACTAAAAAGGTACCTAGTCGAAAAGTGAACGAAGTTCTGGTTAAAACGACTGTTGCAGAAAGAAGACTTATCTCCAAATGCGTTATTGGATCGACAAGCCGTTGAGATCGTAAAACAACTGCAGAAATTGCAGGGTATTGACGATGCTGACTACGAAAACGATTCGGGATCAGGGCCGGATCGAATTGGAAGAAGGAAGACGATTCACAACTTGGAAAGGGCGGCTCAACCGAAGAGGCAAATTGGTACTTTGGACGTGGCGTTCAAGAAGAGATTTGCCAAACTTAATGCTAAGAATGCCGAAGGTATTTACTCTAGGAATCCTTTGCACTTTGTATTTTCTTTGTGATCGGCACGAATTCCTTGTATCCAGTAAATACCAATTTTGCCTACAAAAAAACATTCGAATTCGAAATCTGCTTTCCTTTGACATAAGTTTGGAACAAGGCGTAGATTGTAGTTTGCATTAATAAATGAAAATTAATTAAAATCGATTTTCGCAGGTACTCCCGTTTTAAGCAGAAGATTGACAATGAGAAAGGAAACAATGAAAGCCTTAGAAGTGCGTGTCAATTCGGTGATGGCGGAAAGGCGAAAATCCCACATGCAAACATTGGGCGCCAAAAACGAGTTTGGTAACAATAACGTAATATTAAGAAATCAACGAAACAGCACCGCCAGCATTCCTTTACAAGAAGTATTCGAAAATGGCGGACAAATAAATAGGGCCTACGAAGAGGACGAACTTGGAAGTCGAACGTCGCTATCGTTATCCAGGCAGGTGCGAAGTAACGGAAACTGGAGCGGAAATAGCAGAATGTGAAACTATCTTTGAATAACTCTCAACTTAGAATACTCAAGTGATTCCCAAACGAACGGAATAAATCACTGCCACTTTTTACTCTTACCTATAGCAAATCAGAAACAGGATAATACTCATTTTTTTACATTAAATTAGAAATGATGGGATCATTTCATAGTGTAACTTTTCTAAAGTCGTACTGTTTACTTTAAGACTAAATACGATATTGTATGGTTTGTAGCAAATCACCCAGCTCTGAATTAGACGACTTACAATTGATCGATTACCCAAATTCTTATGATCGCTAGTTAGGTGATTTGCCAAAGATAGTAATTAGGAGTGATACCAATTTCGCTGTACACTTTCATTTTCAAAACTATTCTATTCCAAAAGTGGAAATTGGTGTCAAACTTCGCGCTGTAATGTATGTTAATAAATTTCCTATAATTTTATTATATATAAGTTTTTTTATACGTACTGTAGAAAGTATTTATTTACTGAAAAGTTACTTGTGATAAAAATAAAAGATATGTAGCAATGTAAATGGTACGTTTATTGTACGGATTCTTAACCCAAAGTAGAGAAAGTAATCCAAAATGTATCTAAATAAACTCCAAATAGAACCAGAAACTAATTCCAATCCTAAACAACTTTTCAATTTTATACATTGGAAGTCCATTATAGCTGCAAATGTCAACGATATGGACAGTTTATGTACTGTACGTCCTATGGACGTTCACTGCCAGTCGTTTTATTGGACTAAATTAAAAAATAAAATAGCTACTTTGAAAATGATATTTATTCAATAACTGTTAAAACTACCAGGTCAGAAAATAATGTAACTAAGTAACACAAAATTCGCTTCTTTTCCTCTTTTGAGTCATTTAGAAATAGCTTTCTTGGAAACTGTCTTGGGAAACGATTGCATCCCAACTTCTAAAAACAAAAATGGTATTAATGAGCACTAGTGTACAATATATATTTACATACCTAGGCACCGACCCGGGTTAACACACGAATAAGGTTTTTATACTGGGTCAAAACTCGGCAAACATCACCTATAATATAAATACGACATTTATAAACTCACCTTACCGTTTTAAAGCATAGGTATTAGGTAATATACAGGGTGACAAATTGAAAACTTACCACCCCCCATATCTTAGTAAATAAACGAGATATTTAAAAAAATCAAAATCCGTTTCGGTAATTCGGAGGGGAAATCACAATGACATAGTTGGCGACGCACCCCCTCACACCCCCTGCGCCCTAGCCACCCCAACTTTTAAATCTTAAATAGTGACTCCCCATGTGTGATACGTCATTGGAAAGCTCTGAAAAAATGCTTTCCAACCATACCAAATATCATTACATTTAGGTTAGTAATTATCGAGCAAATCAAAAAATAAACATGGAAAATCGTATTTAACTTGAACTTCCAAAGCCGACTCGACAGCAACTCATTTTTGATCGCCAGTTATAATCTATTCTCAAACTCTTGTTAAACCTTTTCAAATGTTGATTTTGCAATATTTCGAGATTCTTGAATTATTCTCTGTCTTAGTTCGTCTATGTTCGCCGGTTGCGTTATAAATACGACAGATTTCAAATGTATCATATTAGTTAATTTTTTGATTTGCACGATAATTACTAACCTAAATGTAATGCCATTTGGTATGGTTGGAAAGCATTTTTTCAGAGCTTTCCAACGACGTATCACACATGGGGGGTCACTATATATTTAAGATTTAAAAGTTGGGGTGGCTGGGGCGCAGGGGGTTGGAGGGGGTGCGTCGCCAACTATGTCATTTTGATTCCCCCTCCGAATTACCGAAACGGATTTTGATTTTTTTAAATATCTCGTTTATTTACTAAGATATGGGGGGTGGTAAGTTTTCAAACTGTCACCCGTATACCTGGGTATTAGAACTCCATATTATATACACTTATATCACTACCGTTCTAACACAATTTTAAAGGGTAAAAGAAACATCAATCACAGACTATCATCGGAAGGTCAATCACGGAAGTTGGCCATATTGAAAAACTGGAATCCCAATGTTGTTGCACTGCGCAGCCGCGTGTAGATGTGTTCGGATTATTGCGCACCGTAATTAGAACAAACGTCCAGTGGACGTAAATTGTGAGTATTTTATGAACCACCCCTCAAATATTCCATAAGAATGAATCATCTGACGTCCACTGTACGTACACTTTTGCTACAAGGACGTTGTAGCCTAAAAGGGATCAAACATAGAAGTTCAATGGAAGGACTGGTTGTGTGGGAATAAAGGTTGAAACTTCTCTTCGTTTAACAAAGTTTTAAAATCCTGAACTAAAAAATTAAATAAATCTGCAGTCGGCTAGTTCAAATCTTTTTAAAAGATTACCTTTTTTGGCGGTTTTGCTTACTGCAGAGATTTTCCTTTGCTTCTCTGAAATTTAACTTCAAAAGTCCTAAAACTAATTTGATTTCCAAATATTTTCCATTGTACATAAATTTTTCTTACCAACACGTATATTTCTTGTTCTAACCCTTTTAACGTAATTTCAATTGAAATGACCACTTCATTTTTTTAAATATAACTGACCTAATTTTTCAAGCTTGAGTAATACATACCCACCCACACAATTTTTATCCACTTTTTATATGAAGGGAAAAAGTACTACAAGAAATGAAGCCTTGAATTTGGCTGATTGATTATTGCAATTATGATATACAATCTAAATTCTTGAACCAAACATATATATTAATATTTACTTTGACGGCTTAACCAAAAATAAATACCACTAACCTTGACTACGATTTTAAGTTGTTTTTAGCATCTCAGTACAGCTGGATAGTGGAATCGAGACGTTATCAGATGTCTTCTTTCAGGAAAATGCAGTTTGAAATACAGCGGGTTCGATTTCGGTGGTTATTCTTGCTTGTAAGAGGAAATTTACTTCCAAGGCTGTGATCTGCGTACAACTATGATTGATGAACTTTGTTACTGTTTATTATTCTTAGAAATCCTGAGTAACCACTTGGCACAAAATTTACAATTATAATAACGCCTCCAATAATGGGACCGATTGAACAAAGTTTTGATGTTGAAATGTTTACAGTTTTAGTTATAATTTCGCCACTCTTATATGTTAATTAAAGTTTTCCACGATTTATTTACGACGCTACTAATCTGGCCAGTTAAGTACATCTTTTGTAGTGTTGTAAACATGTTTCCGAATTTAAAAAACGTTTTCGGGGATTTACCTTCAAAATGGCGATGCCTAAATTTTTTACTGGTTAGTGTCTTTCTTAGTACTAACTGTAGATCCCACTCGACTCCAAAATAAGCTGACTCAAAAGTTCCACGTTAACTTTATCTCATGATGAGCTCAAAAATGTAATACAGCCATTAAAAAAGATTGAATTTTGATCTGTACTACCACAATCTTGACGCCAAAAGCAATTAATAGTCCAGTCAAATAAGAAAAAATAAAAACATTAATTGGTAAAGATCTGAATTTTGGTAAACATGTTCATTAGTGTTCCCCATTGGACATACTAAAAGTCCCCGTCAAAATCTGTTGCGCTCGAGGCACCATCTTGGAAAAAAGGAGCACTTGTTCAGTTTCTTGCCTATATATCGGCAACAATTATTGACACGGAAAAATAGCTCAGATAAAAAATATAGTTTATTAAATTGCCCATAAAAAAGCACATTAACATTTTTTTGTATGTCCAATACTTTAGCTATAATCCGACATCGAATAGGGAATCAAGTATCCTGAGCTCTCGAAACAGGCGCGCAGATATTTTTTTACAACTTTTTACAAATCATTAAATTTATTGAAAACTGTGCCAGTATTTCTTATATATGAGAAGTCGTCGCACTCAAGCTTGGTATGAGACACGTTTAAAGGTTTCTCATAAAACTCTCTCTCTCTCTCTCTCTCTCTCTCAATAGAACTTTCATCTTCAATGTGAGCAGTTAAGCACTGAGTGTGGACTGGAAGCCTTCAGTGACCGAACAGGGTCAAGGAAATCGTGGACTCTCCTTCAACTCCACAGTTCGGGAGATTTTTCATATCCACAAACCTTCTGAACTTGCTGATTAATACGAAACGTGTGTTGCTGCGCCGCTGCAGCCGAAGGGGGTAACAGTGCGGTTAGATTCGGCTGACCCTTGTATGCGTATTTTCTGCAGGTCTGATAACGATGTCGGTTTAAATATCTCTCACTAGCAGGCACGTTGTATGCAGAGAACGGCGTTCTCCAGCTTCAGAAATCATTTCGTGGCCCCAACAATTTTAATCATTTTCGCTTACCTTTTTGAAAAAAAACATGATGTCGTATCATGAAACATTATGTCATAAATACTCTTTTTTATAGGGAATTTAGTAAACTATATTTTTCATGTAAACTATTTCTTCGTATCAGTAATAGTTGCCGAGACATGGGCAAAAAACTGGAAAAGTGTACCGTTTTTCCAAGATGGCGTCTCGAGCGCAGCAGATTTTGACAGGGACTTTTAGTATGTTCAATAGAAAGTCCCAATAAATGTGTATACCAAAATTCAGATCTTTACCGATTAATGTTTTTATTTGTCCAAAATTGCGCTAATTTGACTGCACTATAAACAAAAGCCCCATTGAAAGTAACTAGTTAGAAATTACACATATTTGATTGATCGCAATTATCCAGATAAATTCTTTTACATTAATAAAGACCCCAATGTCTTTGGGAAGACCCTTCAAAACATTGACAGATTTTACAGTTTTAAAAATCTACTTTATACTTACTTATTTTTTGGAGAAAAAATTTCACAAATTTAGATCTAAATGCTCTCGTTACAGGTGGATAGATAAATAAATAAATTCAATTGAATCCTTATATACAAAAATTATACGAAATCTTGAATATGGTTGTAGGATAATTTGAACGAGGGCAGTTCGCACTATGGAAAATTTGCAGTACCTAAGCAAAATTCTTCCCAAAAACAAATCACAATGGAATTCGCATCCGAAAAATTAGAATACAGACATTTCGCACCCGTTTTCAATCGGACCATTCGCACTTAGACAGTACGCACCCGGATAACTCGCACCTATCCAAGTCGTTTCCTGATGGTCATTTCGATGCAACATGGTTGTCAATCTGGTTTTAGGAAGACACATGAAATGTAAAGTACTTATAGGTTTAGTTTCATATTTTTTAACATTTTATCCAGCACTTGCACCATCATCATAAATACCGATATTGTCAAAAAACAAGTCAAGTATGGCGCATGACTCAAATGAGTCTGGTAAAGTATGAAACAAATATTGTACCATCATCATGTACCATTCCACCCTCGATCCAAACGCTTTCGTTTAATTTAAACGCAAATTGGTTTGCACTTTTTTAATTAATAATACAGTTTTAAGGGATCTATTAATATTAAAATATATTATGAAAACAATACTCTATTGAATTTAAATAAGCAGAACAAAAAAGATCGCTAATTCCGCCAATACTTTCAGACTTTTACAATTCCACGTCGTCCAATTTATTGGAAAATTTTGACCTGCAGACTTTCTACAATATGTAAGGGCTAATAACTGTTCGAACCTTAAAAAAATCCAAAAAATCCCAACTTTGCCTATCTCTAAAATTCGAAAAAATAAATCCAAGTCCATTACAATGCCCCGTACGTAAAACACACTTACCCAGAGTTTCAGTTACTCTGCCTGCCTGCGTGCATCCCTTCTAACTGGTAAGTACTAACTTGGTCCATCTGAAGGAGTTTACTTGACCACAACAAGCAGGGCGATGGTGTTTGAGGTTGCAGATTTTATACTAAATTCCTTTACGTTAGAAGGCGGACACTAGACTGAACTTTATAAGAATGTTGTAGAAAACTGCAGTTTATTATTCAATTCTTTTACTTCAGAAGAAGAGCATGCGGTGCACTTTTGTAAAAATTTCTTTCAAAGTTGCAAATTGCATTCTCCTTGACATTGATGGTGGGTATCTCGGTTACTTTCATAAAATGTTCGTATCAACCTGCTTATAAAAACAATATATTCAACTCAATCTGCATTCCCACGTAATTTACCTCATCAGAGTATTTAAAAATGTCCTATTTTTATATTGTTGTGTAAACTATGCCATGCGAACGTTTCGTTTGGCTTAAACACCTATAATAACGATGGATCACCCTGTACATTTAATTTCAATTATTTTTAAAGCGTAAAAATGGTTCTAATTTGAGGCAAGAGACAACACATAATTTTAGTTGAAATTGAGGTCAAGGTATCAGAATTGTTTATTGTTGCTAATTTTGTTTAAATAATAGCTTTGGTTATTTTGTTTGATTTACGTGTTAAAAGATTAAGATTATCGTTATTGTAAAAGTTTATCTCCGCGTAGATAACTTTTGTTCTCGTGGCGTAAGCTGTTTAATTTCAAGATAAGAAAATACAGATACAGGTGTCATTTTGTTAAGGTTTGGATTTAGAGAGTATAGGCAACTAGTGATGCACATGTAATTCAATGGGGCGTGCATTGCCTCTGAACTTCATTCACCATTCCATAAGCAAGGGGTGTATATGATCGGAAAAATATGCATTAGGTAGATAGATGTACAGAGCATAGTTTCCATACAATATAAACTGATATTTTGTCCACTAATATATGTTTAAAAAATCCAGAAAACATGCGTCAAAAGAGTTCATAGTTTAGGAATTAATTGCAAAAATTAGGGAGCAATTTAAGCAATACGGGTGTATGGGATCGGTAGCGTGAATACTTATCTATATTTTGGCAATTCATGTGAAGCTCAAAAGTTTTCATAAAAAAAGTGGTGAATGAAGTTCTGAAAAATGGGCATGTAAACTGGAGAAATGGAAATAAACTACGCAGCTGTGACTAATATCGCGGTCAACAGTGTAGCTTCTTTCTCACAGAGGGTGCCACCAAGAGTTTTAGGAAGTCAGTAAAAAATACGATAAAGATATGAAATAGGTAAGCGCTTTTATCTTGCGATGGAGTTGTTCTTACTTTTTAACTAGGCTAGTACTAGTACTGTGTAATGGGGATAATAAAAGACCAAAAATTTAAGAGCAAAAAAAACTAGCAGGCTATGTAAGTTGCCTATGCTAAATCATTTAGCGATTCTCTTTCAAGGTTGAACAGAGCGTGAGTGTAATAGAATTTGCTGACAGCAAGAAAAAGATCGTTCACTGGTATATTATTATTTTGTCAACTACTTGCTTCGAAATTTATTTGGTTTCTCTTTCCTATTCATTGTAAAAGGTACCTCCTCTACCTATCGTTTTATGAAATAAATAATAGAAATGGGGATAGGTAACATTCCTTTACAACAAATATCAAAATTATACGTAATTTTTAGAACAAAGGGCTGTTGTATATTGTTGTTGATGTCTGGCAAGATGCGACCTTGTGTGGGTGTTTATTTGTAATGCGATTTGTTTGACCGTCTTCCCTATTCTTTATCTTTGCTGATTGCAGATTAAAATACCGTAATTTATAATCCATACCTTGTTGCAAATTAAATTTTTTGAACTTCAATAGTTCCATTGAATAAAGCTCTTTATTCAATGATAGTACCTATTACATATTAGCATTGAATAATAAATCTGATTTATTATTCAATGATATTAGTATTAGTTTAGTCAGTTTAGTGTAATGTGTAATAATTGACCTATACAGGGTGATTCAAATTCAAAGGCCACCATGGGGATCTCGGGAACTGTAAGAGATAGGTAGTTTACATTTGACAAAGTTACCCTTGATGGTAACATCATCTATTTTTAATAAGAAATAACGTTAATTTGTAAAAACACAAGAAACTACTTACGTACGTTACTTAAGACAAAGGCAAAAAAGATATTTTACAAGCATTAAAAAAATTGATGTGTACATTTTTGAAATCAGAAAAAAATTCTCTATCAAATGACACAAAAAGTAAAAATTACTTCCATAAGAAACAAAGTTGATGATAGTTAACCGGAGACGAAACGTCAAACTTCAAATTTAAAAGTAGCATCTTGTAGAGGGAAAAAAGTGGCCATAATAATGTGTCATTTATTATTAAATATCTTTGTAAACAACTATTAACTTCAGTAAAAAACAAAAACGATTTTCAAAATCTCGTTTTTTCCGGATATCTCCGAAAGTAGTAGTCAGAATTTTCAGTTTCAAAACTGTTTTTGTTAAGCATCAAAATACACAACTTTGCCAAATTTACCACCTACCTATCTCTTACAGTTCCCGAGATGCCCATGGTGCAGTGCCGGATTTAGGGTTTCTGCCGCTGTGGGCAAACATTTTTTGCCGCCCTTGACATATCACTATATCACCATTATTACAAGGTGGGAAAAGTAAGGCATTCATTGGCTATATTTGCAATGCAATGAATGTACTAACAGATTTTATTTTTGCTTCATTTCATTTACCGATTCACCGTTTACCTAAAAAATTTGAACGCATTTTATTTTTTGTTTTTCTCCAAATTTGCCGCCCTTACAATTTTGCCGCTGTGGGCAATTGCCCACGTTTGCCCCTTATATAAATACGGCACTGCCATGGTGGCCCTCGAATTTGAATCAGCCTGTATATTACTAATTTACAAAAGACCATCCCTCGAATGTAAGACATGGGGAACAAATGTATATTTAGGTATAAACGGCTAAAAAATTAAAAAAAATCGGTAGATATACCGTATGTCCCCGGATTGACCTTTACAAGAAGAAAAACTTTTACTATACTTTTTGACAAAAATACATTCTCCATAAAAGCTTTTGCTTGTTCTAATTCGAAATTTCCCTACCGTTTCAGAGAAAAATACAAAAAAAACGAAAATATGGTTGAACTTTTTCCAAGTCCTAAAAGTCAAAACGCGTCTCTACTGTAATAACACTTCGTTAGTTACAAAGTCTTCGTTACCTGTTATTTGAATAGGCACTAGGATCGTTTTATAAGTATAACCATTGAATAATTTTATTATTCAATGGTATAACACACTTCGTAATGGCATTGAATAAAAACCTCTTTATTCAATGGTAACAATGAAAAAGAATTGAATTTCCAAAGGTGTTTTCTTTAAAATGTCGGAATCAAGAGTTTTACTGAAGGCCCTTCCAAACAAAAAGCCCCTGTCGCCACTTGTGAACCAATTTTACGATCTTAATTTTGAAAGTCCCCCATGCCAATAATTACGCGATTTTTACTTCATACGTTACAAGCGGTTCATTATTCTCCTCAAGTTATGTGTGGTAGAGCGCTAATTATAATTTTGTTAACCTAGCAGTCTGTAAGGAGCCGTGAACGACCTTGCGTTTGTGTTTTGTATTTTCTTGTCGTGTGGTTATGCAAATCAAATTGCATTTTTTTAAAGCTCCCTCTGTGTTGTTTGGGGCCCACTTAAAGAGAGTATAATGATTTAAATATTTGTATAGAAAACTGCTGTAGTTACGCTATTCATTATTAGGTACCAGCACATTCTAACGAAAAAAACTTTGTCCTTTACTATGGGTACTTCTCTTTTCAGGCAATCCCAGCCTTAAGGAAGTGGAGGTGAAGTTGAAAAGAAAGGTAATGTAATGCAATAAAAAATAAAATAAATATCAATGTGTTATTGTAAATATTATAGTATACAAATATAGAATTTAACAATGCTTATTCGCCTTTTGTGTTTGGTACAATCTGCATTTCTTGCGACTGCAAAATTTCCGAGTTTAAAATATTCCCACTTTCGTCAATGTCGTTAATAGTCATCACAATGTTGTTCTTAGTCGGACACACGACGTTTTGTTCGCCATTTTCGGCCACCATCAGAACGTAGTTGGGCGTTTTATCTGATGATTGCTGTTTTTTTCTCAAGTTGTATCTTTTATTCGTTTGCACTTCTACTGGCTGACTGGTGGTGTTAGTTGAGCTCATCATCTCCTGAGTAACTTCGATGCTTTCATACCTGACAGTTTGTAGGCGAAATATTCCATCCGCATCTTCTTTGTACCTATCCCATAAATAATACGTTCACTTAATGGACGTAGATACTGTCAGTGCAAAAAATATGTACACTTGAGTTTGAGACAAGTAGATGCATTAAACAGACTCTTGGCTGCCTACTGAACCATTCAAAACTTACCTGAACCGAGAATGTCCAGACGGCCAATGGAAATCATGAGCTTTTATCAAATGCCTAGTCAAGTAGTTGCCACGTTGAAATTTAGCTTGGCAACAATGACATTCATAGGTTTGCATCAAATCCTGAAGTTGAAAATAAAATCAGATGAGCTTTGCTGATCAAGACAATGAACCCAAAATTTTGAAACAATCTAATTAATGGGAGAGGGAAGGGGTGACCAAGACCAAGAATGGATTCCAAACTGCATTAGATTTTCATTTCTCTTTCAATTCTAAATTAGAGAAGAACTTACCAATCCATGAACTTTTTGATAATGTTTATCTAAACCATAAAATGACCGGCACCGATAATCGCAATCTTCACAAGCAAGCAAGCTCTCCGTACAATGTGTTATAAGATGCGCATCCAGAGCCTGCTTAGTTACAGCCCTAAAAAAGCAAAGATCACAATTTAAATCAGAAGTGAGCGCTCGCTCTTACATATAACTACAGAGATGACACTGCAATGGTCGCTCATTTAAATGTCGGTATCTAAAATGAATAGCTAATGCAGACGGTTTCGGACAAGTCATGTCACACATTGTGCATTTATAGTGATTTATATGAGTCCTCATGTGGTCCCTGAGAAGACGTTCGCTAGGAAAAAACTTGGAGCACTGCGAGCACTGATAGTTCTGAACTGGAATGGCTACATGTACTAAGGAAAAGCTAGCAGAACAAATCTTCACCTTCCGGTGGCAGTTGGCGCTTTCTGTGATCGTAAAATTTTGTTTTACCTGCAAAATGAGCCCCACAGGTGGGACAAGCCACTACCTTCTCCTTTGTGTGCATTTTTAGATGGTCGGACAACTTGTACTGAGAAGAGCATTTGTAACTGCAACCTACTGGCGTATTTTCCAATACCTTACTCACTTACAACTCACCTTGCCATAAACATTCAATAATTTCATCCTTTTTGCAATACTTCGGGTTGCTGTTAATGTGCAGTTTAATGTGCTCATGAAATTCGTATACATCTTCAAACAAACCGCCACACTCTTTCCAGTCGCACGAATAGCCATTTATGTACAAAGGAAAGGCCTCTTCTACCTCACGAGTACAATCGGGCAAATCACGTCGACCTAACACATTCTTTCCTATGTTCTTTAACTTCGTATGATACCCATGGTAGCTAACATGCTGAGAAAGAAGGCTCTTCTCAGAAATAATCGTGGTACAATCACGCCATTTGCACATCATCTCATCACCTTCGGCTGTAACAAAATGTACAGCAAACATAAATTAGTACGGTAGGTAACATACCACAATCATTTTCTGCATGTTCTTTAACATGGTAATTGTATTTTCTGTAGCTGTCGAAAACTTCTTCACAGGAATTCCAGCCACACTCCAAGGAGAGTGGTTCTTTTACTAATCGAACACCTTGAACACGTTTCTTAGTGGGGTGCTAAAAGCATTAATTACCTATCGTCGAGTAATATGATATTAAACGTACCTGCGAGTCTTCATCATCGATCACCAAACCACTATCGGAAGATGGTGACAATGCCCGTTTATACCCTCTTTTATTTTTATTATTATTCTTTTTCTCTTTGCAAGGTATGTGCTCGAACACTGCTAATTTGTTTTTTGTCTGCTTTTCTTCTAATTTGTCGTTCATTTCAATTAAAAATGCAAATAAAACGTTACAAATAAGCAAGAATAATTTGAGGTTATGGAGCGAAAAATGACAGATATACAAAGTGTAACGAAATATAAGGGCGTTTACAAAACCGAGTGTATTCGAATTAAGTCGGTCAGCCTCGTAAAATTAATTCCCCAGGGATAAGATCTAACCCCTTTAGAATTTTTGTGGCTTCTATGACTGGTTTCTAGAGCAGGTTTAAATCATTGAAGAACTTAACAAACTTTTCCCTTTCCCTTTTTCCCTATTTATGTATTTATATCCTAGGGTCAGCTTCACAGTCACTTAGGATATCTATCGTTTCAACTGCTTGTCTGCAGAATCGACATGTAGCATCCTTAATTATAGCCAGCTGGTCTAGATAGCAGAAGATGACATGTAAGGCTAAGCAACCCTGCAAGAGTCCAAAGATCCATTGCTGAAACCTGTGACCTCCTTGCCTTTTTGCGACAGGGCCTTGATAAATGGGTTAGTCTGTCGTTGGCTACAAATCCTTGTATCTGCATGACACAATAAAGGCTCTGGACCTCTAATCTTGCCAGTTCTGCAATATCCGAATGCCCTGAAATCCACCACAAATTAGCATTGTTTTTAATTTCCAGCTGCTTCAGGTTGCAGATGTATTCCTCACGTTGACTGTCTGGCAATTTCTATCGTTATACATTTTTCCCATGCCCAGATAGTGGGACTTTTACTCATGGGTTCAAAGACGCGGCAGTTGGAGGGTCCGGTACCGGTTCCGGTTCTACGGGTTCAATAATTTTTGGTTCCGGTTTCAGTTAATAAATTAAGTTTTATGAAAAAAATATAAATTATTATTATTATTATTATTAATTATAAGAAAATACAAAAATAAAGTATATTATTTTGCATAAATATATTTTTTTTAGGTTTAATTGAAACTTTTTTACTTTGCGTGTTCGTTTTACCTTTGTCAACTGCCTGTCTTATTCTACTTTCCTTCTCTTCAGAACTGTATAGTTTCAACTATTGCTTTCTTCACATATTCGTCAACTCTCTTGCTATTTTTGAATCATTTTCAGGATTGTCATTCTAAAATATTTTGTTTAGTATTCAGATTAGTGTGGCAGCTGCGAATAAAAGTGAGAATTTTGATTTTTGACCTTTGAAGTTTGTTGCTAATTTTTCAACTCTGAACGTAATTCACAAGGCAAGATTTTATTCTTGCCCAATAAAATAAACTACATGTTTTTTCTTTTATTTTATATTAGCGAATTTTCTAGAGCGATATCAATGCGCCATCAAGTCGATGAACGATAATTCGGCACCGGCGAAAAGGAATGAAAGGGGGTGTGACTCATTCTTTCGAGGAACTATGGTATGCGGACTCTAGAATACTCTAGATGATTTTCATTTGTAGTAAAGCAAATTGAATTGTGTTTAACAGATGTTCCAATATTGATGTCGAAGTGATAAATAGTGATATTTGCGCTCGTGCAATAAATGTGCATGTTATAAATTTGAGTATCAATAATGATTAAGTGTTATAAATCAATCTATTTTTAAAGATCGATATAAATTAATTAATAATTTTATTGTATTTAAAAAAATCAGATTGTCCTTTACTACTACTCCGTTATAAAAACTCCTCATCGCTACAATACGGCTTACCAGGCACAATTTTACACTAAAAAAAGGAGAATTTTGATTAATGCAGTGTTACCACATCTACTTACCAACTTAATCTTAATACTAAACAATGTTACCCGAATCGCGACATGGCATAGTTTACACACCGGTAAGGCACCGGAGGGGCTTATAAATCCAATCGGTTCTGGATCCGGTATCGGTTCTTATCGGTTCCTGTTCGGACCCCTACTTGAACGAAATGGAAGACGCACGCACCTATCGATTGAGAATTAACTACATAATGAGGGAGAAATGGACGTAAGGGCAAAGGGAGAAATTGGAACAAGTAAAAACTAGTAAATACGTAGGCAATAGCAGACGATTGGTTGCGTGCAAAGGAAATAGTGATAAAAATTGGAATTATCAAGACAACGTATATACGACAAAGAAAGAGCAGATGGATTTAGAATTGAGAAAAAAGCTGGTGAAACGTTTAATTTGGAGTGTTCTGTTGTATGGGTGTGAGGTATGGACATTAAATAAAAGAGAATTCGAAAGACTGGAAGCATTCGAGATGTGGACTTAGAGGAGGTTGTTAACAGGAAAGTGGCGTGATATAACGTGAGAAATGAGGAAGTATTAAGAAGATCAGCAAAAGTAAGACAACTTTTAAGAAAGAGAAAATGAGTGTGGACGTATGTTGAGGAGAAAGGGAATGATAAGAGACGTATTGGAAGGATCGGTGAAGACAGGAGGTGGATGGAAGAGAAAATTGGATTGGAAGAAAGTAATAGGGCTATGTGGGGTTGCAGAGAGAGGCAATGGATCGGGAGTTGTATAGGAGGCAGGTCACCTAAGAACCTGCCATCTGGCAGACAACTCGAAAAAAGATATTTGGATCCATGTATAGATATAATTTGGTTAAGGCGTTGGAAAAAACTGGTTCTTTTATTATATCTTGGCACATATACTGATATGGTAGTATAGGTTGAAGATTAGATCTTACACTTCGCCACTTCATCACTCATTCAGTTTTCAATGTTTAAACGCCCAAAAATGGAATTGTTTTAGTTAAAATTGGCTCTTTAAGCACCTAAATGGACCAACGTTGTGGTGGTTACTTTCTTCATAGAAGATCGTACATGGCTGTCTTTTTGGTATACCGCTTAATTAAAAAAAAATTACGGAAACTAACTGCAACTGAATTTTACAAGAAGAGATTTGGGCGAAGATTCATATATAACAAGATTTCAATTTTTAGAAACTGGGTGCGCATCAAGTAATTTTGGCAACGTTAAATAATGACAGCATAAGAAAGGCTTTATATAAAATAAATTAATAAAATAATCACATAAGATAAGAGTAAATTAATTTCACGCGAATACGAGCTCTCCAATTTGCTGGTGGAGTTGCGTTCCTCTTTTCCACCAAGCTTTTTTCTGAGACTGTATAGCCTCAATTATGTACTTATAATCCACAACTAAGGGTGACTGAAACTGCACTACTCTGCTGGTTTGTTCTGAAATAGAAAAATGAACGACTGAATAAACACTAGGTACCACACCATCAAAGCAGAAAAAAAAGATTGAACTTACCCGTGGACGTGACCACCATTTGAACGAAAATAATGACGAGCAGCAGTTTTCTCAATTGGCACATTTTGTTTACTTGACTTCTGAAGAATAAGTGAAACAGTGGCGAGGTAAAGTATGCACCTTAAGTATCCTTGTAACAGATAACCACTTACATCTAGTTTAATGCTTTTAATATAAATTGGAGTATTGACCTACAGTATAAAAAAGTGCAGCTTTGTGACAACACATTTACAGGATACAGAGTAAAATGACAACAATAATAACAATAATAGATTTTTTTTTAATTTTACGTGTAGGTCATTGGGTTACTACGCGAATTGACACAAATACACACAATCGACTTACCTTGATCCGGGGTCTACATAAGTGTGACAATGTTCCATAGCTTGAATATATTTTACTCGAACTGGATTGGCCTTCTTGTTGAATTTTTCTGGTTCATTAATTGTATATATTCACTGATGTATTGGCGACCCTGATCGAGAAATGTGTCGAAAGTGGATGGTCAGCAAGGGCAGTAGATGCCATCTAACTCAGTTCAGTTCACGGAAATTAGAGTTAAAAACAAAGACTTGAATTAAAGAGAACAGTGTTAGGTACCTAACTAAAAAATGGTTCTTATCCAACTACTTTCGACTGTTTTCAAGAAAAATGTTTAAATTTGTGGTCAGTATGGCATACATCCGCATAGTGAAAGAAGGCATCTAGAATGACAAAACATATTACAGCGTTCAACACTTCTTATAAAACAAAAGGAGAATTGGTGTTAATGGGTGAAGTTTATGTTATTGATGACCTATAGCATCAACACCACCTAATACGGTCGTGTATATCAATTGTTACGTTATTTTTTCTCATTTTTCAACGCTCGCTCTGGATTAATCTTTGGGGATAGAATAATGATGAGAATATTTAGTGTCTGTTTTTCATATTACAGTTACCTCTTTCTAACAGTTATAGTCGAGAGAAAACTAGGCACTTTGCACATAGGTTAAGACCGTATAAGCTTCAATTTGATCCGCAGTACTTTATTTCAGGTGGTAGTAATCCTAAGATTCTTCAAATGAAGGCCAAAATTTTGGATTATATTAAAACCAAGTCCAAATTATCGTTTCTCTGATTTTACGTATGATAACCTATTTGAAGTATAGTAATTTTCCTTTCCATTACACTACAATTTGTGATATAACACCGCATATAGTATCTAAAGGTTGGTTATTTTTTTTTTTAGAAATTACACAATATATTTTTTAAATGGGACAATATAAAAATAACTTAAAAAAATAAATGTAAATTATAATGGTTGGTTATTATTCATTTATAGAATGGGTTCTTTCTCCTGCATCCTAATTGACTTAAATGATAACATCATCATCTTCATTTACGTCACTTATCTGGTAGATCGAGTTGAGTGAAAAGTATATGGTATTTGCCAATTCAGTAGAGAACAAAGCTTTTAAACCTATTGCTTCGGGAACATGGATAAATCCACATTGATCGGGAAGTACCTTATTACAGCATATCTGCAGATGTAAGGTTAAGGAATGAAACATTCAAAAAAAGCAGGCTAAGGTTCAGAAGCAGATTAGGTACTGAAATGTTAGATAAAAAAGGTTTGCATTACTATAACACCCCAAAAATTAGGATTACTCTGATGCTCGAAAGAGATGCTGGATTTATTTGGTTCAAATAGTCGTTTCTGAGTCAGTGATCGTTTCAGTAGCACTATCAATTTTAGAAAAAACAGAAGTCTATTTTGTATACGCTGCTGTTACAATGAATTTTGAATCAAAGAGGTACATGCGCCTTGATATAATAGTCCCCACTTTATATTCTAACGAGATGGCGCACCATTCCATACTTCCAGAAATACAATAACGTATTTGCAAGAATAAGTTACAGATTCCATTGAATGGTGTTGCCTCCAAATAGCGCTAATTATCATATTTGAAATACATTAGCAACCACGGTTCACAAAAAACACCTTTTTCAACACTTTTAAACTTTATATCTCTTAAATTAAAAAAAATAAATGTACCTAGTAGGTAATACCTAATACCATCCTTTAGAATTCCTTACATTTACCTCCAAACGGTTAAGAATTTTTAATAGGAAGTTAAGGGTATAGCTTTGAATATAGTTTTATAATCAAAGGGGTATAGTATATTATTAATAGTTCTTACTAATTGTGGCATTTACTCGTAAATATAACAGGGTAACTTTTGCAACGACTCTAAATGCAAGCCTGTATAAAAATAACCCTTACTTGGATCTCCCCTAAGTTATCCGGTTTCCGGTGTATTAAATTTCGCCTTAAATTTGCTAGGTTTCAAATTTTATGAAAATCTGACCAAACTTAATGACTTTGTTCTCTTTAACAAATATAATTTTCGAACTTTTTAACGATTTTTGTAGTTTACCACCTTCGCTTTTTCCAACCTCCCCACTTCCCCCAAAATAAAGAATACATTTGATATATGATTGTGGTTAATATCTATCAAAAGAAACTGTTCCCAGCCCTTCGACGAGGTTCCTGCTAGGTACTAATTGTTTAATGTGTTTACTTTGCGACGACGTAGGTATCACAATTTCACCAGTTGTACTCAACTTATTGCATCAGTCAACAATGAAAGGTAATTTTAAAAAAAGTTCATGCCCTTTTACAGAAAAACGAAATTGATATTCCCTGGGATTTACTGCAATAGTCTTTAGTGTTTCATGACAATGTTGTATGTCAATGTACAGGGTCATTCTTGACGAGCGTCAGTTAGAAAGATATGGACAACCTGTGAAAATGAAACTAAAATGATACCTAAGTCCCTTTAAGGGTTTTGGCACGTGATGAGTTGAACTAAAATATTTTCAAGTTGAAGCCACCTCCGCAAATACAGTTTTCATTGCTTTATTAAGGAAAGATTGAATTTTCTTATGGTAGCGTAACCAACGAAAAATGTGAAACTAATTCCCGGTTTCACAAACGATGATTAATGTTAATCAATGATTAAAAATATTAGTATGTTAGCCACCTTTGATTATACGCTCAGATGTTTACCATTCTAATATTTTTAATCAAAGTAACTCCGTTTTTTGAAATGGCAACCCCCATTTTTTCCTCACTGTTATTTTCCTTTTTCCGAGACTTTTAATTTGATACAAAATGTCAAAGGCTGCTTTAAAATTTTCCGAGATATTCCATGTTTTAGTTACTTCTTGTAGCAAATTGATAAAAAAATTCGCTTGATGTTATGCTTTAAACAATTATGGGTACCATTTATGCTTTTTGAGTATTCTTTGTGCACTCCTGTCTGATATGTCAATTGGTGTTTGAATTTCATTAAGCGATGCATTTGGATTTTCAGCAAAATAAGCTAGTACAGTATCAAATTAAAAGTCTCGGAAAAAAGAAAACAACAGTAAAGAAAAAAATGGAGGGTGCCATTTGAAAAAATTGAGTTACGGAAATTTAAATGTCTAGAGGTAGGCTCACTTTTTGAGAGAGAAAATTCGATCTTTCCTTAATAAAGCAGTGAAAACAGTTTTGCAATATCTCTTACCGTTTTCGAATAATACATTTTTAAAATTACCCCTGCAAATTCAAGTTTTGACATAAAAACTTGAATATCAAGGAAGCCCTTGGAGCAAAGGGCCAAATATGGGGTATCGTTGTACTCCAAATTCGACGTGGAATCCGAAAAAGTAGAATAGGGGTGCCCATTTAAAATAACACAGTTGATGGCTACTTCCGGTATTTGCGGAAGTAGCGCCATCTTTCGCGTTAAGGCTAGTAACTTAGCGAATTTTCCATGAATTGATCAGCACTTCACGAAAGGTCATGTAATGGACTATTTATGTGGACAAAGGAAAATAAGTTATGGCATAAATATTCTTATTAATAAGAAACTTACGCAATCTGTGAGTGCTATGCGCACATCTGGTTTTTAAAATATACGGTATGTTTTATACACTAGATGAATCTTTGGTTAAAGATTTTAAAAAATCTCCATAAATAAAAAAGATGACATTGCGCAGTTTGCGAATGCGCACATTTGATTTTTACAATATGCGATATGCTTGTTTTTACGGGAAACATGTGTGGTTATTTTATTTTATTTTATTTTATTATCCCTCTCTTGTTTTGGGCCCTCAACAGGCATGCGCCCAATTACAGAGTGACCCGCATAATGCTTATTTAGAGGTGCCTCTGCAGAAGGTCTTAAGATGGTCTATACTACTCCGGTATTTACCTTACGAATTAGGAAAACTGCAGGAAAACCTAATTCGGAGTAGCCGGTAGAATGCTCGGAACTGGTCTAAGGTAATTTCCATCTCCGCCACAGATGAAAAATTCACCTCAACCCAGGTTCGAACACCCGACCTCCGAATTTATAACCCAATGCTCTTACCACTGAGCCATAAATCCGATGTTAATGTTAAAATTTCAGAGAAAATATCCCCATAAATAAGAAACCTGATATTCCGCAGTCTGCCCATGCGCATATTAATCGTCAAGATTACAAGCTACCGATAGCGAAAAGAACGAAGTAAATATCTTGAAAACTGTAGGAGTAGGTAACGGGCGGACGGACGGGCGGATGAGTGGCCATAATAGCGCCTTCCAACATGAATTGGAAAATGCGCTAAAAATGAGTGGTGCTCTGTAGAAATCTGTGATATTCTTTGGTAATCATTCATTTGGCATTTTAACGTAGAAATATGTGAAAATACCAAAAGACTGTAAACATACCAGAGAATGAGGTACCATTACATAGGTAAAGTACCCATCATATTAGAAATTTTAGTTTGGAATTTATTAATTTCTGCTTTAATCGACACGAAAAATAAAAAACAGTACCTACTCACTTGATTTCCATTAGCCTAACATTGCATCTGGAAAAACTTCTAATAACTATTTGGATTCACATAAAAATGTTTGAGGTAAACTTGTAAGTTGTCGAATGGCAAGTCAAAAATGATTTGATTCAAGCGTGTTTGATGCGCAGTCAGTATTAAGTAGATAAGCAAACCTGGTTTGAATTTAATCTCTACTTATCTTCAATAACGTTCCAAAATTAGTTGCTTGCAGGTATCATTCGGAGTAGGAAATTAGTGATTGTGTTTTCAATTGTGTTCTTTATGGAATAAAGTTATAATGGGGTGAGTTTTTAATTTATGGTACTTATTTTAAAAATATTCACCACTAAGTCTTAATACAAAATTAACATTGGTAATATGTCTATTTTCGCATTTCCGCAAGCAAAATCGAATTGTTTTTTTACAAAAATCATAATCATATCTCTTATTTAAGATCAATTTTGGTCTTTTAAATCATATCGTCACTATGCTATGTTTAATACATTTTTCGAAAGATCCAGTTATGAATTACATCGGAAGGTTTTTGGTGACTCACGCCGTTTTGTAAATTATGTATTGGATTGTTTTCATTGAATATGAAAATGAACCCACTCAATAGCCAGGTGTTTCTTTTGCACCTGCATATTTAGGATTTGGGTAAACAAAAACGAGGTACTCAACATTTTGGAAAATAAACGTTTTCGTGGTTCACCTTTAAATTTTAATATGTCGAAATAACTTGTGATTAAAGTTTTACGTATTTGTTCTCATATTGATCCTTTCTCAAAAAGTATACTCACAATCACAAAAACACCTCTTGTTTCGCATAAAAATTGAACGCGTGGTTAGCCAAAATGTTTAGATAATGATTACATTAATGGATAGTATTTCTGCTATTTGAAAGTAATCTGAGCTAACAGATTATAGTATTTGTTACACCTATACGTAGCCTGACCTATATCACCTGGTTGTTAACTTTTATTAAGTACTTCTTTGAGTGTCCCGACGATACCATACAAAGTCGTGTCTAAAAATTAATACTTCTTCTTAAAATGATACATTGGCAAAATTATGCATCTTATTTGAATTTATAATTTAACGTGATGACTGCTGTCCAACGGCCATCCATTCCAATCATAAGCAAGTATTCCTTCAGTCCATTTTAGGTGTGGTGTGTAATGTGCATACACTTCCTATAAGTTTCCTAAAGTGTTGAAATTCTGTCGCTCAGGCAATTCTATACCAAATTTTAGCTTTTTGGGTGGTTTTACTTATTGCAGTGTTCCTCTTTTCCCTGAAATTCGATTACAAAGGTTCTAAACCTCCTTTCCAGCCAGACGCAAAAAGAACATTGATAATAATATATATTTGAGTGCATAGACCAACAAAACGTATGTATAGCACAAGTCAATTACAAATTAACAATTAAAAATTAAAAAAAACTAACTAGCGGTGTATAACAGATTTTGTTTGAACAATTTTATAGTTTCACAGACTTTTAAATAATTAGGTAGTTTGTTATAAATTTGTACGCCTAGAACCCATGGGAGTTCGCGGTTCGTTTTCTTCGAGGTTTTCTTTTAAAAGTGGGGGATTTGAAAAAGTGGAGCAGTGGTACTTTCCAGCTTGAGTGGGTTCTCGAAATGTAGACCCGAAAATTTGGTTGTGGAAATATCTTGCAGTGTTGTCCTCTATTTGTAGAGCGACAGAGATAATGGTTTTTTGTTGGTGATAAAATACTTATTTATTATACAAGATGAGTGAAAAATGTTAACTTTCACGAGATGGTTAGTTTCCCATTATCGTCGGGTATAATACAAAACTTTATTTTATAGCAGAAGCATAAATCATTGTAATAATTTATTTAGGGACGTCAAAAATAGTAAGCTTAGGTTCTTCCGTCGTGATCGTTTCTATAGAAACAGAATTTACATATATTCTGGTCGTCATTTTATAACGTGCATTTGAAATAAGAATGACAGATGTCACTAGAATGCACAATCATTTGTTTCACTTTGGTTTTGCTTGCATTTAGAACAAGTGAAGCTTCCTTGAACCAAGCACTAAGCTTATGAAAGTAATTGTTGCACAAGTTTTGGAGCAATTTCTGGTCCTTATGAGACACCAGCATTTAAAACTCAAACCGTTTGTATTGACGCGAAATAAACCCATAATGGTAATCATCGCAATCTCACGCTCTCCCACTTCTTTCGCTATTAATTCTCACACACCAGAAAAACCGAAAAGAAATTCTTCTCTGAACGTAATGACCTCCGCTCACAAATTTTTTGTTGTTGTCGATTATTAATTATCGCTAGACATACCTCCGTTCACGTTCGCTGTGAAGCGCTAAATGAGTAAATAGGTTTCACAATGGTAGGGAATGCAATCCCGCAGCAACATCTCAATCCCGGTATTTGCGGGATTGTTAGATGTTAATCCCGCGGATCCCGGTATTTGCGGGATCTCGCAAAACTTTAAATAAATTGGCAAATAAGCAATTCTGTGCGGTTAACTTCTGTATTAAAATAAATCGCTAATTATCACAATATTTAACAAAAAAGTACCTTCGGCATAACTTAGAACTCAAAAAAACCTTACCTGTAAAGCACAAAAAGTCTTCTAAAGTGCCTCAAAAATCATAGTACATTTTTAACGAAAAAGGTTTAACAATTATTTAAAAAATAATTCCGTTATCAGTTTTATTAACAAAGTAAACAGAGTCGTCCCCTTGGTCGACAAATTCCTCAATCCCGCAAATCCCGCGGGATCCCGCTCCATTTATGTGCGGGATTAATCTCGCAAAAATGCTGCGGGATCCCGGTATTTCGGGATCCCGCAATCCCGGTATTGCATTCCCTAGTTTCTAGTCTATAACTTTTGATTGAGAAGTCTGATCGAAAAAGTACGAATTGTTTTGGATTCTACGCACCAAAATTAATAAGAAAAAGTGTTTTCCCGAGAAATTTTGGTGCAGTCGATTTTTGGTAAAAAAGGAAGGTTATACACTGCCTTTTTTTGAGCCCCGAAAAAAAAATTGTCTCAGATCGACCCGGAAAAAAATTTTCTTATAGAATGTGGCCTGTAGAATCCATAATTTCAAACAGTTCCAAGATTGGGCTACTAGTTCAAAAGTTACAGCCCTTTGAATTTTCTTTCGAAATTGGTTTCTAGTCTATAACTTTTGATTGAGAAGTCTGATCGAAAAAGTACGAATTGTTTTGGATTCTACGCACCAAAATTAATAAGAAAAAGTGTTTTCCCGAGAAATTTTGGTGCAGTCGATTTTTGGTAAAAAAGGAAGGTTATACACTGCCTTTTTTTGAGGCCCCAAAAAAAATTGTCTCAGATCGACCCGGAAAAAATTTTCTTATAGAATGTGGCCTGTAGAATCCATAATTTCAAACAGTTCCAAGATTGGGCTACTAGTTCAAAAGTTACAGCCCTTTGAATTTTCTTTCGAAATTGGTTTTAGTCTATAACTTTTGATTGAGAAGTCTGATCGAAAAAGTACGAATTGTTTTGGATTCTACGCACCAAAATTAATAAGAAAAAGTGCTTTCCCGAGAAATTTTGCTGCAGTCGATTTTTGCTAAAAAAGCGAGTAAAAAAGCCTTTTTTGAGGCCCTCAAAAAAAATTGTCTCAGATCGACCCGGAAAAAAAATTTTCTTATAGAATGTGACCTGTAGAATCTATAATTTCAAACAGTTCCAAGATTGGGCTACTAGTACAAAAGTTACAGCCCTTTGAATTTTCTTTCGTAATTGGTTTCTGCAATGGCAAAGTGACCATTTGTTACAAAGTTTAGTTTAGATTTTAGTTGATTACAAGTTGGGGAATTGACCAACAGCATTAAAGCAAGTATTACGGTCGTGCATATTTTTTTATCTTTATCGTAACGAACATCTTAGGCCAGTCATTTTAAACATCGAAGGTCCTTTAGGCGGTATTTTGCACGCAAAATAACCAAAACTTTGAATTTGCACTTTTTGAAACAAATGACCATCATTTGAATGAGCGTAACTTGGGATCCATTAGACCTACAGAGCTCAGGTTGAACTCAAATTGTACCACATTTTGTCTACTTTAAAAGTGTTATTCCAACCTACAACGCTAGGATGTACCGTTTCAAAGTTATAAGCGAAAAACCGCAAGAAATCCGAAAATTTCGAGCACCCCGAAGTTAGCACAGGTCTTTCGAAGCTGCAAACACTAGTTTTATCGACCCTAACAACCTGCCAAATATTCAGAATTACCGGATTTTTTGCGATGTTTGCCTTTTTTATTGTCTAAGATGACTGGCCTTTGCATCTTCAATGTGGAATATCATGAAAATGAACGACTAAATATAGAAAAAGCTAGAGCTTCAAATTTAGGAAAGACAAATTTGTCCATTGATGTCTATATTTGTTTGTCTACTCGAACCTAAAACTGAGTGTTTTAGCCTATCCAAAAATGGCTCGGTATTAAGTACTATAGTTCAAAAATAAACACAAAAATACGCACTTTTAGGTTAAATTAATAGCATATTTTTAGTCAAAACGCATAAAACTTGTGCATAGGTGCACAAATCGTCGTTTCGATGAACAAATCAGAATATTTTTATTTTCTCCGAAACAAAAGACGGCCAGAATTCGATATTGTATTGTACAATATACCGCAAAACAGGGTGAATATGGTCCTTTTTTATGGTTTTTTGAGATCAATACACCTTTAGAGAACAAGGGGCAACAAAAGTTGAAAAGTTGGAATTCATTCTGTTTTCGTTTAATAAAAACGTTACTGTTCTCCTGTGTCGTATACTCAATCGCTACAACTGTAACAATAATATACAATGCGGGTTTTATTTTGAGTTGTAAGGGTGAATCTTATGCACTGTAACTTTCATATGCCCTTGAAATATTCTTTTAAATGGCTGTCACTAGTCATCCTCTAATTGGTGTCAATAGGGACAAGTATAAAGATTTTACATCAATCACAATTCAACCTTTCTATGAGGTGTATTGGGATAAATTAAAAAAAAATAGTAGTAATTAGAGGAGATTACGAGGGCAAATAACAAAATAATATCTAAAGCAGTCTTATGGGTAAATATAACCCAGTAATCAAACTTTCTTATATGTTATTCAACCAATACCTACATTAAAGACTTGTGAAAGAGAACCTAATCACCTTTTTGAGCTCCTTAACTTTGCTGCGCTTCTTTCTTATTTCCTTCTTTTTTTCTCCTTTTTGCTGTTGCAATTGTTTCTCTCCCACATACCGTAGACTCCTCCACCTATACTCTTGACCAGATTCTTCTCCGTCCACCACGTCATTCTCATAAGGATCCATATCCTCAAGTGCAACACTACGACCGGGTCACTTTTAGAATTTAAACATTTCCTTAAAAGGGTGTCATTTACTAGAACTCTGTCATTTTGTTCATTTAATATAGGTATATCTTGGCTTTATGTCAGGAGTTGGGGATACTTATTAAAACACAAACCCATTGTCAATAGTAGATATTTTTTAAGAGTAAACAAGCTTATATTTATAATACAGTCGAGTCTTAAAACAGTACCCGATAAAGATTAAAATTTGAAAATGTTAAGAATAAGATTCGTTTTGAGCGAAATTGTCACTAAACTTTATTTACATAACAATTCAATAAGCTTGTAGGCGCAAACAGCCTTTACAACTTTTACACATAAACTTCATTCAATCTTATGTTCAGTTCGTCATTTGAATAAATATTAATTCATCGGTAAATATTTAACAACAATGGTAACGGAGTGAAGTTGATATGTAAAAAAATCGCAGCGTAATTTTGGCGGATCTTATATGTTTATTGTTTAATCGAGTGGGTGTATGTACAGACCAAAATTACGGCGCAATCGTATTTTAAAGATAAAATTTACTAGAAAATATGAAATTTTATGTAACGAAGTAGATTCAGGTAACAATAACAAGAAAGTACATAATATAAGAAAACTGCAACAATACCTGTAGGCTGAAGTTGACACTGTTTCCTCAACGAAAAGTGCGAACTCGGTTTACTTGCATTGTTACTACATAAGCCAAACAATTATTTTTCGTATCTACAGCTTCTTAAAAGAAGTTATTAGCGATTTCTACATATTTGCCCTTTGAGTAAACCATACGTTGATTCGTATCAAAGGTAGGACTAAGAAATCATTGGCATTCATATTTCTTAGGTAAGTATTTCTATACACTATTTATTGTTTTTGCTTATACCTATTTACCTTACAGACGTTTACTTAATTGTTTGTGGCAATTTCTTATAGTGATAGGGCACGAGTGTCATCGAGTTAACAGTAATGTACCGTTTCGTAGATGTGCCGTTTGAATCACTTTGATTAATTTATATTGTTAAATTGATTACAATGAGGACTGCAATAAAGCTTTTTGAACAAGGAAACGCCAAATCGTTTATTCGAATGTGTCATACTTTTGCAACCACCCCCTGAATGATTGCGAAGTTACAAACTAATGGAAGAACAATTTATTGCACTCAAGGACGTAATCTGGCGTCTAAACGTTTGCGAAACCAAACTCGCGAATGTATAACATTATTCAAAGTGCTTGAGACGACACTATCCTGATAATCAAAAAATGATTCCGTCCTTCCAACACCTAGGGTCTTACATCAACATATCCAAGTTTATTATAGGTGGGTATTGAATAAAATGCCAAAGCACTTACTATGTCTAAGATGTTACATTGGCAAATCTATAAAGCAGAATAACAAACTAATGTGTGTGTTTCTAAGGAGCAACTTGAAAAATATCGGCATTTGGATAACATCTAAATATAGTGATGGCATGCAAATCTATGTTTATAAGATATCTATTGGAACTGCTTCTTTGGCTTTAAGCCTCAAGATGTGGACATGGCGAACTGCATTTTACTGCGTTTTCTCTACTCAATACTACTTAGTTGAGCTCAACAATTTCTTTATGCTAGAATTGACTTAGCAGAATAAGTCTACAGTAGCATAAACGTTACTACAACATTGTGCCATTTATTTATTACAACCTAAAGCATCGTGTTTAGTTTCGATTCGTGCAAAACTCTTCCTCTATGACCACGCGTCCGGTTTTATATCAAAAATTCCTCGTTTATCCTCCGACTTCATACTTGCGTTGGACTGGTACCGGCAGACTTTTTATCTTTCTTCTTGTATAAAAAAGGTTCAATTGTGCATTTGGGCCCTTCGTCGGGACTGTACGTCCACTTAACCTTCTCCTTAGTCGGCTTTTCGTCGGGTGTTTTTACTTTACGAGTTTTTACAAACTCGCTCACCCTTTGTCACTGAATCTCGCAGAATGGCAGCTTCTGCGCTTCTTTCCCTTCAACTTCGGCGGTACTCAGCTCCTCTTCCTTGGGACTTTCGGCGTTGCTAGTGCCTCCCTGGCCACCACTGCAAAGCGCACTAAATTTTATTATTATAGTCAAGCATATAAAGCGACTGAAAGGCGTTTGCCATTCTGCTTTTGTGTGCAAATGTAAATGTATGTGGATGTAGTTTAGTCCAAGGTAAGTCGTGTGTGATTCTTACCTTTAAATGCCCATTAACTCTAATTATAGCCACAGTTTCCTCTTGATATTGAGTAAGGCAACACGACTTAGTCTGAACTATAAAGCATTGCAATCACGGAATTAATACTCTACGATTGTGAAAAGCGCATCGACAATTTAAGAAACAAAGCTGAAAGCGATTAGACGAATATGAGGGTGAACAAGAGAATATTACAAAAGGAGACTCGGTTGTCTAAATGCGTGCCGATAGATTTATTTGCGAGGGAAATGTGGTAGCGATGTCAGCGGTATGATTGGCTATATAAACGATTGCACATGAAAGTTAGGTAACAATCATGTGCTCTTTATGAACTGCATCCCATCTGAAAGAACGGTGGGCCAAACGGAATTATCGAATTTTATGCGTAGGTGCACCAAGATTTTAATTATTAACGAGCTCCTAGTGAGTTCATAATTTTGCGGTGTCTGTCCGTTAGCACGATATTTCGAAAGCGAATGGACCGATTATGATGAAATTTTTCTGTATCAAATTTGTAGATCAGAGTTCGAGAAAAAGAAAAGCCGTTTTGACACCACTGTTAGTCATGAACCGAATTACATGAAATTCAAAAAGGGCATAGCTTTACCCATATAATATGCAATGCCACGCAATAGCCATATCCAGAAGCTCGTTGGATATAGTATGTTTAATTTTTATAATACCTAAGGCATCTTAGGGATATTTTCCATCATTTCCTTTATTCTTAACATTCGCTACTATTACGAAGGGCACAGAGTTGGTCGTATACACCTCTTTGTAATAGAAGTATCCAATTTGTTTTTAGTAATTGCATAACGTTATATAGGGTAAAAAATGTGTATAGAACACTGAATATATCTTCAAAACAACGTGTTTTTTATGGTATCCAAAATTATAAAAAGTTTGCTTCTAAATACTTTAATTTTATGGTCAGTGGCGTACTTCTGCATGGTCAAGGGGGGTTTATTTTTTTAATGGCAACGACTAGTTTTCCTTACATATTCCTAAAGAATATACTTTTTTGGTTATAGTAGCATAAAAAACTTAATTTGATATTTTCTCTTAAATTTAATTATGACGTAATCTGAAAAAAATAAGAGTATGTAAAGAAAACTAGTGTTTGACATTTAAAAAAATTAGCACAAATTTAATGGACGTAGATGGGTAGCAACCTTTTTATAATTTTGAATACCAGCAGGAGTACCTCAAGGTTCAATATTGGGTCCACTCCCTTTTATACTATATACGTTCAAATTTAAAAATTGCTTAAAAACGTGTGGTATCAATATCCTTGCAGATGACACACAACTTTTACATCCTTTCAAAGTTAAAAATTACTTATAAAAAAATCAGAAAGATCTAGATGACGTTTGTACGTTCTCGGCAGAGAATTTGGTCATTAATGGTGCTAAATCAAAAGTGTTATTTTTTATAGATCAAATTACGGCCTTAGCGAACTTTAAAATAAATGATGCAGTTATCCCAATGGTTACGGAAACACGAAATCTAGGACTAATAATGGATAATTCCTTCAAATACAAAATTTATGTAACTAATTGCAATGAAGGAGCATTATATGAACCTGAAACTCTTCTATCCCCACAGACACTTCCCAATGTCCATGAACCTAGCAGAGCAAGGTCAGCAGAACACAATCAAACATATTGCATATTTAGGTGCTAATTAGGTGCTAATTAAGTGCCCTATTCCCGAATTAAGTGGTCCTTTTTTTTAATTATTAGGTACATGTTTTACCAGGTTCATATGAACTCAGCAGAACACTACCTCAAAAAACCAATAAAATGAAAAGTGAACTAACTATAATTAGGTGCTAATTAAGTGCTCCATCCCCGAATGATATGGTCCTTTTTTTAAATTATTACATGTTCTGCCAAGTTCATATGAACTCAGCAGAACATTACTTTAAAACCAAAGAAAATGAAAAGTGAACTAACTATAATTAGGTGCTAATTAAGTGTCCTATTCGCGAATTAAATGCTGCTTTTTTTTTAAATTATGAACCTGCCAGAACATGTAATAATTAGCACCTAATTAGCACCTAATTATAGGTAGTTAACTTTTCATTATCTTGCGTTTTTAAGGTAGTGCTCTGATGAGTTCATATGTACCTGGAAGTACATGTCATAATTTAAAAAAAGGAGCATTTCATTCGGGAATAATTAGCACCTAATCAGCACCTAATTATAATTAGTTCACTTTTCATTTTCTTGGGTTTTTAAGGTAGTGCTCTGCTGAGTTCATATGAACCTGGCAGAACATGTGATAATTTAAAAAAAGGAGCATTTAATTCGGGAATAGGGCACTTAATTAGCACCTAATTAGCACCTAATTATGCAATATGTTTGATTGTATTCTGC
Organism: Photinus pyralis; assembly: GCF_008802855.1. NCBI lineage: Eukaryota > Metazoa > Arthropoda > Insecta > Coleoptera > Lampyridae > Photinus > Photinus pyralis. The sequence goes on along the minus strand of NW_022170596.1, from coordinate 34,722,293 downwards.
TGAACTTGCTCTGCTAGGTTATTGGTAATCACTTCCTACCCATCCATATTAAGGTAATGCTTTGTGATATCACACTACAACTACTGTTCACGAGTTAACGGTTCTGCTACCACCTACCACGAAGGAATTCGCCAACAAGGTACAAAATGGGCGTTTAAAATAATACATTCATTTAATTAGAAATTATGACTGAATTTCATACAAGGTTCGAGATACAAAGAGAGAAACTAAAATTTAGAAGGGGTGCTCATACACTAATTTACGTTTCCAAGGATTGATTACTCCACCTCCCCCTAAGACCCCTTTGTTTCAGAAATCACTGTCATAGCAAAGCTTCCAAAGTGTATAATAATGTTCCAGTTGCCTTTAAACTGTAACCCGTTTGATTATTTAAAGTGAAAATGCGACAAAATCTGTTTAATGTTCAACATAATTTATTGATTTAGTATTTGTTGCGATGTTCTTGTTCTTTTTAGCGCACTGTTAGAAGACCCCCCGGTTCTAGTTTATTCCCCAAAATGTTTAGAGCCTTTAGCACTTAACCGTAATGTTAGGAGAATCTTGAGGGAGACACATTTTGAGGGTGTACGTACCATCGGGAGGTCTGGGGGATGGGGAATACTGAAGATCTTTATGATAGTTGTTGAGAAATTCGAATCTTCCCTTATTTCTTGGGGGGTATTCCATACCCCCTAGACCCCCCCGGTTCTAGATTCTTCTCCAAAATGTGTAGAGTCTTTAGCATTCACCCTGTAATTTTAGGAAAATCTTAAGGGATACACGTTTTGAAGGTGAAACTACCACCGGGGGGTCTACGGGATATGGAATAATAAACATGTTTATGATAGTTGTTGAGAAATGAAAAAAGAATCTTTGCTTTTTTTCCAGTGAGGTATTCCATACCTCCTAGACCCCCCCCCCCTCCCCGTTCTCGATTCATCCCCAAAACGTTTGGAGGCTTAACCATCGGGGGGTCTGGGGAATAATGAAGATCTGTATGATAGTTGTTGAGAAATGAAAACCGAATCTTTCCTTTTTTCCTGGAGGGAACATACCCCCTAGACTCCTCGATTCTATATTTAAAATTTTAGGGAAGTTTCTTATCATTACTAATAAATGATATTATGAAGAATTCTACATCTCGCATGATTTTTTTGAGTAAACTATTTGCATTATGATGTGCAAAAGCCCCCTTCGTTCCTTCCGGGCAATACAAGTTTCGTCCTGCCAGGAGCTGTTTAGTTATTGATCAATTTACCTGTTCTTGTTTTTTAATTGCATCTCAAAAAATTACCATTTTGTTCCGATACATTTTACTTGATTAGCCCGGATTTGAATAGTTAGGGAGAAACGAAAAGGGCAAAATACAGCTATTAAGTATGTAACAAAAATTCTTTCAAATAAACCAAGGGTCCAAAGTTTGAGTTTCATATACAGTGCTATTTATTAAGAAGTAGACATAGGGATTTACGTACATATATTGTTTTTCTCTATGTCTACTTTTAAATTACAAAATAGGGGGTGAAATTTGATGCACGCGTAGTTTGCGTAATTAATGGTCTAGCGAAAAGTATAGTGTCCGTGTGCTACATACTTAAATAAGGGCGAACTCCGAAATTCTTGAGGTATCCTAAGATGCCTTAAATATGCCACTGTGTGGACCACTTTTTGCGAATCGTTCTGTACATTTGCCTCGCTCCAAATAATCCCTCGGTAAATGAACAGTGTAAATTGGTGTAAAAAGCTTGTTTGTGCAAAAAGGGTTTCAACAAATAACGTATACAGATACCTGATAGAACCAGGGGGGCACATTGATTGTCATCTAAGCGCTAAGGTTGACACCATTGGCGGTCTCGTTGGTTTATTCTCTAAAATTCGTTCAATTTCCGCTACCATATTTGTATTTAACTTTGGAATGAGCTTAAAAGAGAACGTAAGAGAAGCGCTACAAGTTGTTATACATACCTGGAGTGATTGGATATTATCGTAAAGTTGATCGGTTGAAGTAGCACCTAATAATAAGCATTGTACGGATTCGTTCTTTAGACACCAGGCTATCGATAATTGCGCTAAAGTACAGCCTAAACGTTCGGATAAGGCATTCAATTCTCTTATTTTTTCTGATTGTTTTCGTGTTTCTTCAGGTTGGACCTTTTCCTTCACCCACGTAAATCCCTACGAAATAATACACGTACTGAAATCAATTTAAGACTGATACCAATGTACCTCCTTATTTGCTGATGTTTCGTCTTCAGTCCACGAAAAGGAGCGATACTTACTTCTAAAGCTATATCGAGAAAATAACTGCACGCCTCCGTCCTCCTTTCCCTGCGCCAATCCCATAGTGATAGGAGACCAAGCCATCAGACCTACATCAAACCAAATACAAAACGATTACAGTAAAGTACATGGACAATTACCAACTCCTATTTTGTTATACAACTCTGGAATGTACAATTCAGTTTTCTCTCTACAAAACATGTGGTACTCAGCCTGCTCTACGATTGGCGTAATGCAATTGAATTGCCTCGAATTGGTGTATGCTTCCATAATTTCAACGGGCGACCACCTGGCAGTGCCCCAGTACATTGCCCAACCTTGCGATATCACGTAGTGCATCGCACGAACTATTTCTGTTAGAAAATTAATCATACATACATACACGAGAAATAATGAGATTTTGCTAACCTTCCATTGGACACATTGGATCGGCCTTATGCACAATCACCACGTCGATGTAAGCCAATTGTAAACGACCCAAGCTCGCCTTTACACTTTCAATTATGTGTTTGCGCGAGAGTCCGCGTTCTTCAGATCTAGACGATGTTCTAAGATTTATTTAGGTACTTATGTTAGAACATAAAGCTTTCGTACCTGGTACTCCAATATATTTTGGTGTTCACCACGAAACTCGAACGCTTCCAGCCTTTCCTGATCAAAATACGACCCAATTCAACTTCCGCTCTCGTTCCTAAAAAAGTGTCAGCAGGTTACCGGTATCCACAAAATGATATACCAGAGTGCGCTTCCGACAAGTCAAATACATTTATGCCACTATCCATCGCAAGTGATACAATCTGCTCGGCTTGCTCTTCCGTCACCCCCGGTCCGAAGATCGGCCATGTTCCTAGAAAACAATTACTTCTTTGGCACCGAACAAGCAAGTCGCTCACCTAGTCCAATGTTGGAAACTCGCAGCCCGCTTTTCCCAAGGTTTCGATACCGTAAACCCGGAGTTAGGGAGGTCTGTCTTGAGAGCTGATATGGATTTCCTGGTGCTGAGTGAGTTAAACCGCTAAGCAGCAATTGCTCCTTGGTGATGACGCCATCGCTTCCACGTTCGCCTAATGCGCTCAGTGCACTACCGGCGCTAAATTCTTCCATGCAATCGAGACTTGCTATCGGGGCTCTGCACCTGATAACATTTCAGCAATCAGTTTAATAAAATGAGGGCTCAATTAACTAGTTAGTTTGAAAAGTTTGTGAACCATATTGTATTACATGTAACTTCTTATCTAGTTCTTGTGCTGTGTATTTGGTACACAATAATACAAGGTAATATATTGTTATGAAAAACTTGAAGTTTTACAAACTAATATTTTAACCATAGGTAGGTAATGGATGTTTGCTTTTTATTAGCTGTGAAATAATAAACTTCTACGTGCTGTCCACATTTCCCATGCAAATAAAGACTAACTGGTAATGCAAAGTCACTGAGTGCAAGACCAGTACTTACAAATTTATTTACGTTTCAAATACAAATGTTTCCAACCCGCACGAACATATAACATTATGTAAGTATTTGAAGTTATAATTGCCCAGCTCTGAAACGTTTCTGTGACAATACATAAACATGACATTCGTGTTTGATAGTGTAATGTAGGCACAAATTGCTCCCAAGCGTCGATAGCAATTACTATATACTGACAGTCGAGTCAGAAAGAGAGAGTTAACATTAAATAAAGATTATCGATATGTGTATAAATATAATGTAGATTTAGGTGACGGTCTTTCACAACAAAGAGAGGTAAACATGAAATTAATCTTTGAGGTCGAACGAGAATCTTTTAGTTGATGTTGATTAATGTTAATTCGGCGCAGTCATACAGAGGGTTTATAGTAAATTAGCTCCCTATGAAGGAGATCTTAAGAGCTAAAATATTGATTACAGGGATGATGAGGGCAGAGAGATTAATTAAATTCTCTCTAAGTATCGCATCATTACTTGATTACGGTAAAGTTACTGCGAGCTATTAGTAGTGCTCTATAATGCAATAATGCATCTACGAGATGAAATAGGAGTTTATATCGACAAAAACTAAACTAAAACTTTATAAGGGATAAAGCGAGCTCAGATGCCTCGCCCATACCGGGCGGCAATAAACGAGAATATGAGAAAAAATGGGACATTGAAGGCACATAATGAAATATGAGGAGAACAGCACCTAAAATCAAAACAAAAGGAATAGAGACTTTTCATGCTAAGATGCTCATTTTTAGTTGCAATATGTATAGTGAAATTAAGATGTAGTTAGAATAGTTAAAAAAAAACACCCCACAGGAAATTATTTATATAATATATCATATTGAAGAGGAGTACCTCAAACCAGATTTGTACATGCGTAGGAAAAAAGATAGGATTACCTTTAAATCTTTTGGCAAATAAATATACACTGCATTCGAGAATCTTTCGGTGCAACTTCCGGTCTAACTGGAAATCGATGCAACATGTTTTTCAAGTGCAATGATGTATAAATATTTGAAAAGAGTGATTAATTTGCATTGAACTATCTATACAGGGTCATTCTTGTCGAGCGTCAGTTAGAAAGATATGGAGAACCTTTGAAAATGAAACTAAACTGATAAGTCCTTTAAAAGTTTTGGCACATGATGAATTGAACTAAAATATGTTCAAGATGGCGCCACTTCCGCAAATACCGGAAGTAGTCATCAATTTTGCTATTTTAAATAGGGACCCTATTTTTTCTACATTTTCAGATTCTACGTCGAATTTGGAGTACAACGATACCCTTTGCTCCACGGTCTTCGTTGATATTCAAGTTTTTATGTCAAAAATTGAATTTGCAGGGGTAATATTAAAAATTTATTATTCGAAAACGGTGAGAGATATTGCAACACAGTTTTCACTGCTTTATTAAGGAAAGATCGAATTTTCTTATGGTAGCCGTAACCGTCTAAAAAAGCGAGACTACGTGACTTTTTCAAAGCTCTTAACTTTTAAATTTTTAAATATCCGTAACACCATTCTTTCAAATGGCACTCCCCATGTTTTTCTTCATTGTTGTTTTCCTTTTTCCGAGGCCTTTAATTTGATACAAAATGTCAAAGGCTGCTTCAAACGGTCTCTACATGTCTCTACACGCAATAATTTAAGCTCTACTTTTTTAGCATTGGCACTTACAATAAAATTAATAAAATGAAATAGCGATACGGAAGTATCTAATAAAGCTACAGGGTGTCCCATTTTCGACACTTAGAGGGTATCTCCCTAATTGTTAGCAAAAAAGTAATATAGGCGTAATGCGCTCTTTTTGGGCCAAAACAAAAAATGGTAAAATGGAAAAAAATCAAAATATTGTCAATTTCAGAATGACCGTATATTTTCTTAGTTTAAAGAGACATAGGAGAATGTTTATTCCAAAGTTTCTTTATAATGATTGTTAAAAATATATCCAAAGTAAAACAAAAACACCAATAAACCTCAATCATGTATTAAAACCTCGAACAACTAAACACCAAAAGTAGTTCCAGTGCTTCCAGTTAAAAATATATATTACATATACATATATTTTTAAATGGAACACCCTATACATTTTAATCTAAACAGACAGCATATTAAAATATATTTTCAAAAAGAAGAATTTATATGCTATCTTTAGATTAAAATATATAAAATGTTCTATTAAAAAAATGAGATTAGATCCGATAATTGTTTTACCTGATGAATTTTGATTTTAAGACTCAAAAAGAACACATAACGCCTTTTTTGATAGAACTGACAAATACAAAGATACCTATAAACGCATCGAGACACCTTGTACATTGTAGTGCAATTTCAACGGTATAATTTAGCCCTCTAATATTTTTAAAGGAATAGTGAATGATAATGTTTCCAGTTTCTAAAGAACCCAACAAAAGGTGAAACGGGTCACAATAGAACATGTCCCTTTTTGAAAATATCAGTTGGCGTAACAAACTTTTGTGGAGCCTTTACTAGAAAATTTTTTCATCACAGTAAAGTAGCCAAACTTGGAAGAAAAATATAAACTAAGTACAACCTCGATAATCCGAATACACGCTAGTCGGAAATCGCGATAATCCGAAAGATTTATGTGTACATAATTGTGTATGTACATACTGTACCCATAATTACATATGAATAATAATAATAATAATAATATAATAATATATATTTGCCCAACAGATACATAAAAGATCCAATTAGAGGACAAATGGAAAAAGTTAAACTTTAATAATTCAATGAATGTTAACTTAAGCTTTTTTACAAGGACAATGTTTAATTTTGTTTTACGTGCAGTATTTAACTGACTTCTGTCTTTGGTCTGTTAAATTTATGTTTTGTTGAAAAGAATAAAGTTTATTTCTTAATGCTTGTGTCCAAATTTATTATTTTTACTAGTTTCGCGATAATCCGAAAATTTGATAATCCGAAAGGTCGGTGGTCTGAATCTATTCGGATTAACGAGGTTGTACTGTAGAAAGAAAACCAATATTATAATTAGGAGAATATTAACGGCGAATATATCTCCAATGTCGCAATACTGCTCCCTTCAATCATCCACTAAATCCAGAGTCCAACATTATAAAAAGTTTGCTGCCAATCTACATATTTTAAATTTAAGGCCAGTGGCGTACTTCTCCACGGCTAAGGGGGGCATATCTTTTAATAGCAACTAGATACTAGTTTTCATTATATATTATTAAAGAGTACGCTTTCTTTGATATAGATAGCGCCATACAAAACTAATTATATTATATAAGTTATTAAATTTAAAAGAAAAACTCAACTTAAGAAAAAAAATAGTTGTGTTTATTTTTTAATTTTATTAGTTTGGGTTGAAAAAACGTTATTATTTTGTTAGTTATGTCAAAGCAATTTATTGTATAAAAAATCATTCAAAATTTTTAAGTAAATCTACTTTCTTAAAAATTATTTTCAGTGGCCTGCATCTACGGAACCAAGAGAGTAACTTTTTTAACGGAAAACACTATCTTGCGTGAGGTATTATTAAAGAATGAATATTTTTAATACGACAACAAAAAACATGATCAAACCACTCAATTATGAAAATAATTAACAGAATTATTCTCCTTTGAATTTGTCTCTTACATTTAATTATGAGAGAGAAACTTTATTTAGTAAATAAATGTCTGCTTGTTTTGAATCGACTTTCGAGACGTTTTGTTACTGTACCACAAGAACCGATGTAAAGGCCGTGAACAGAAATGTCTAGATTGTATCGAGTTTTGAGGTCGTCAGCGATACACGGTTCGTATATATTCTTCTTCTCGGTGTCAACAGCATCGAACTGTTCGATTCCCTTGCCGCTTTCAATTCGAATTGTTGGGTCAAGCAATAGAACTGCTTGATTTTTTTGATTGACCGCCATCAGGATGTCGAGGCGTCGCTTAGAACTGTGACTGCAGTGCAACTGATTTCTTCGTGTACTGTTTAACCTTTTGTCACGGAACTTGTCGCCAATTATTGACCGAACTTTGTTGTGACTGTTGTTTATAATAATATATATTGCTCTGTAAACGACCGACGTCGGGTTGGACGTTCAGTTGTGGATCTTAGGCATTTGAAATGTATCAGGGTGGTTTAATTAATTAATCAAAATTTCATTACAATTCCATTCTAATCAATTTCGTGGGATTATTTACGAAAAAACACAAAACGATTTCGCGAATTTAGCCTGTTAGCTTGTTTTTTTACTTTACTGTAAAAGAAAGAGTATTTCCTAGAAGTAATAAGGATAAGAAAGTGTCATTGGTGGTTAACGCTGCTTTTCATTGAAGTTATTTACGTAATTCGGGTAGCCATTCGAATCATCGGTGGTGTATTTTTGTGTGCAGCCATATGCTACAATCAACGTCTATTCAACTTGTTTGGGGAATTCTAATTGAGAAGACCAAGTTTTTTTTGTGCGTCACGTTCGTATTGTTTCCGGTAGTAATTGGTGTTGTACGGGATATTGTTCCTCGAAAAACTGTAAATTAATAAGATTCGGGGGTTGTTTTTTCACTAGGATTTCATGTTTTATTTAATTCGTGGTCGTTGAATAAATTTTATTATTGTTGATGCAAGTCTTGTATTCCCTCGATCCCTTTAATGAGGAAGAGAAATGTCTCATGTTCAATTCCGTTTAATTTTGTCCAAAGCTCAGTTTAAGTGCTTTCAAAATTTGGTACTTAAATTGAATTGAATTATTTTGTTGTGCCGGGGTACGTGTGGATGTGTACTGAGAGAAATTTCATTAATGAGCTAGTTAGGTTTCAGAAGTGTTATACTTGGCTCGAAGTTAAAGAGTCACAGAAGTGTCACAGCAATGTATACAATAAATGTCACGTCATGTCATCAATGTTGCTTCTGAACTTTTATTTTTTATTTTGGACAATTTATTTTTTCGTTTAATTACATTTTTAATTGATAAAACGTAAAAAACACACTAATGTTCTAATGGAATACTAAAATAATCTACTAATTAGTCTTCCTATCGAAACCGAAACGCGGCGTTGTATAGTCTAATGCTGAAACGTTAAAGCGTTCGGGAACTCTTCAAGAAAGGCCGAACTGTTCTTATTCATAAATCAGGTTCTGATGATGACCCAAATAATTTTTGCCTGATGACAAACTGTTCCCTTCTTCGCCGAGTTTTCGAAAGAATTATTGACCGAAAATTAGGTGAGTATGTTGGATTTTCGAGTCAGCAGAATTTAAAGTACATAAATTGGTAACAAACTTTTTCCAATTTTGAATACCATAAAAAGCTTCTTTAAAATACTATTCGTATTCTGGGTTAGTTTCTGGGCCTTGAAAATATCTTTATCAGCCGTCGATGAAGGCGCCGCCGCCGCCGGTATAACAAAAATCTATTTCTTATACAAACCCCTCGCCATATCCAGAGTAGTCTCTGGTATGGAAGCCTCCTAAATGTATTACTCTCAACAAAGCGTCCATAAGCGGTTCTAGAGCACTAGACCCAGGACCGTTTGTATAACAAAGGATTAAAATAGTTCTCAATTCCACAAGAAATACATATTTCCAGTTGGGACGAATATCTGGAAAAATAATTATGTTTTTGTAATTCTGTTCAATCAACATTAAAAGAAATGGTTCTATTTATATACTTGATACTACTTTCAGTGGACATAAACTGAGTGGAATTATATTTATTGGATGACCCCATAACCTATGACCTATAACTATAACAAACTAGATGAGTGTCCAGTATACCAATTTCAACGAAATCGGTGAAAGTATCTCATGTACTCAAACGTATGGACGAACAGAAAATCAAAAAAATACTATAATAAATAAGCTAATGAAATGAAAATAAAAAAGGAGGTCCACTGGAAAAGTTAAGTTAACATACCCAAAAAAGACCCTCAGGGTGCGTGATAAAATATAAAAATAAATAAATAAAATATAAAATATTAAAGCTAGATTTTCTGTATATTCGCTTATGTACACGGTGGTTCATATTCGTGACTCACTATTGGGATCTTTGTAACAGTGCGAGATACAGTGTAGGTTAAACGGGGGCAAAGTTGTTCCTCTTTGTTACTCAAAAACGCAGTTGAAGTTTTGGAAAAATCTTTGAAAATAAGATATCACCGTAAAATTGTAAATGTCACATTTCGTTTCCAGTTTTCCTAGCTTTAACGGTTGGAAATGGAGGGTTCCCATTAGGAACTTCTATGGGCGCTTTTTCGTAGAATCTGAATGTGTTATAAGAATTTCCATAACACGCTAGATCTAGAAGAAGATAGAGGATTGTTGATTCAGCAAAATCTACCCATGGATGTTGAGAAATGAATCTAAAAAATTTAATTTTGAAATTTTTCTTGTAAGTTTGTGTAAAAGTATGACGTGTGACACGTCGTATTTTTCTTTTTGTGTTATCTATCTCATTTCGTAAAAATCCAATATGGCGCTCATAAGAAATAAGAAAGTAGTACTCCGTAGCTTCCACACTTAGCGTGTTATGAAAATTCTAAGAAAGGAATCAGATTCTCCAAGAAAAGTGTCTATAGAAGGTGTTAACGGGAACCGTCCATGTTCAACCGTTAAAGATAGGGGTCTTTAATTCATGAGATTATTCCTTATTTTAGTATTATTTCACGCACATGCATGTTATCTTTTGCCAAATGGTTGCGGGGGAGGGGGATTTTTTAATCTGAGGGGGTTGCTCCTTGAGATTGTGTGTGTGGAGAAGAACACACCTTAGGGGGAGGCCCCCAAGCTTTAAAGCTCAAGGGTCTGCGTAAAATCAACTTGGCGTTGACTGCTTTTAAACAAGCTGCCTAGTGTTTTTTTAATTGGACAAAATAAAAAAATTAATTTTTGACATATCCCATAACTGTCGCTTAAGTTTCGTAAAGTTAAACGTTTAGCTAATAAATTGGTCCATTAAATCTAATGCCTCCTTTTTGACTGACTGATTTTTATCGCCACTTGATTTGCCAATAAATAAAATCATGAAGGCTCCATAAATAATAAATAGCGAAATTCTTGGCACGTCAGCTTCGAAGAAATAAAAAGGCACCACAAGTATGTTTTAACACCGGACACAATATACAAAGAAAGTGCTTTATACTGGAACGAAAGCTGTTTCTCTATACAACTCAAGTGTACAATTTTTAATAAGTTGAAACTCGTATAAAGGGTGTATATTTACCGATAAATTGTGGGAAGCTGGTTGGAATCTTCGCTTGTGTTGTCGTTGTTATTGTTGTCATTATTGGAAATATTGCATAGTACCACTTGTGACATTTTAGCCCGTTTTTAATACTATAATAATCGCTAGTTGCTTTATCTAATTTTTAAAGCTTTTTGCACGAGTTTAACGTAATTGTGTGATGAGCATATACTAAGCTTATGTATAGGCACTAAAAGTGTTTTAAGGCAAATATTATGAGTTTTTTAAAATCACATGTGCTCATCTCTACTTTTACGCGAGCCTTTATATTGATCTGTTTTATAATAATTTAACAACAGCTACTGAATGGCAATATTTTGAAGTGATCTCATTATACCTTTATAATACAATAACTTTTTGGCACAAGTTCAAATCTAGGAAAAAGCTAAATAATTTATTCACTTGCAGGTCGATACTTGAGCGCGTGTAGAAAAAACCGTTAACTTACGTGAAAATCAAACAAATTGCAAAAACAATAGTTTATTAGACGGCTACCCGTATTAATTTAATGTAACACACATGCACTTCCTTCCATAAAAATCCTTTAATTGAATTTAACCTCAAACCATTCCGTATTATTGCCTTTAATTGTCTTGCTTTACACTATGACTTAATTGTAATTATTGACGAGTTAAATGATTAGATAACGTGGTTTTATTGACTAAACGTATTGCTAATTTTTACTACCAACAATTAAAATCGTAACAAATGATTATTATTACACCCATCCAAAGCGAACTTATTTTAAAATTAAATTTTATATGTACTCGTTGAAAAACTGTATCACGTTAACGAAAATTATACCAAAGATTACATGATTAACAACATTGCAACAATAAAAATAACCTGGTGCAGGGCCGTCGCGGCGCTCACCGTCCTTACGTCATTGCAGTGCCTCGATAAACTCCGACGGTTTCCGACGTGAAACGAATCCGGGACGCGTATTGCAGAATTATTTTGATTCAATTCTAATGTTTATAATTATATACGCTAATGACTTATTTAATTGATAACTCGATCGCCTGGTATCACCT
>NW_022170596.1:34709644-34710195 GCF_008802855.1 Photinus pyralis | reverse complement strand
AAAAAAAATTAGCTCATTTAGAATATTTCCACTAAATGCATTTTTTAGGTCTCTGACGCCTGGACTAGTAGGTAAAGACCGAGGTAAAGACGAAATTGAATGTGAATTGCCGACTGCTTAAATTTTTACAAGAGAAAGCTGTGTGCAATCTTTATAATTAGGCCTCTTTTGGTAGGCAATTTGTTTATACCTACTTCACTTTCCAAATGCGTCTGGCGATACGACCTTTCAGTGTTAATAATGGCGATAATGAACTTCACATAATAATGCATGTGGATGTGAGTCATTCATTGTTGCATAAATGAAATTAATTCATTTAAATTGACCGGTCGCAATTAATCCACTTTGTAATTTTATTCGTACAAATCGTTCTAATTTCCGATCGTTAAAATTGTTTACGTACTTTCTTTTTCCATCTTGGTGTCAATACGATATAATTTAATTAAAATCCGACTTTTGTAATTACTTATCGGTTAGTATTGGTATTGAAGTGGGTAATTGATCATTTAGAAATGAAAGTGTGACTGCTGATATTAACGGGGTAATAATAT
>NW_022170596.1:34687906-34709544 GCF_008802855.1 Photinus pyralis | reverse complement strand
AATTTTTGGGATAACTTTCGAAGTAGGACTCGTATTTCGACGAAACCTTTTGTAACGTGTCCTTTGAGGTAAAATGCAACGTCCGACGTGTCGATCGATCGAATCGGGGACGTTTTTGAATTTTCGAGTTGCCCCCTCGGGAATATCGATTACGCGATAAAGTTTTGGAAAATTTCTATTCGAAAGGTCGTCTCCGTACGTGGGCACTCCGGAGCTCGATATTTTACGTCGGTCGGGGCCGTCGACGCGTCTCCGAGTTTCGTTTGGCACATCGAGACACGAAAAAAAACACGTCTTTCGGTCTCGGCGGCTGCGCCGCCTCGCCTCGCTTCTTTGTTCGATTCCGGAACGCACACCGATCGATACGGAAGAGACGCGGACGTAGAAAACCGCATCGTTTTGGTCCTCGGAGTTTCCGAATAACCTTTAAAATACGAAATTTACCGAAGAGAAGAGGGTGGGGTGGGGGGGGAGGGGGGGAAGTGTCGGACGTAAAGTCGGAGAATACCGATACGAGATCGACTTAAAAAACCGCATCGTTCTAACCCTCGCGGTTTTCGAACAGAGTACGTTTAAAGGTTTTTAGGGGGGAGGGGGGGATGGGAGGTTAACGGAGTGGTGCCGGGGTACGTAACGGACTTCGAAGAGAATACTCCGATCGAAGACTTGCCAAAAACTTACCTCCTCCGAACGAAAATTGACACTTCGCTCGGCTTCGGCGGCTGCGCCGCCTCGCCTCGCGGCTTTTCGCGATTCGCCGTCGATTCCCGAACGCACTCCGATCGATACGGGAGATCGACGTGGACGACCGTCTCGTTTTAAGAGTCGGCGTTCCCTAATAACCTTTAAAATTTGAAATTTACCGACGATATGGAGGGGGGGAGGGGGGAAATGTCGGACGTAAGTTCGGACGATGCCGATACGAGATCGACGCAACAAACCGCGTCGTTCTAACCCTCGCGGTTCCCGAACAAACGTCGAAAAGGCGAAGTGGTACGTTTGAAGGTCCGGGGGGGGTCAACGGAGGGGCGGTCGGGGTGCGAAAGGCGCGTCGAAGAAAAGACTCGATCGACTTTCCCAAAATTCGCCCTCTCCTATGCCGCTCGACCGCCGTAAATATTTTTTATCGACGATCATTCCGAATCTCGCGATCGGGTCCGAGTGTCGTTCGAAAATTCCTCCCTCCCGAACCCACCGGGAGAATTGGTCGTATGACGCGTCGTAATCCGTCCGACGTTCGGGTCCGCATTTGAGCGATCGTAAGTGTTTCTTAGGTCGTCTCGTTTCCGCGGCGCGAGGGATAAAGCGGAGCGACGTCGATAAGGGCAAACTTCGCGCCCCCCTCCCCCCCAAACGGCCCATAGTTTTTGAATGGGACCCCGTACGTCTCACGCGGGACGGTCGGGACTATCGATCGATCGCGTTTCGAGGGGGGGAGTAGGGCTACTTTTCGAGCAATTTCGCTCTCTTTCCGCTCCCGTTTTCTCGTGCGCGTCCTCCCCCGCGGGGGGGTGTCGCGACTTTCGCGATCGAGTACCTCGAAAGCCTCGACCCTCCTACCCCCCCTATCCGCGAGCTCGATTTTTCCAGTTCGACGGGCGACCCTCGGCGAATTTTTCTTCGGAGGTGCGATTTTGGGGGGTGACAGCGGGGGGGTGAAGGGAGATTTTGCGGAGGTAGCGGGGCATCGTAAAAATCGCGCATTCGGAATTCGAGGCTCGTGTAAAAATTTCGCGAAATTCTACTCGGCCGATTTTAAATTATTTTCGAAAACGTCGGGAACACGTTGTTATCTTCTTTTAATTATAACAATGCCTAGAAACGTACACATACACTGGGCTCTATAATTACATATACATATATATAAAAATGAATTTTTAGCATTTGAGGTACCTACCTTTCGTTGAACCTCGATCTCGCTTAGCTTAGAGTAGATCTTATTCGCGCAACCCGTTTATCGTCCACGACGTAAGGGTGAGATTTCGACGACGGCGACGCCGGCGGCGCCGGCGCCGCCGCAGCCGGCGCCGTCGGCGCGCGTCGTCGGTCGTCGCCAAAATGAGAATCTCGGTAACGAAAAGTCGTAGGAAGGCGTGCGAGGTATCGTCGGAAAGGTCTCGGCGGCGCGGTTAGGATGGGCCGTGTTAAGTTTGGGCGCCGGCGGCGCCGACGCCGGCGCGCGTCGTCGGGCGTCGCCGAAATGAGAATTTCGGTAACGAAAAGTCGCAGGAAGGCGTGCGAGGTATCGTCGGAAAGGTCTCGGCGGCGCGGTTAGGATGGGTCGTGTTAAGTTTCGGCGCCGGCGGCGCCGACGCCGGCGCGCGTCGTCGGGCGTCGCCGAAATGAGAATTTCGGTAACGAAAAGTCGCAAGAAGGCGTACGAGGTATCGTCGGAAAGCTCTCGGCGGCGCGGTTAGGATGGGCCGCGTTAACTTTCCAACTAACTGCAATCTAACCTAACTGCGCGCGTCGACCTAACCTAACCGAGCATTTCGACCTAACCTAACGTGTCTATCTAACCTAACCTAACTTAACCGCGATCTAACCTAACTGAGCATTTCGATCTAACCTAACACGTCGATCTAACCTAACCTAACCGCGCACGTCGACCTAACCTAACCTAACCTAACCTAACTACACATCGCGACCTTAGCTAACGCGTCTATCTAACCTAACCCAATTGCAATCTGACCTAATTGTGGGGGAAGGGGGGGGGAGGGGGAGGGGGAGGGGGTTGATTATTTGTGTAAAACCACCTTCGATTTCCCGATAAATAAGAAATATACGCGATTTTTTACAAATATCGACGTTCGAGTGCCCAAAAAAGTCACTCGGGGACCGCGTATTATCGCCAAACTTTACCTCTCACCTAATCTCGTAGTGTAGAGTCGATTTTGGCAAAAAAAAAAAAATTTAATTTTTCGTCAAAATTTTTTCGAAAATCGCCGTTTTCATATCGATTACGATTTAACGCACTTGCGATCCTATCGTGGGGACTCCGGGGCAAATTTATAGAAGGTCGCATCCAAAGTGATCGTTTAGTATCGAAAAGTCCCCGGAATTCCACCGGCAAGTGCCCGTTTTGCGCCCATTTTCGTGAGCAATTTCATTTTTTTTTCCACGACCTCTCCCGGAGACGCCTTCGATTTTTTGGGGGAGGTGAAGGTGTCGTAGAATAGCCTCGTCCTTCCTCTTTCGATCGCCGCCTTAACCTCTCGAATACCTCGAATATTGACGAAATTACGAATTTTTTTGTAAAGGGGCGCAAAATTCGAAAAACAAAAAGCGCCCTCTAGCGTCGAAACCGTAAATCTTTTATTAGAATTTTTTCTCGTTTTTGCAATCTCCGCGTCAAAACGCATAAGATGACGTCGAAAAAACGACGATTTTTGACAATTTTTTTTTTCGATTTTTTCGAAGGAAGGGGATAGTATGGAAATTTTTTCGTTTTTTAATTTTTGGGATAACTTTCGAAGTAGGACTCGTATTTCGACGAAACCTTTTGTAACGTGTCCTTTGAGGTAAAATGCAACGTCCGACGTGTCGATCGATCGAATCGGGGACGTTTTTGAATTTTCGAGTTGCCCCCTCGGGAATATCGATTACGCGATAAATTTTTGGAAAATTTCGATTCGAAAGGTCGTCTCCGTACGTGGGCACTCCGGAACTCGATATTTTACGTCGGTCGGGGCCGTCGACGCGTCTCCGAGTTTCGTTTGGCACATCGAGACACGAAAAAAAACACGTCTTTCGGTCTCGGCGGCTGCGCCGCCTCGCCTCGCTTCTTTGTTCGATTCCGGAACGCACACCGATCGATACGGAAGAGACGCGGACGTAGAAAACCGCATCGTTTTGGTCCTCGGAGTTTCCGAATAACCTTTAAAATACGAAATTTACCGAAGAGAAGAGGGTGGGGTGGGGGGGGAGGGGGGGAAGTGTCGGACGTAAAGTCGGAGAATACCGATACGAGATCGACTTAAAAAACCGCATCGTTCTAACCCTCGCGGTTTTCGAACAGAGTACGTTTAAAGGTTTTTAGGGGGGAGGGGGGGATGGGAGGTTAACGGAGTGGTGCCGGGGTACGTAACGGACTTCGAAGAGAATACTCCGATCGAAGACTTGCCAAAAACTTACCTCCTCCGAACGAAAATTGACACTTCGCTCGGCTTCGGCGGCTGCGCCGCCTCGCCTCGCGGCTTTTCGCGATTCGCCGTCGATTCCCGAACGCACTCCGATCGATACGGGAGATCGACGTGGACGACCGTCTCGTTTTAAGAGTCGGCGTTCCCTAATAACCTTTAAAATTTGAAATTTACCGACGATATGGAGGGGGGGAGGGGGGAAATGTCGGACGTAAGGTCGGACGATGCCGATACGAGATCGACGCAACAAACCGCGTCGTTCTAACCCTCGCGGTTCCCGAACAAACGTCGAAAAGGCGAAGTGGTACGTTTGAAGGTCCGGGGGGGGTCAACGGAGGGGCGGTCGGGGTGCGAAAGGCGCGTCGAAGAAAAGACTCGATCGACTTTCCCAAAATTCGCCCTCTCCTATGCCGCTCGACCGCCGTAAATATTTTTTATCGACGATCATTCCGAATCTCGCGATCGGGTCCGAGTGTCGTTCGAAAATTCCTCCCTCCCGAACCCACCGGGAGAATTGGTCGTATGACGCGTCATAATCCGTCCGACGTTCGGGTCCGCATTTGAGCGATCGTAAGTGTTTCTTAGGTCGTCTCGTTTCCGCGGCGCGAGGGATAAAGCGGAGCGACGTCGATAAGGGCAAACTTCGCGCCCCCCTCCCCCCCAAACGGCCCATAGTTTTTGAATGGGACCCCGTACGTCTCACGCGGGACGGTCGGGACTATCGATCGATCGCGTTTCGAGGGGGGGAAGTAGGGCTACTTTTCGAGCAATTTCGCTCTCTTTCCGCTCCCGTTTTCTCGTGCGCGTCCTCCCCCGCGGGGGGGTGTCGCGACTTTCGCGATCGAGTACCTCGAAAGCCTCGACCCTCCTACCCCCCCTATCCGCGAGCTCGATTTTTCCAGTTCGACGGGCGACCCTCGGCGAATTTTTCTTCGGAGGTGCGATTTTGGGGGGTGACAGCGGGGGGGTGAAGACGAATTTTCCCGGGGTAGCGGGGCATCGTAAAAATCGCGGCTTCGGAATTCGAGGCTCGTGTAAAAATTTCTTGAAAATCGTCAAAGCCGATTTTAAATTATTTTCGAAAACGTCGAATTTGAGTTGTTATCTTCTTTTAATTATAACAATGCCTAGAAACGTACACATACACTGGGCTCTATAATTACATATACATATATATAAAAATGAATTTTTAGCATTTGAGGTACCTACCTTTCGTTGAATCTCGATCGCTTAGCTTAGACGTAGATCTTATTCGCGCAACCCGTTTATCGTCCACGACGTAAGGGTGAGATTTTGACGACGGCGACGGCGGCGGCGCCGGCGCCGCCGCAGCCGGCGCCGTCGGCGCGCGTCGTCGGTCGTCGCCAAAATGAGAATCTCGGTAACGAAAAGTCGTAGGAAGGCGTGCGAGGTATCGTCGGAAAGGTCTCGGCGGCGCGGTTAGGATGGGCCGTGTTAAGTTTGGGCGCCGGCGGCGCCGACGCCGGCGCGCGTCGTCGGGCGTCGCCGAAATGAGAATTTCGGTAACGAAAAGTCGCAGGAAGGCGTGCGAGGTATCGTCGGAAAGGTCTCGGCGGCGCGGTTAGGATGGGTCGTGTTAAGTTTCGGCGCCGGCGGCGCCGACGCCGGCGCGCGTCGTCGGGCGTCGCCGAAATGAGAATCTCGGTAACGAAAAGTCGCAGGAAGGCGTACGAGGTATCGTCGGAAAGCTCTCGGCGGCGCGGTTAGGATGGGCCGCGTTAACTTTCCAACTAACTGCAATCTAACCTAACTGCGCGCGTCGACCTAACCTAACCGAGCATTTCGACCTAACCTAACGTGTCTATCTAACCTAACCTAACTGCGCGCGTCGACCTAACCTAACTTAACCGCGATCTAACCTAACTGAGCATTTCGATCTAACCTAACACGTCGATCTAACCTAACCTAACCGCGCACGTCGACCTAACCTAACCTAACCTAACCTAACTACACATCGCGACCTTAGCTAACGCGTCTATCTAACCTAACCCAATTGCAATCTGACCTAATTGTGGGGGAAGGGGGGGGGAGGGGGAGGGGGAGGGGGTTGATTATTTGTGTAAAACCACCTTCGATTTCCCGATAAATAAGAAATATACGCGATTTTTTACAAATATCGACGTTCGAGTGCCCAAAAAAGTCACTCGGGGACCGCGTATTCTCGCCAAACTTTACCTCTCACCTAATCTCGTAGTGTAAAGTCGATTTCGGCAAAAAAAAAAAAAATTTAATTTTTCGTCAAAATTTTTTCGAAAATCGCCGTTTTCATATCGATTACGATTTAACGCACTTGCGATCCTATCGTGGGGACTCCGGGGCAAAATTATAGAAGGTCGCATCCAAAGTGATCGTTTAGTATCGAAAAGTCCCCGGAATTCCACCGGCAAGTGCCCGTTTTGCGCCCATTTTCGTGAGCAATTTCATTTTTTTTTCCACGACCTCTCCCGGAGACGCCTTCGATTTTTTGGGGGAGGTGAAGGTGTCGTAGAATAGCCTCGTCCTTCCTCTTTCGATCGCCGCCTTAACCTCTCGAATGCCTCGAATATTGACGAAATTACGAATTTTTTTGTAAAGGGGCGCAAAATTCGAAAAACAAAAAGCGCCCTCTAGCGTCGAAACCGTAAATCTTTTATTAGAATTTTTTCTCGTTTTTGCAATCTCCGCGTCAAAACGCATAAGATGACGTCGAAAAAACGACGATTTTTGACAATTTTTTTTTTCGATTTTTTCGAAGGAAGGGGATAGTATGGAAATTTTTTCGTTTTTTAATTTTTGGGATAACTTTCGAAGTAGGACTCGTATTTCGACGAAACCTTTTGTAACGTGTCCTTTGAGGTAAAATGCAACGTCCGACGTGTCGATCGCTCGATTCGGGGACGTTTTTGAATTTTCGAGTTGCCCCCTCGGGAATATCGATTACGCGATAAATTTTTGGAAAATTTCTATTCGAAAGGTCGTCTCCGTACGTGGGCACTCCGGAACTCGATATTTTACGTCGGTCGGGGCCGTCGACGCGTCTCCGAGTTTCGTTTGGCACATCGAGACACGAAAAAAAACACGTCTTTCGGTCTCGGCGGCTGCGCCGCCTCGCCTCGCTTCTTTGTTCGATTCCGGAACGCACACCGATCGATACGGAAGAGACGCGGACGTAGAAAACCGCATCGTTTTGGTCCTCGGAGTTTCCGAATAACCTTTAAAATACGAAATTTACCGAAGAGAAGAGGGTGGGGTGGGGGGGGAGGGGGGGAAGTGTCGGACGTAAAGTCGGAGAATACCGATACGAGATCGACTTAAAAAACCGCATCGTTCTAACCCTCGCGGTTTTCGAACAGAGTACGTTTAAAGGTTTTTAGGGGGGAGGGGGGGATGGGAGGTTAACGGAGTGGTGCCGGGGTACGTAACGGACTTCGAAGAGAATACTCCGATCGAAGACTTGCCAAAAACTTACCTCCTCCGAACGAAAATTGACACTTCGCTCGGCTTCGGCGGCTGCGCCGCCTCGCCTCGCGGCTTTTCGCGATTCGCCGTCGATTCCCGAACGCACTCCGATCGATACGGGAGATCGACGTGGACGACCGTCTCGTTTTAAGAGTCGGCGTTCCCTAATAACCTTTAAAATTTGAAATTTACCGACGATATGGAGGGGGGGAGGGGGGAAATGTCGGACGTAAGGTCGGACGATGCCGATACGAGATCGACGCAACAAACCGCGTCGTTCTAACCCTCGCGGTTCCCGAACAAACGTCGAAAAGGCGAAGTGGTACGTTTGAAGGTCCGGGGGGGGTCGACGGAGGGGCGGCCGGGGTGCGAAAGGCGCGTCGAAGAAAAGACTCGATCGACTTTCCCAAAATTCGCCCTCTCCTATGCCGTTCGACCGTCGTAAATATTTTTTATCGACGATCATTCCGAATCTCGCGATCGGGTCCGAGTGTCGTTCGAAAATTCCTCCCTCCCGAACCCACCGGGAGAATTGGTCGTATGACGCGTCGTAATCCGTCCGACGTTCGGGTCCGCATTTGAGCGATCGTAAGTGTTTCTTAGGTCGTCTCGTTTCCGCGGCGCGAGGGATAAAGCGGAGCGACGTCGATAAGGGCAAACTTCGCGCCCCCCTCCCCCCCAAACGGCCCATAGTTTTTGAATGGGACCCCGTACGTCTCACGCGGGACGGTCGGGACTATCGATCGATCGCGTTTCGAGGGGGGGAAGTAGGGCTACTTTTCGAGCAATTTCGCTCTCTTTTCGCTCCCGTTTTCTCGTGCGCGTCCTCCCCCGCGGGGGGGTGTCGCGACTTTCGCGATCGAGTACCTCGAAAGCCTCGACCCTCCTACCCCCCCTATCCGCGAGCTCGATTTTTCCAGTTCGACGGGCGACCCTCGGCGAATTTTTCTTCGGAGGTGCGATTTTGGGGGGTGACAGCGGGGGGGTGAAGACGAATTTTCCCGGGGTAGCGGGGCATCGTAAAAATCGCGGTTTCGGAATTCGAGGCTCGTGTAAAAATTTCGTGAAAAAAGCTTGGGCCAATTTTAAATTATTTTCGAAAAGGTCGAATTTGAGTTGTTTCCTTATTGTAATTATAACTAGATCGGATTGGAGCTCGCGTCGCTCGCTCCTACCGATCACGGCGTTTTGTTATCACACGCCGTTTTTTGTGGTTTTCCGTTTGTAAATTTTTTTTTTAACTCGATCGTTGTGCGATTTTGTAGTTTGGGTTGTTTTTAATTGACGTCGGAATTTTTTAAAATGCGAAAAAGAAAGGAAAAGGATTTTGATTCGGCTCAAAAAAGCACCAATATATTGATTTTTTTTTAAATCAAACTCGGCGTATGTGTTTGTAAAAATGCTACGCATTTTAAGACTTCGCTAGAGTGAGTATATTTTGCAGAGATATCGCCAAAAAGGAGGATACGTTTTTTGGAACATCACCTATACAAAGTAAATTTTTTAAAATTTCGATTCAACTTGTAAAATCCAGATCCGCACATAATTGTACATAAGATTATTTAATTTTGATAACACTTTTTGGTTTTGAGGAGACATCCGCTCGGCTCCGGCGGCTTTGCCGCCTCGCCTCACTCTGATTCGTAACGGTGCATAGCTCGGCTTCGCCTCGCACTGTTCAGTGCTCAACAAAGATAATTTCTCAGTTTCAATTTTGGTGCGGTAAGAAAATGCCGAAACTAATGTCAGCGAATCAGTATTTTGTTATAGAACTACGTTTTCGCAAGGATCTCCGTTTTTTTATTAAGTTTAGATGAATGACGGGAAAGGTGGGCGCGTGTAGGGCCGTAAGTAAGCGTCGTTTGCCGCCGCGAACGGGGAAAGCCGGGTCTACGGGAGAGCCCTCGTGAAGCTCAACTCGCCTTCGGCTCGCTCGACATTGAGGGAGGAAAAATGCGAGCCGTTTTCGTCGCGAGAACGGCGAGCTCGAGTTATGCCGAGTCGAGAATCTTTGTTTGAATTTGTAAAAAAGTTAAAAAAAAATTCCTAAATCTACAAATAACCTAATGCCCCAAGCTAAGGGAGGGCCAAAGTGATGCCGAACTCGCCTTCGGCTCGCTCGGCATTGGTATACGAGGCGCGTGTGTTAAGAATCGAAGTCTTCGGTTACTTTACTTAGTTGGGGAAGGGTTATTAAGAATTTTTATTTCTAATAAAGTTAAAAAAAATATCTTAAACTTACAAATAACCTAATGTGCAAAGCTGCTTGGTGTCACATTTTGTTTAGCTTCATTTATAATTGTTGTTTGAATTTGTATTACGAAAAAAGTTTAAAAAAATTTCTTCAACATACAAATAACCTAATGTCCAACGCAGATTGATGTCACATTCGATTTAGCTTCATTTATAATTTTTGTTTGAATTTGTCTTTCAAAAAAGTTAAACAAAATTTTTAAAAATCTTCAAATAACCTAACGTCCCAAGCTGTTTGATGCCACACCTTTCATTTTCAGTTTTTTAAAGAAGTCTATATAAAATATGTAGGTATAAAAAACCTCGCATTGTTCAGTGTTCAACAACGACAATTTCTCAGTTTCAGTTTTGGCGTGGTAAGAACATGCTACTAAGCAGACTGATTTGATAATTTTTTTGAATTTGTGAGTAATATTTTTGTTTTTTTTTTGTGGAAACAACACCTATACAAAGTGATTTTTCTACTCAGCCTGTTTGTACACTCGGGGTTGTTTTAGCCTCCTGTAGAACAGGTTCATCCTCATCGGGAGAAGTTTCTTTACGATTTCTCCACGTACAGAGTCTACATGCTATAATAGAAATCCATGAAAATAATTGGATCATTTTGAGTGGTCGTGAGGAGTTTGTGTAGTATTCCTTATTTTATTTGTTGTTTATGAATGTATTAGGCATGGAAATATGATGATTTTTAAAATTGTTCACGATATCTAACACAATCCTTATAATATGTACAGGAAAGCATAAAAATTTTAAGACAAAGAAGTTTTTACAATTTTGTTGGAACCTATAGTGTTTCGTAGGTAGTAATTCACGTGCCTTTCCATAGGAGATTCTTTACAAATGGACTTCATCCTCAAGCAAGTATTGGATAACTTAAGGTGCTGTATATTACAGTATCGTGTCCTTCAATGGTAATAAGTATATTTGAAGTACGAGCTTTTATACCTTTTTATAATGATATCGTAGTTCGCTGTTTGGACCAAGTGGTAATAGGTGGTCGCTTTAATACTAGTAGACTATGTGGACATGTAGAAATAAAAGTGGAAGGTAACGAACTAAAACTAATCCTTCGCTACCTTCCTAAGCATGAATATTTCATGTGACGAAATGCTTTCGTTTCCGCTAGAATCTTGGACATACTTTTTGCTCTAACCGGAATATAAACTGATGAATAACCTCCTATAGGACTTCTTCTTGAAGAACACGGATAATTTGTTACATCAATAATAAATTTTCATACCATTTCTATCGTAAATGTCTTTATGCTACGTAGCAACATGCACATCGGCATGAATTTTTGGTCGACATCAAGTCGATTACTCGAAATTGTGCAAATGTAGGTTTGTTTACGATGACATTTTCATAACAACGATAAAACACGTTAAATTTCCTTAAAAATGGTGTTTTTTACATAAAATAGTAATGTCCCAGATTTTTTGACAGTTCCCGTGACAGTTGTATAGATGGCGCCATTTGAAAAAAATACATCTTCTGTATCGGCGCATGCCCAATATAACCGTTCAAATAATACCACATTTCAACCGCGTAGGTTCATTTGAACGTTGCGGCGGTTCCTATTTTCTTAGGAAGTAGTGCTTTTTTGCGCAACTTCCATTGGGGAGTATTCCCTGACGTGTACCACGGCGTACTGCGTTGAGGGGTGTACACGTAGTGTATAATACTTCCCTAACAACAACATAGTTCCCTTTCAGCTCATTTTTCGGATAGGGTGTTTTGTTTAGGTCATTTCCGCTGATAGTTCCGCTTTCTCCGCTCGTTCGAGGAAAGATAGTGTTTGGATGTTAGTTAGTTGGCTTAGGTTAGGGGGCTAATAAACCAATAAACCGAATGCTCCATTCTAAAAAACAGTTTTCATCAATCTGACAATAGAATCACATTTATACATACCTAGTCTAAGAATTTTAGCATTACGGGGGAACTCAGAGCCGCCCCCTTCAACTTCTTCGGTGGCCCCATACCGATGTCGAACTGAAGGTAACCTGAAATCCTATTAACAAAAGATTTTTTAATTTCATTTTTGCTAGGAATTTGTCACTTTACAAGATAAATTAAACGATAAAAGAGGGTAAAATGATCCCACGAAGATCCCAATTCCACGAGGTGGAAGAATGTCTTCGAAATCTAAAAAAATACGTGCGCCATAACTTGATCGTTTACCATAATTCACTTACCAATAAAATAAACAATTAAAAACAATATAAATGGACCGATGAACGTAAATGAAAAATTTACTAAACTTCACCCAAGACGAAACGTGATCGCAATGGAACCTGGAAATAACGTGGCGCCACCGTCGTAGAATGAACTACCTTCGCGACGGGGATCTAAATATCGACGTGACTCCCTAATTTTTATTAAATATAACCTCTCGGCACGGGATTAATGCGATTTCGATTTTCTTCGGAGAGGTCAATTTAAATAGAGTACTAATTATGCTAAATTTTTCCCATTGTAAGTATATAACTATGAATTATAGTTTAAAAATTATAAAAGAAAATTGGCACAGACGAACTAACGTATTTTTTACAAAAAAATTTCCAGAACCTTTATTTTTCAATCGATTCGGACGGTGAAAGGTGCATCTGATAGCTAATAATTCGAGCTAAATATTCCCCATTGAACGTACCCGTCTGGCAAGTCTCTTAAAAAAATTATTACAGAGTATATAGTTCAATGATTTATATAAAACATGACAGTACTATGAAGTTAGGTTATAAAAAATTACTGATATTCAGTTTTTATTTGTAAATTTTTTTAAGTTTGAAGCAAATTTGATCAAAATGGCGGATAGCCGGTTACTTTCTGTGGTGCTATACAGTGCGAACAGTGCTTTACTATGCCGCTTCAATAAATAATGACGTTAGTAAATTATTTGCCGCAACAGGCGCGGGGCACCAATACTAATTTATAACCTTAAACTTCAAAACAAATTAAACATTTGACATATGATTATATTTAACCTAAATAAAGATTTAATCACCTTGTAAGTTTCCAAATGATGTGAAATTATACGAATAGGAAAATTGCTACAACAATTGAAACAATTTTATTTCTTTTACAAATCGTTAATATTGAAGTAATTGGATAAATCACATGTTATAAACAACTGTTCGAAGATCTCGTCACCATAATTAAGACAGGGGGTTCACTCTTTTCTTTGTTTTCGAAGCCGACATGTAAGTGCCGTTGCATAATGCTTCAAACGGTAGCTTCTATACCTGCTCGTAATTCGGCAATGGTGTGTAAACGGTTTCGAATACGTTGACATCTAGTAAATTTGCATGCAATATTTTAGGACTTTGCAAGTCCAGACGATGAGTTCTTGTAACACGGTTACTTTAAAGGATAGAAGTACAATTTTCTCCAGGCAATAGTGTCACACGTTCCGTATGAGATATCCGTTAGTGGGACAAATTATCGCAGTTGCTTTTTTCGACTTTGTTCAAGACGAGCAAGAATATCTTTTACAAACGCCTTATTAGCAATCGCTAAGCGGCCAGGTGACTTCCCAGAAGCAAGACTTCCTGTATGTGAAACCGTTCAAGTAAACGACGAGCATTTCAGCGTATATTGTTGTAATCCTCGTCACGGTTGACATCCGTTTATCGAAACTCCTGTATACACAAACGTATCGAGTACTCTCAAACTTCACTTTCATCTTTAGTTCCATTACGGAAACAGAACTGCAAACGCATCTTATTCTCTTCTAAGAAGTAAAAGGCTTGTCGAAGTAAACCTATTGCCTATTACACGCCACAACTAAAAAAACGTTTGTTTGTAATTTACAAGTAATTTACCCACCTTGTAAATATTCGAAAGAAACTGGTAAAGAAACTGGTAGTCTTGAAAAAAGTCGTGTTGAAAGAAACGATAGTAATAAGAATCAGAAATTATAGTTTGTGAAATTATAGGTTATATTTTGTATTGGCTAAATATAGAAAGTACCGCAATCCATTTGGCTCGTGTGTTAAAGAGAGAAATCATAATTTTTGCCCAAAAAAAATTCTAGTAACTTTAATGTTGGGGATTGTATCACCTGTTTAGAGATGGGATTATATTTATATAAAACATGACAGTACTATGAAGTTAGGCTATAAAAAATTACTGATATTCAGTTTTTATTTTTAAATTTTTTTAAGTTGGCAGCAAATTTTCACCAAAATGGCGGATGATTGTGTTACTTTCTATATCTAGTGACTTTAGTATATAGGTGCACATACACGATACCTGGTTGCGGCAAATAATTACTATTGTCATATTTTATAAGAGCGGTGCAGCATATATTGATCTCTCAGTATGCGCACGTGTGTAAATATACGAGATATCGCGTTTTAAGTGTTTTCAATGGTGTCAAATTACAAATCGTTATATTTCCTTTATTTATAGTCCGAACTCGATAAATATTCAGTATTCAGAGGTTGGAGAAATTGAGGCACCCGTTTCCATCCTTTCGGCACTTCTATCTCCATTCCGAAATTCTGACCATCCCATCGGTTAGATTACATCGAGAGCTTTCCAAAGATACCTATAAAGACCCATCTACGACGCACCGTTCACGAGATATCGCGTTTTAAGTGTTTTCGGTGGTGTCAAATTACAAATTGCTATATCTCCGTTATTTACCGACCGATCTCGCTGAAATTTGGTATCGAGAGGTTTGGGGACCAGGGCCATTCGATTCCGTCATTTCCGAGCTGGTATCTTAGTTTCCAAATTTCGACCCTCCCATCGGTTAGATTAGGTCGAGAACTTTCTAAAGACACCCAGGAACCCCTATCTACGACGTTCCGTTTTCGAGATATCGCGATTTAAGTTTTTAATAAAAAATCCAAAAAACGGTTATTGCGTAGATCGTCTAGAAATGTCGCGAAACGCGTGATTCCGAAGTATCGAGGTCGCAGGTCGAAAGACGACAGAGATGCGTCGATATCTCGAAAAGGGGAGGGGATAGGAAAAAATTGAAAATCCCATTTCGAGCCCCCGGCCGGACGCAGCTACGGTTTAAATTTGGTCCAGATCGGCCGGTAAATAAGGGAGATATTAAGAGATGCGCGGCCCTTTAAAACGCATCCATGCGCGTGGACTTAGAAAAAAAAGGCACACCCCCGCCCCCCGAGCGACACGGGCCCCCCCCTTCGGCCACAGGCTGACGCCCGACGCCTACTGAAGACGCGGTCGAAATTTTTCCCGGTTTATACGTACAACTTCGGAGATCGATCGCGTACGAGTAGATACGAGATTGTATATATATAAATTGAGTATATATATATACTCGTTTGTGACAAAATTTTTTTTATCGACGTTTCGCGACCCGTTTGTTGTCGATGAGGGAAGGACACAATTTGGACTGTTGGCGACGGCGGCGTCGGGTGACGTCAACAGGCGTCGCCAAAATGCGAATCTCGGTAACGGAAAGTCGTACGAAGGCGTGTTAGGTATCGTTGGAAAGGTCTCGGCGGCGCGATTACGATAGAATAGGTTGAGCGCGTCTTCCCATCATATTTGACTTGGATGGTTCGGCCCATAGTTTTTGAATGGGACCCCGTACGTCTCACGCGGGACGGTCGGGACTATCGATCGATCGCGTTTCGAGGGGGGGAAGTAGGGCTACTTTTCGAGCAATTTCCCTCTCTTTCCGCTCCCGTTTTCTCGTGCGCGTCCTCCCCCGCGGGGGGGTGTCGCGACTTTCGCGATCGAGTACCTCGAAAGCCTCGACCCTCCTACCCCCCCTATCCGCGAGCTCGATTTTTCCAGTTCGACGGGCGACCCTCGGCGAATTTTTCTTCGGAGGTGCGATTTTGGGGGGTGACAGCGGGGGGGTGAAGGGAGATTTTGCGGAGGTAGCGGGGCATCGTAAAAATCGCGCATTCGGAATTCGAGGCTCGTGTAAAAATTTCGCGAAATTCTACTCGGCCGATTTAAAATTATTTTCGAAAAGGTCGAATTTGAGTTGTTTCCTTATTGTAATTATAACAATGCCTAGAAACGTACACATACACTGGGCTCTATAATTACATATACATATATATAAAAATGAATTTTTAGCATTTGAGGTACCTACCTTTCGTTGAACCTCGATCGCTTAGCTTAGACGTAGATCTTATTCGCGCAACCCGTTTATCGTCCACGACGTAAGGGTGAGATTTCGACGACGGCGACGCCGGCGGCGCCGGCGCCGCCGCAGCCGGCGCCGTCGGCGCGCGTCGTCGGTCGTCGCCAAAATGAGAATCTCGGTAACGAAAAGTCGTAGAAAGGCGTGCGAGGTATCGTCGGAAAGGTCTCGGCGGCGCGGTTAGGATGGGCCGTGTTAAGTTTGGGCGCCGGCGGCGCCGACGCCGGCGCGCGTCGTTGGGCGTCGCCGAAATGAGAATCTCGGTAACGAAAAGTCGTAGAAAGGCGTGCGAGGTATCGTCGGAAAGGTCTCGGCGGCGCGGTTAGGATGGGTCGTGTTAAGTTTGGGCGCCGGCGGCGCCGACGCCGGCGCGCGTCGTTGGGCGTCGCCGAAATCAGAATCTCGGTAACGAAAAGTCGTAGGAAGGCGTGCGAGGTATCGTTGGAAAGGTCTCGGCGGCGCGGTTAGGATGGGCCGTGTTAAGTTTCGGCGCCGGCGCGCGTCGTCGGGCGTCGCCGAAATGAGAATCTCGGTAACGAAAAGTCGTAGGAAGGCGTGCGAGGTATCGTCGGAAAGATCTCGGCGGCGCGGTTAGGATGGGTCGTGTTAAGTTTCGGCGCCGACGACGCCGACGCCGGCGCGCGTCGTCGGGCGTCGCCGAAATGAGAATCTCGGTAACGAAAAGTCGCAGGAAGGCGTACGAGGTATCGTCGGAAAGCTCTCGGCGGCGCGATTAGGATGGGCCGCGTTAACTTTCCAACTAACTGCAATCTAACCTAACTGCGCGCGTCGACCTAACCTAACCGAGCATTTCGACCTAACCTAACGTGTCTATCTAACCTAACCTAACTGCGCGCGTCGACCTAACCTAACTTAACCGCGATCTAACCTAACTGAGCATTTCGATCTAACCTAACACGTCGATCTAACCTAACCTAACCGCGCACGTCGACCTAACCTAACCTAACCTAACCTAACTACACATCGCGACCTTAGCTAACGCGTCTATCTAACCTAACCCAATTGCAATCTGACCTAATTGTGGGGGAAGGGGGGGGGAGGGGGAGGGGGAGGGGGTTGATTATTTGTGTAAAACCACCTTCGATTTCCCGATAAATAAGAAATATACGCGATTTTTTACAAATATCGACGTTCGAGTGCCCAAAAAAGTCACTCGGGGACCGCGTATTCTCGCCAAACTTTACCTCTCACCTAATCTCGTAGTGTAAAGTCGATTTCGGCAAAAAAAAAAAAAATTTAATTTTTCGTCAAAATTTTTTCGAAAATCGCCGTTTTCATATCGATTACGATTTAACGCACTTGCGATCCTATCGTGGGGACTCCGGGGCAAATTTATAGAAGGTCGCATCCAAAGTGATCGTTTAGTATCGAAAAGTCCCCGGAATTCCACCGGCAAGTGCCCGTTTTGCGCCCATTTTCGTGAGCAATTTCATTTTTTTTTCCACGACCTCTCCCGGAGACGCCTTCGATTTTTTGGGGGAGGTGAAGGTGTAGTAAAATAGCCTCGTCCTTCCTCTTTCGATCGCCGCCTTAACCTCTCGAATACCTCGAATATTGACGAAATTACGAATTTTTTTGTAAAGGGGCGCAAAATTCGAAAAACAAAAAGCGCCCTCTAGCGTCGAAACCGTAAATCTTTTATTAGAATTTTTTCTCGTTTTTGCAATCTCCGCGTCAAAACGCATAAGATGACGTCGAAAAAACGACGATTTTTGACAATTTTTTTTTTCAATTTTTTCGAAGGAAGGGGTATGGAAATTTTTTCGTTTTTTAATTTTTGGGATAACTTTCGAAGTAGGACTCGTATTTCGACGAAACCTTTTGTAACGTGTCCTTTGAGGTAAAATGCAACGTCCGACGTGTCGATCGCTCGATTCGGGGACGTTTTTGAATTTTCGAGTTGCCCCCTCGGGAATATCGATTACGCGATAAAGTTTTGGAAAATTTCTATTCGAAAGGTCGTCTCCGTACGTGGGCACTCCGGAACTCGATATTTTACGTCGGTCGGGGCCGTCGACGCGTCTCCGAGTTTCGTTTGGCACATCGAGACACGAAAAAAAACACGTCTTTCGGTCTCGGCGGCTGCGCCGCCTCGCCTCGCTTCTTTGTTCGATTCCGGAACGCACACCGATCGATACGGAAGAGACGCGGACGTAGAAAACCGCATCGTTTTGGTCCTCGGAGTTTCCGAATAACCTTTAAAATACGAAATTTACCGAAGAGAAGAGGGTGGGGTGGGGGGGGAGGGGGGGAAGTGTCGGACGTAAAGTCGGAGAATACCGATACGAGATCGACTTAAAAAACCGCATCGTTCTAACCCTCGCGGTTTTCGAACAGAGTACGTTTAAAGGTTTTTAGGGGGGAGGGGGGGATGGGAGGTTAACGGAGTGGTGCCGGGGTACGTAACGGACTTCGAAGAGAATACTCCGATCGAAGACTTGCCAAAAACTTACCTCCTCCGAACGAAAATTGACACTTCGCTCGGCTTCGGCGGCTGCGCCGCCTCGCCTCGCGGCTTTTCGCGATTCGCCGTCGATTCCCGAACGCACTCCGATCGATACGGGAGATCGACGTGGACGACCGTCTCGTTTTAAGAGTCGGCGTTCCCTAATAACCTTTAAAATTTGAAATTTACCGACGATATGGAGGGGGGGAGGGGGGAAATGTCGGACGTAAGGTCGGACGATGCCGATACGAGATCGACTCAACTAACCGCGTCGTTCTAACCCTCGCGGTTCCCGAACAAACGTCGAAAAGGCGAAGTGGTACGTTTGAAGGTCCGGGGGGGGTCGACGGAGGGGCGGTCGGGGTGCGAAAGGCGCGTCGAAGAAAAGACTCGATCGACTTTCCCAAAATTTGCCCTCTCCTATGCCGTTCGACCGTCGTAAATATTTTTTATCGACGATCATTCCGAATCTCGCGATCGGGTCCGAGTGTCGTTCGAAAATTCCTCCCTCCCGAACCCACCGGGAGAATTGGTCGTATGACGCGTCATAATCCGTCCGACGTTCGGGTCCGCATTTGAGCGATCGTAAGTGTTTCTTAGGTCGTCTCGTTTCCGCGGCGCGAGGGATAAAGCGGAGCGACGTCGATAAGGGCAAACTTCGCGCCCCCCTCCCCCCCAAACGGCCCATAGTTTTTGAATGGGACCCCGTACGTCTCACGCGGGACGGTCGGGACTATCGATCGATCGCGTTTCGAGGGGGGGAAGTAGGGCTACTTTTCGAGCAATTTCGCTCTCTTTCCGCTCCCGTTTTCTCGTGCGCGTCCTCCCCCGCGGGGGGGTGTCGCGACTTTCGCGATCGAGTACCTCGAAAGCCTCGACCCTCCTACCCCCCCTATCCGCGAGCTCGATTTTTCCAGTTCGACGGGCGACCCTCGGCGAATTTTTCTTCGGAGGTGCGATTTTGGGGGGTGACAGCGGGGGGGTGAAGACGAATTTTCCCGGGGTAGCGGGGCATCGTAAAAATCGCGGTTTCGGAATTCGAGGCTCGTGTAAAAATTTCGTGAAAAAAGCTTGGGCCAATTTTAAATTATTTTCGAAAAGGTCGAATTTGAGTTGTTTCCTTATTGTAATTATAATAACAATGCCTAGAAACGTACACATACACTGGGCTCTATAATTACATATACATATATATAAAAATGAATTTTTAGCATTTGAGGTACCTACCTTTTGTTGAACCTCGATCTCGCTTAGCTTAGATGTAGATCTTATTCGCGCAACCCGTTTATCGTCCACGACGTAAGGGTGAGATTTCGACGACGACGACGCCGGCGGCGCCGGCGCCGCCGCAGCCGGCGCCGTCGGCGCGCGTCGTCGGTCGTCGCCAAAATGAGAATCTCGGTAACGAAAAGTCGTAGGAAGGCGTGCGAGGTATCGTCGGAAAGGTCTCGGCGGCGCGGTTAGGATGGGCCGTGTTAAGTTTGGGCGCCGGCGGCGCCGACGCCGGCGCGCGTCGTCGGGCGTCGCCGAAATGAGAATTTCGGTAACGAAAAGTCGCAGGAAGGCGTGCGAGGTATCGTCGGAAAGGTCTCGGCGGCGCGGTTAGGATGGGTCGTGTTAAGTTTCGGCGCCGGCGGCGCCGACGCCGGCGCGCGTCGTCGGGCGTCGCCGAAATGAGAATTTCGGTAACGAAAAGTCGCAAGAAGGCGTACGAGGTATCGTCGGAAAGCTCTCGGCGGCGCGGTTAGGATGGGCCGCGTTAACTTTCCAACTAACTGCAATCTAACCTAACTGCGCGCGTCGACCTAACCTAACCGAGCATTTCGACCTAACCTAACGTGTCTATCTAACCTAACCTAACTTAACCGCGATCTAACCTAACTGAGCATTTCGATCTAACCTAACACGTCGATCTAACCTAACCTAACCGCGCACGTCGACCTAACCTAACCTAACCTAACCTAACTACACATCGCGACCTTAGCTAACGCGTCTATCTAACCTAACCCAATTGCAATCTGACCTAATTGTGGGGGAAGGGGGGGGGAGGGGGAGGGGGAGGGGGTTGATTATTTGTGTAAAACCACCTTCGATTTCCCGATAAATAAGAAATATACGCGATTTTTTACAAATATCGACGTTCGAGTGCCCAAAAAAGTCACTCGGGGACCGCGTATTCTCGCCAAACTTTACCTCTCACCTAATCTCGTAGTTTAAAGTCGATTTTGACAAAAAAAAAAAAAATTTAATTTTTCGTCAAAATTTTTTCGAAAATCGCCGTTTTCATATCGATTACGATTTAACGCACTTGCGATCCTATCGTGGGGACTCCGGGGCAAAATTATAGAAGGTCGCATCCAAAGTGATCGTTTAGTATCGAAAAGTCCCCGGAATTCCACCGACAAGTGCCCGTTTTGCGCCCATTTTCGTGAGCAATTTCATTTTTTTTTCCACGACCTCTCCCGGAGACGCCTTCGATTTTTTGGGGGAGGTGAAGGTGTCGTAGAATAGCCTCGTCCTTCCTCTTTCGATCGCCGCCTTAACCTCTCGAATACCTCGAATATTGACGAAATTACGAATTTTTTTGTAAAGGGGCGCAAAATTCGAAAAACAAAAAGCGCCCTCTAGCGTCGAAACCGTAAATCTTTTATTAGAATTTTTTCTCGTTTTTGCAATCTCCGCGTCAAAACGCATAAGATGACGTCGAAAAAGCGACGATTTTTGACAATTTTTTTTTTCGATTTTTTCGAAGGAAGGGGATAGTATGGAAATTTTTTCGTTTTTTAATTTTTGGGATAACTTTCGATGTAGGACTCGTATTTCGACGAAACCTTTTGTAACGTGTCCTTTGAGGTAAAATGCAACGTCCGACGTGTCGATCGCTCGATTCGGGGACGTTTTTGAATTTTCGAGTTGCCCCCTCGGGAATATCGATTACGCGATAAAGTTTTGGAAAATTTCTATTCGAAAGGTCGTCTCCGTACGTGGGCACTCCGGAACTCGATATTTTACGTCGGTCGGGGCCGTCGACGCGTCTCCGAGTTTCGTTTGGCACATCGAGACACGAAAAAAAACACGTCTTTCGGTCTCGGCGGCTGCGCCGCCTCGCCTCGCTTCTTTGTTCGATTCCGGAACGCACACCGATCGATACGGAAGAGACGTGGACGTAGAAAACCGCATCGTT
>NW_022170596.1:34671406-34687806 GCF_008802855.1 Photinus pyralis | reverse complement strand
AAGAAGTTTTTACAATTTTGTTGGAACCTATAGTGTTTCGTAGGTAGTAATTCACGTGCCTTTCCATAGGAGATTCTTTACAAATGGACTTCATCCTCAAGCAAGTATTGGATAACTTAAGGTGCTGTATATTACAGTATCGTGTCCTTCAATGGTAATAAGTATATTTGAAGTAGGTACGAGCTTTTATACCTTTTTATAATGATATCGTAGTTCGCTGTTTGGACCAAGTGGTAATAGGTGGTCGCTTTAATACTAGTAGACTATGTGGACATGTAGAAATAAAAGTGGAAGGTAACGAACTAAAACTAATCCTTCGCTACCTTCCTAAGCATGAATATTTCATGTGACGAAATGCTTTCGTTTCCGCTAGAATCTTGGACATACTTTTTGCTCTAACCGGAATATAAACTGATGAATAACCTCCTATAGGACTTCTTCTTGAAGAACACGGATAATTTGTTACATCAATAATAAATTTTCATACCATTTCTATCGTAAATGTCTTTATGCTACGTAGCAACATGCACATCGGCATGAATTTTTGGTCGACATCAAGTCGATTACTCGAAATTGTGCAAATGTAGGTTTGTTTACGATGACATTTTCATAACAACGATAAAACACGTTAAATTTCCTTAAAAATGGTGTTTTTTACATAAAATAGTAATGTCCCAGATTTTTTGACAGTTCCCGTGACAGTTGTATAGATGGCGCCATTTGAAAAAAATACATCTTCTGTATCGGCGCATGCCCAATATAACCGTTCAAATAATACCACATTTCAACCGCGTAGGTTCATTTGAACGTTGCGGCGGTTCCTATTTTCTTAGGAAGTAGTGCTTTTTTGCGCAACTTCCATTGGGGAGTATTCCCTGACGTGTACCACGGCGTACTGCGTTGAGGGGTGTACACGTAGTGTATAATACTTCCCTAACAACAACATAGTTCCCTTTCAGCTCATTTTTCGGATAGGGTGTTTTGTTTAGGTCATTTCCGCTGATAGTTCCGCTTTCTCCGCTCGTTCGAGGAAAGATAGTGTTTGGATGTTAGTTAGTTAGCTTAGGTTAGGGGGCTAATAAACCAATAAACCGAATGCTCCATTCTAAAAAACAGTTTTCATCAATCTGACAATAGAATCACATTTATACATACCTAGTCTAAGAATTTTAGCATTACGGGGGAACTCAGAGCCGCCCCCTTCAACTTCTTCGGTGGCCCCATACCGATGTCGAACTGAAGGTAACCTGAAATCCTATTAACAAAAGATTTTTTAATTTCATTGTTGCTAGGAATTTGTCACTTTACAAGATAAATTAAACGATAAAAGAGGGTAAAATGATCCCACGAAGATCCCAATTCCACGAGGTGGAAGAATGTCTTCGAAATCTAAAAAAATACGTGCGCCATAACTTGATCGTTTACCATAATTCACTTACCAATAAAATAAACAATTAAAAACAATATAAATGGACCGATGAACGTAAATGAAAAATTTACTAAACTTCACCCAAGACGAAACGTGATCGCAATGGAACCTGGAAATAACGTGGCGCCACCGTCGTAGAATGAACTACCTTCGCGACGGGGATCTAAATATCGACGTGACTCCCTAATTTTTATTAAATATAACCTCTCGGCACGGGATTAATGCGATTTCGATTTTCTTCGGAGAGGTCAATTTAAATAGAGTACTAATTATGCTAAATTTTTCCCATTGTAAGTATATAACTATGAATTATAGTTTAAAAATTATAAAAGAAAATTGGCACAGACGAACTAACGTATTTTTTACAAAAAAATTTCCAGAACCTTTATTTTTCAATCGATTCGGACGGTGAAAGGTGCATCTGATAGCTAATAATTCGAGCTAAATATTCCCCATTGAACGTACCCGTCTGGCAAGTCTCTTAAAAAAATTATTACAGAGTATATAGTTCAATGATTTATATAAAACATGACAGTACTATGAAGTTAGGTTATAAAAAATTACTGATATTCAGTTTTTATTTGATCAAAATGGCGGATAGCCGGTTACATTCTGTGGTGCTATACAGTGCGAACAGTGCTTTACTATGCCGCTTCAATAAATAATGACGTTAGTAAATATTTGCCGCAATAGGCGCGGGGCACCAATACTAATTTATAACCTTAAACTTCAAAACAAATTAAACATTTGACATATGATTATATTTAACCCAAATAAAGATTTAATCACCTTGTAAGTTTCCAAATGATGTGAAATTATACGAATAGGAAATTGCTACAACAATTGAAACAATTTTATTTCTTTTACAAATCGTTAATATTGAAGTAATTGGATAAATCACATGTTATAAACAACTGTTCGAAGATCTCGTCACCATAATTAAGACAGGGGTCCACTCTTTTCTTTGTTTTCGAAGCCGGCATGTAAGTGCCGTTGCATAATGCTTCAAACGGTAGCTTCTATATCTGCTCGTAATTCGGCAATGGTGTGTAAACGGTTTCGAATACGTTGACATCTAGTAAATTTGCATGCAATATTTTAGGACTTTGCAAGTCCAGACGATGAGTTCTTGTAACACGGTTACTTTAAAGGATAGAAGTACAATTTTCTCCAGGCAATAGTGTCACACGTTCCGTATGAGATATCCGTTAGTGGGACAAATTATCGCAGTTGCTTTTTTCGACTTTGTTCAAGACGAGCAAGAATATCTTTTACAAACGCCTTATTAGCAATCGCTAAGCGGCCAGGTGACTTTCCAGAAGCAAGACTTCCTGTATGTGAAACCGTTCAAGTAAACGACGAGCATTTCAGCGTATATTGTTGTAATCCTCGTCACGGTTGACATCCGTTTATCGAAACTCCTGTATACACAAACGTATCGAGTACTCTCAAACTTCACTTTCATCTTTAGTTCCATTACGGAAACAGAACTGCAAACGCATCTTATTCTCTTCTAAGAAGTAAAAGGCTTGTCGAAGTAAACCTATTGCCTATTACACGCTACAACTAAAAAAACGTTTGTTTGTAATTTACAAGTAATTTACCCACCTTGTAAATATTCGAAAGAAACTGGTAGTCTTGAAAAAAGTCGTGTTGAAAGGAACGATAGTAATAAGAATTAGAAATTATAGTTTGTGAAATTATAGGTTATATTTTGTATTGGATAAATATAGAAAGTACCGCAATCCATTTGGCTCGTGTGTTAAAGAGAGAAAGCATAATTTTTGCCCAAAAAAATTCTAGTAACTTTAATGTTGGGGATTGTATCACCTGTTTAGAGATGGGATTATATTTATATAAAACATGACAGTACTATGAAGTTAGGCTATAAAAAAATTACTGATATTCAGTTTTTATTTTTAAATTTTTTTAAGTTGGCAGCAAATTTTCACCAAAATGGCGGATGATTGTGTTACTTTCTATATCTAGTGACTTTAGTATATAGGTGCACATACACGATAGCTGGTTGCGGCAAATAATTACTATTGTCATATTTTATAAGAGCGGTGCAGCATATAATTATTGATCTCTCAGTATGCGCACGTGTGTAAATATACGAGATATCGCGTTTTAAGTGTTTTCAATGGTGTCAAATTACATATCGTTATATTTCCTTTATTTATAGTCCGATCTCGATAAATATTCAGTATTCAGAGGTTGGAGAAATTGAGGCACCCGTTTCCATCCTTTCGGCACTTCTATCTCCATTCCGAAATTCTGACCATCCCATCGATTAGATTACATCGAGAGCTTTCCAAAGATACCTATAAAGACCCGTCTACGACGCACCGTTCTCGAGATATCGCGTTTTAAGTGTTTTCGGTGGTGTCAAATTACAAATTGCTATATCTCCGTTATTTACCGACCGATCTCGCTGAAATTTGGTATCGAGAGGTTTGGGGACCAGGGCCATTCGATTCCGTCATTTCCGAGCTGGTATCTCAGTTTCCAAATTTCGACCCTCCCATCGGTTAGATTAGGTCGAGAACTTTCTAAAGACACCCAGGAACCCCTATCTACGACGTTCCGTTTTCGAGATATCGCGATTTAAGTTTTTGATAAAAAATCCAAAAAACGGTTATTGCGTAGATCGTCTAGAAATGTCGCGAAACGCGTGATTCCGAAGTATCGAGGTCGCAGGTCGAAAGACGACAGAGATGCGTCGATATCTCGAACAGGGGAGGGGATAGGAAAAAATTGAAAATCCCATTTCGAGCTCCCGATCGGACGCAGCTACGGTTTAAATTTGGTCCAGATCGGCCGGTAAATAAGGGAGATATTAAGAGATGCGCGGCCCTTTAAAACGCATCCATGCGCGTGGACTTAGAAAAAAAAGGCACACCCCCGCCCCCCGAGCGACACGGGCTCCCCCCTTCGGCCACAGGCTGACGCCCGGCGCCTACTGAAGACGCGGTCGAAATTTTTCCCGGTTTATACGTACAACTTCGGAGATCGATCGCGTACGAGTAGATACGGGATTGTATAAATATAAATTGAGTATATATATATACTCGTTTGTGACAAAATTTTTTTTATCGACGTTTCGCGACCCGTTTGTTGTCGATGAGGGAAGGACACAATTTGGACTGTTGGCGACGGCGGCGTCGGGTGACGTCGACAGGCGTCGCCAAAATGCGAATCTCGGTAACGGAAAGTCGTACGAAGGCGTGTGAGGTATCGTTGGAAAGGTCTCGGCGGCGCGATTACGATAGATTAGGTTGAGCGCGTCTTCCCATCATATTTGACTTGGACGGTTCGGCCCATAGTTTTTTAATGGGACCCCGTACGTCTCACGCGGGACGGTCGGGACTATCGATCGATCGCGTTTCGAGGGGGGGAAGTAGAGCTACTTTTCGAGCAATTTCGCTCTCTTTCCGCTCCCGTTTTCTCGTGCGCGTCCTCCCCCGCGGGGGGGTGTCGCGACTTTCGCGATCGAGTACCTCGAAAGCCTCGACCCTCCTCCCCCCCCTATCCGCGAGCTCGATTTTTCCAGTTCGACGGGCGACCCTCGGCGAATTTTTCTTCGGAGGTGCGATTTTGGGGGGTGACAGCGGGGGGGTGAAGGGAGATTTTGCGGAGGTAGCGGGGCATCGTAAAAATCGCGCATTCGGAATTCGAGGCTCGTGTAAAAATTTCGCGAAATTCTACTCGGCCGATTTTAAATTATTTTCGAAAACGTCGGGAACACGTTGTTATCTTCTTTTAATTATAACAATGCCTAGAAACGTACACATACACTGGGCTCTATAATTACATATACATATATATAAAAATGAATTTTTAGCATTTGAGGTACCTACCT
The DNA here is from genome assembly GCF_008802855.1 of Photinus pyralis. Lineage (NCBI taxonomy): Eukaryota > Metazoa > Arthropoda > Insecta > Coleoptera > Lampyridae > Photinus > Photinus pyralis. The sequence continues at coordinate 34,682,515 of NW_022170596.1, read as the reverse complement.
TTCGTTGAACCTCGATCTCGCTTAGCTTAGAAGTAGATCTTATTCGCGCAACCCGTTTATCGTCCACGACGTAAGGGTGAGATTTCGACGACGACGACGCCGGCGTCGCCGCAGTCGGCGACGTCGGCGCGCGTCGTCGGACGCCGCCAAAATGAGAATCTCGGTAACGAAAAGTCGTAGGAAGGCGTGCGAGGTATCGTCGGAAAGGTCTCGGCGGCGCGGTTAGGATGGGCCGTGTCAAGTTCGGGCGCCGGCGGCGCCGACGCCGGCGTGCGTCGTCGGGCGTCGCCGAAATGAGAATCTCGGTAACGAAAAGTCGTAGGAAGGCGTGCGAGGTATCGTCGGAAAGATCTCGGCGGCGCGGTTAGGATGGGTCGTGTTAAGTTTCGGCGCCGACGACGCCGACGCCGGCGCGCGTCGTCGGGCGTCGCCGAAATGAGAATCTCGGTAACGAAAAGTCGTAGGAAGGCGTGCGAGGTATCGTCGGAAAGATCTCGGCGGCGCGGTTAGGATGGGTCGTGTTAAGTTTCGGCGCCGACGACGCCGACGCCGGCGCGCGTCGTCGGGCGTCGCCGAAATGAGAATCTCGGTAACGAAAAGTCGTAGGAAGGCGTGCGAGGTATCGTCGGAAAGGTCTCGGCGGCGCGGTTAGGATGGGTCGTGTTAAGTTTCGGCGCCGGCGACGCCGACGCCGGCGCGCGTCGTCGGGCGTCGCCGAAATGAGAATCTCGGTAACGAAAAGTCGTAGGAAGGCGTGCGAGGTATCGTCGGAAAGCTCTCGGCGGCGCGATTAGGATGGGCCGCGTTAACTTTCCAACTAACTGCAATCTAACCTAACTGCGCGCGTCGACCTAACCTAACCGAGCATTTCGACCTAACCTAACGTGTCTATCTAACCTAACCTAACTGCGCGCGTCGACCTAACCTAACTTAACCGCGATCTAACCTAACTGAGCATTTCGATCTAACCTAACACGTCGATCTAACCTAACCTAACCGCGCACGTCGACTTAACCTAACCTAACCTAACCTAACCGCTACCTAACCTAACTACACATCGCGACTATCTAACCTAACCCAATTGCAATCTGACCTAATTGTGAGGGAAGGGGGGAGGGGGGGGGGGTGATTATTTGCGTAAAACCACCTTCGATTTCCAGATAAATAAGAAATATACGCAATTTTTTACAAATATCGACGTTCGAGTGCCCAAAAAAGTCACTCGGGGACCGCGTATTCTCGCCAAACTTTACCGCTCACCTAATCTCGTAGTGTAGAGTCGATTTTGGCAAAAAAAAAAAAAATTTAATTTTTCGTCAAAATTTTTTCGAAAATCGCCGTTTTCATATCGATTACGATTTAACGCACTTGCGATCCTATCGTGGGGACTCCGGGGCAAATTTATAGAAGGTCGCATCCAAAGTGATCGTTTAGTATCGAAAAGTCCCCGGAATTCCACCGGCAAGTGCCCGTTTTGCGCCCATTTTCGTGAGCAATTTCATTTTTTTTTCCACGACCTCTCCCGGAGACGCCTTCGATTTTTTGGGGGAGGTGAAGGTGTCGTAGAATAGCCTCGTCCTTCCTCTTTCGATCGCCGCCTTAACCTCTCCAATACCTTGAATATTGACGAAATTACGAATTTTTTTGTAAAGGGGCGCAAAATTCGAAAAACAAAAAGCGCCCTCTAGCGTCGAAACCGTAAATCTTTTATTAGAATTTTTTCTCGTTTTTGCAATCTCCGCGTCAAAACGCATAAGATGACGTCGAAAAAGCGACGATTTTTGACAATTTTTTTTTCGATTTTTTCGAAGGAAGGGGATAGTATGGAAATTTTTTCGTTTTTTAATTTTTGGGATAACTTTCGAAGTAGGACTCGTATTTCGACGAAACCTTTTGTAACGTGTCCTTTGAGGTAAAATGCAACGTCCGACGTGTCGATCGCTCGATTCGGGGACGTTTTTGAATTTTCGAGTTGCCCCCTCGGTTATATCGATTACGCGATCAATTTTTGGAAAATTTCGATTCGAAAGGTCGTCTCCGTACTTGGGCACACCGGAACTCGATATTTTACGTCGGTCGGGGCCGTCGACGCGTCTCCGAGTTTCGTTTGGCACATCGAGACACGAAAAAAAATCCGTCTTTCGGTCTCGGCGGCTGCGCCGCCTCGCCTCGCTTCTTTGTTCGATTCCGGAACGCACACCGACGTAAAAAAAACCGCATCGTTTTGGTCCTCGGAGTTTCCGAATAACCTTTAAAATACGAAATTTACCGAAGAGAAGAGGGTGGGGGGAGGGGGGAGGGGGGAAGTGTCGGACGTAAAGTCGGAGAATACCGATACGAGATCGACTTAAAAAACCGCATCGTTCTAACCCTCGCGGTTTTCGAACAGAGTACGTTTAAAGGTTTTTAGGGGGGAGGGGGGGATGGGAGGTTAACGGAGTGGTGCCGGGGTACGTAACGGACTTCGAAGAGAATACTCCGATCGAAGACTTGCCAAAAACTTACCTCCTCCGAACGAAAATTGACACTTCGCTCGGCTTCGGCGGCTGCGCCGCCTCGCCTCGCGGCTTTTCGCGATTCGCCGTCGATTCCCGAACGCACTCCGATCGATACGGGAGATCGACGTGGACGACCGTCTCGTTTTAAGAGTCGGCGTTCCCTAATAACCTTTAAAATTTGAAATTTACCGACGATATGGAGGGGGGGAGGGGGGAAATGTCGGACGTAAGTTCGGACGATGCCGATACGAGATCGACGCAACAAACCGCGTTGTTCTAACCCTCGCGGTTCCCGAACAAACGTCGAAAAGGCGAAGTGGTACGTTTGAAGGTCCGGGGGGGGTCGACGGAGGGGCGGTCGGGGTGCGAAAGGCGCGTCGAAGAAAAGACTCGATCGACTTTCCCAAAATTCGCCCTCTCCTATGCCGTCGACCGTCGTAAATATTTTTTATCGACGATCATTCCGAATCTCGCGATCGGGTCCGAGTGTCGTTCGAAAATTCCTCCCTCCCGAACCCACCGGGAGAATTGGTCGTATGACGCGTCGTAATCCGTCCGACGTTCGGGTCCGCATTTGAGCGATCGTAAGTGTTTCTTAGGTCGTCTCGTTTTCGCGGCGCGAGGGATAAAGCGGAGCGACGTCGATAAGGGCAAACTTCGCGCCCCCCTCCCCCCCAAACGGCCCATAGTTTTTGAATGGGACCCCGTACGTCTCACGCGGGACGGTCGGGACTATCGATCGATCGCGTTTCGAGGGGGGGAAGTAGGGCTACTTTTCGAGCAATTTCGCTCTCTTTTCGCTCCCGTTTTCTCGTGCGCGTCCTCCCCCGCGGGGGGGTGTCGCGACTTTCGCGATCGAGTACCTCGAAAGCCTCGCCCCTCCTACCCCCCCTATCCGCGAGCTCGATTTTTCCAGTTCGACGGGCGACCCTCGGCGAATTTTTCTTCGGAGGTGCGATTTTGGGGGGTGACAGCGGGGGGGTGAAGACGAATTTTCCCGGGGTAGCGGGGCATCGTAAAAATCGCGGTTTCGGAATTCGAGGCTCGTGTAAAAATTTCGTGAAAAAAGCTTGGGCCAATTTTAAATTATTTTCGAAAACGTCGGGAACACGTTTGTAACGTATTGTAATAATAATAACAATGCCTAGAAACGTACACATACACTGGGCTCTATAATTACATATACATATATATAAAAATGAATTTTTAGCATTTGAGGTACCTACCTTTCGTTGAATCTCGATCGCTTAGCTTAGACGTAGATCTTATTCGCGCAACCCGTTTATCGTCCACGACGTAAGGGTGAGATTTCGACGACGGCGACGCCGGCGGCGCCGGCGCCGCCGCAGCCGGCGCCGTCGGCGCGCGTCGTCGGTCGTCGCCAAAATGAGAATCTCGGTAACGAAAAGTCGTAGAAAGGCGTGCGAGGTATCGTCGGAAAGGTCTCGGCGGCGCGGTTAGGATGGGCCGTGTTAAGTTTGGGCGCCGGCGGCGCCGACGCCGGCGCGCGTCGTCGGGCGTCGCCGAAATGAGACTCTCGGTAACGAAAAGTCGTAGGAAGGCGTGCGAGGTATCGTCGGAAAGCTCTCGGCGGCGCGGTTAGGATGGGTCGTGTTAAGTTTCGGCGCCGACGACGCCGACGCCGGCGCGCGTCGTCGGGCGTCGCCGAAATGAGAATCTCGGTAACGAAAAGTCGCAGGAAGGCGTACGAGGTATCGTCGGAAAGCTCTCGGCGGCGCGATTAGGCTGGGCCGCGTTAACTTTCCAACTAAATGCAATCTAACCTAACTGCGCGCGTCGACCTAACCTAACCGAGCATTTCGACCTAACCTAACGTGTCTATCTAACCTAACCTAACTGCGCGCGTCGACCTAACCTAACTTAACCGCGATCTAACCTAACTGAGCATTTCGATCTAACCTAACACGTCGATCTAACCTAACCTAACCGCGCACGTCGACCTAACCTAACCTAACCTAACCTAACTACACATCGCGACCTTAGCTAACGCGTCTATCTAACCTAACCCAATTGCAATCTGACCTAATTGTGGGGGAAGGGGGGGGGAGGGGGAGGGGGAGGGGGTTGATTATTTGTGTAAAACCACCTTCGATTTCCCGATAAATAAGAAATATACGCGATTTTTTACAAATATCGACGTTCGAGTGCCCAAAAAAGTCACTCGGGGACCGCGTATTCTCGCCAAACTTTACCTCTCACCTAATCTCGTAGTGTAAAGTCGATTTCGGCAAAAAAAAAAAAAATTTAATTTTTCGTCAAAATTTTTTCGAAAATCGCCGTTTTCATATCGATTACGATTTAACGCACTTGCGATCCTATCGTGGGGACTCCGGGGCAAATTTATAGAAGGTCGCATCCAAAGTGATCGTTTAGTATCGAAAAGTCCCCGGAATTCCACCGGCAAGTGCCCGTTTTGCGCCCATTTTCGTGAGCAATTTCATTTTTTTTTCCACGACCTCTCCCGGAGACGCCTTCGATTTTTTGGGGGAGGTGAAGGTGTCGTAGAATAGCCTCGTCCTTCCTTTTTCGATCGCCGCCTTAACCTCTCAAATACCTCGAATATTGACGAAATTACGAATTTTTTTGTAAAGGGGCGCAAAATTCGAAAAACAAAAAGCGCCCTCTAGCGTCGAAACCGTAAATCTTTTATTAGAATTTTTTCTCGTTTTTGCAATCTCCGCGTCAAAACGCATAAGATGACGTCGAAAAAGCGACGATTTTTGACAATTTTTTTTTTCGATTTTTTCGAAGGAAGGGGGTAGTATGGAAATTTTTTCGTTTTTTAATTTTTGGGATAACTTTCGAAGTAGGACTCGTATTTCGACGAAACCTTTTGTAACGTGTCCTTTGAGGTAAAATGCAACGTCCGACGTGTCGATCGCTCGATTCGGGGACGTTTTTGAATTTTCGAGTTGCCCCCTCGGGAATATCGATTACGCGATAAATTTTTGGAAAATTTCTATTCAAAAGGTCGTCTCCGTACTTGGGCACTCCGGAACTCGATATTTTACGTCGGTCGGGGCCGTCGACGCGTCTCCGAGTTTCGTTTGGCACATCGAGACACGAAAAAAAACACGTCTTTCGGTCTCGGCGGCTGCGCCGCCTCGCCTCGCTTCTTTGTTCGATTCCGGAACGCACACCGATCGATACGGAAGAGACCGACGTAAAAAAAACCGCATCGTTTTGGTCCTCGGAGTTTCCGAATAACCTTTAAAATACGAAATTTACCGAAGAGAAGAGGGTGGGGTGGGGGGGGAGGGGGGGAAGTGTCGGACGTAAAGTCGGAGAATACCGATACGAGATCGACTTAAAAAACCGCATCGTTCTAACCCTCGCGGTTTTCGAACAGAGTACGTTTAAAGGTTTTTAGGGGGGAGGGGGGGATGGGAGGTTAACGGAGTGGTGCCGGGGTACGTAACGGACTTCGAAGAGAATACTCCGATCGAAGACTTGCCAAAAACTTACCTCCTCCGAACGAAAATTGACACTTCGCTCGGCTTCGGCGGCTGCGCCGCCTCGCCTCGCGGCTTTTCGCGATTCGCCGTCGATTCCCGAACGCACTCCGATCGATACGGGAGATCGACGTGGACGACCGTCTCATTTTAAGAGTCGGCGTTCCCTAATAACCTTTAAAATTTGAAATTTACCGACGATATGGAGGGGGGGAGGGGGGAAATGTCGGACGTAAGGTCGGACGATGCCGATACGAGATCGACGCAACAAACCGCGTCGTTCTAACCCTCGCGGTTCCCGAACAAACGTCGAAAAGGCGAAGGGGTACGTTTAAACGTCCGGGGGGGGTCGACGGAGGGGCGGCCGGGGTGCGAAAGGCGCGTCGAAGAAAAGACTCGATCGACTTTCCCAAAATTCGCCCTCACCTATGCCGCTCGACCGCCGTAAATATTTTTTATCGACGATCATTCCGAATCTCGCGATCGGGTCCGAGTGTCGTTCGAAAATTCCTCCCTCCCGAACCCACCGGGAGAATTGGTCGTATGACGCGTCATAATCCGTCCGACGTTCGGGTCCGCATTTGAGCGATCGTAAGTGTTTCTTAGGTCGTCTCGTTTCCGCGGCGCGAGGGATAAAGCGGAGCGACGTCGATAAGGGCAAACTTCGCGCCCCCCTCCCCCCCAAACGGCCCATAGTTTTTGAATGGGACCCCGTACGTCTCACGCGGGACGGTCGGGACTATCGATCGATCGCGTTTCGAGGGGGGGAAGTAGGGCTACTTTTCGAGCAATTTCGCTCTCTTTCCGCTCCCGTTTTCTCGTGCGCGTCCTCCCCCGCGGGGGGGGGTCGCGACTTTCGCGATCGAGTACCTCGAAAGCCTCGACCCTCCTACCCCCCCTATCCGCGAGCTCGATTTTTCCAGTTCGACGGGCGACCCTCGGCGAATTTTTCTTCGGAGGTGCGATTTTGGGGGGTGACAGCGGGGGGGGGAAGACGAATTTTCCCGGGGTAGCGGGGCATCGTAAAAATCGCGGTTTCGGAATTCGAGGCTCGTGTAAAAATTTCGTGAAAAAAGCTTGGGCCAATTTTAAGTTATTTTCGAAAACGTCGGGAACACGTTTGTAACGTATTGTAATAATAACTAGATAGGTCCTTACGGACCTATCGGCGCCGTTTAATTAACGTACGCCTTTTTTTGTTGTTTACCGTATAGAATTTTTTTTAAATTTTTTTTTTAATTTTTTTATATTTTTTTAAAATTATTTTATTATTTTTTTGTTTCTTTATGTGGTTTACCGTTTGTCAATTTTTTTTAATTTTTTTTTTTATTTTTTAATTTTTTTTTATTTTTTTTTGTTATTTTTTTTGCTTAATGGTTGTTACAATTTTCTAAAACGGGAAAAGAAATTTGATTCGGTTCAAAAAAGCATCGATATGTCAATGGTCAATCTCATTACATAGGTTGGTAAAAATGCTTCGCATTTCAAAACTGCGCTAGAGTGAGTATATTTTGCACAAATATCGCCGAAAATGGGATATTATACGTTTGTGTATTAATTTTTGGAGGTGTAATCTATGTTCGGCGCAATATATATTTTTGCACAATTTAATTAGATGAACTTACCATAAAAATTTCGATCAAATTACCCCACATCATTGCGCATGCCCAATACGACTTCTGGCGGAGCAATTGACAATTTTTTTAAATTTGTGAAGAATGTTTTTGTTTTTTGGAACATCACCTATAGTCATTTTTTTTTAATTTCGATTCAACATGTTAAATCTTTAATTTTGATAACACTTTTTGGTTTTGAGGAGACGTACGCTCGGCTCGGGCGCGAATGCCGCCTCGCCTCGCTTAGATTCATAACGATTCATAGCTCGGCTTCGCCGCGCACTTTTCATTTTACCGCACTACTGCAAGAAATAGTCTAAAATGATTTATGTTTTTCGTTTGTCAAATGTCAACACGCACTATTAGGTTTGAACAAAGACAATTTCTCAGTTTCAGTTTTGATGCGGTAAGAAAATGATATTGAGCAGACTGAATTAACATTTCTTTTAAATTTGTTTTTTGGATACATCACATATATATACAAAGTTGTTTTTTTTTAAATTTCGATTCCAGATCAGCGCATAATTGCACATAAAGATTTTCTAATTTTGGGAACAATTTTTGGGTATGATGAGACATACTCGTCTCGCTTCGATTTGTTACGGTCCATAGCTCGGCTTCGCCTCGCACTGTTCGCTGTTCAACAAAGACAATTTCTCAGTTTCAGTGTTGGTGTGGTAAGAAAATGATATTGATCATTTTTTTGAATTTGCGAGGAATATTGTTTATGAAAACATCACCTATACAAAGTTTTGATGAGACATACGCTCGGCTCCGGCGGCTTCGCCGCCTCGCCTCACTCTTATTTGTCGCGGTCCATAGCTCGGCTTCGCCTCGCACTGATCACTATTCCACAAAGACAATTTCTTCGTTTCAATTTTGGTAATCTAAGAACATAATATTGAGCAGACTGAATTGACAATTTTCTTGAATTTGTGAAGAATATTTTTGTTTTTTGGAAACATCACCTATATTAAATGCCTTTTTTTTTAAATTTCTATTCAGTTTGTTCAATCCAAATTTGCACATAAGATTTTTTTAATTTTATTATCATTTTTTGGATTTGATGACAAATACGCTCGGCTCCGGCCGCCTCGCCTCGCTCTGATTTGTAACCGTCCATAGTTCGGCTTCGCCTCGCACTGTTCTACAAAGACAATTACTCAGTTTCAGTGTTGGTGTGGTAAGAAAATGATATTGATCAGACTGATTGGACATTTTTTTTTGAATTTATGAGAAATATTTTTGTTTTTTGGAAACATCGCTATGCAAAGTTTTTGGAAAATTTCGATTCAACTTGTTGACTCCAATTCCTAACATAAATGCATATAGAACACAAATGGTAATACTTATTGGTTTTGAGGAGATATCCGTTCCGCTCCGGAATTGGTGTGAAAAAAAGTGTAATGTGTAAAAAAGTGTATTGGGCATTGGTAAATGTCGTTTGCCACTGTGGACGTAGAGAGACGAGTCTAAGGGAGGGCCGGAGTTATGCCGAACTCGCCTTCGGCTCGCTCGGCATTGGTATACAAGACGCGTGTCTTAAGAATCGAAAGTCTTTGGTTATTTTACTTGGTTGGGGAAACGGTTAAAAAGAATTTTTGTTTGAATTTGTATTTCGAAAAAAGTTAAAAAAATAGCTTAAATCTACAAATAACCTAATGTCCACCGCTGCTTGGTGTCACATTCGATTTAGCTTCATTTATAATTTTTGTTTGAATTTGTACTTTAAAAAAATTTAAACAAATTTCTTAAATCTACAAATAACCTAATGTCTCAAGCCAAGAGAGGGCCAAAGTGATGCCGAACTCGCCTTCGGCTCGCTTGGCATTGATGTGAAAAAAAGTGTAATGTGTGATTGGCCATTGGTAAATGTCGTTTGCCACCGTGGACGTAGAGAGACGAGTCTAAGGGAGCGCCAGAGTTATGCCGAACTCGTCTTCGGCTCGCTCTACATTGGTATACGAGGCGCGTGTGTTAAGAATCGAAAGTCTTTGGTTATTTTACTTGGTTGGGGAAAGGGTTATTAAGAATTTTTGTTTGAATTTTTAGTTCAAAAAAAGTTAAAAAAAATTCTTAAACCTACAAATAACCTAATGTCCAACGCTGCTTGTTATCACATTCGGTTTAGCTTCATTTTTAGTTTTTATTTGAATTTGTATTTTTAAAAAGTATAATTATACAAAAAATATATATAACAGCCTCGCACTGTTCACTGTTCAACAAAGGCAATTTCTTAGTTTCAGTTTGGTAAGAACATGATACTAAGCAGACTGATTTGATAATTTTTTTGAATTTGTGAGGAATATTTTTGTTTATGGAAACATCACCTTTTTTAAATGCCTATTCAATTTGTTGAATCCAGATCTGCACATAATTGCACATAAGATTTAAATTTCGTTATCATTTTTTGGTTTTGGTGAGACATACGCTCGGCTTCGCCTCGCACCGTTCACTGTTCCATAAGGACAATTTTTCAGTTTCAGTTTTGGTAATGTAAGAAAATGATATTGAGCAGACTGAATTGACATTTTTTTTAATTTGTAAAGATTTTTGTTTTTTGAAAACATCAATTATATAAAGTGCCTTTTTTTGAAAATTTCTTGTCAACTTGTTCAATCCAAATCTGCACATAAGATTTTTAAATTTTGTTATCACTTTTTGGGTTTGATGAGAAATATGCTCGGCTCCGGCGGCTTTGCCGCCTCGCCTCGCTCTGATTTGTAACGGTCCATAGCTCGGCTTCGCCTCGCCCTGTTCACTGTTCTACAAAGACAATTTCTCAGTTTTGGTAATTTTAAAAAAATTTCGTCCGCAGGTATAGCAATTATAATAATAATTGCGATTTCCCCATTATCGTATATCGAATCCCGATCGATCGCCTCCAATAGAGAACTAATTCTGCCAAATTTTTCCCATTGTAAGTGCATACCTACGAAGGCAAACTTGGCAAACACGAGACATAATCGTTTTTTTTTACAAAAAAATTTCCAGAACCTTTATTTTTCAATCGATTCGGACGGGGAGCGGTGCATATGATAGCTAATAATTCGAGCTAAATATTTCCCATTGAACGTATCCGTCTGGAAAGTCTCTTAAAAAAATTATAACCAAAAAACTCACGCGTCTATGTCACCCTTAATTTAAAAAGCCTTCGGATCACTTCCAATTTCAAAATATACCCAAAACGCAAGCGGTCACGTATACTTTACGTCTTCCGCAATAACTTTTCCATTGTAACATTATAACTATTCTCGTCCCTTTTAATTAAAATAATTAATACAAAAAATTTGTGACATTAAAGAAAAAAAAAGCGAGCCCGCTCAGGTTCGAACACGCGAACGCCAATCCAAAATCCTACGTGCTAACCGTTAAGCCACCGTGACTTTCAATAGCACGTCTTTTAAACCATTATAAGTATGTCGAGAATACTTAAATTAGCAAATTTTTTAAACACACATTATTTACTCCACACTTATTTGAAGCACTTTTAAAGTTTATAATAGTCAATTTCGAACACTT
>NW_022170596.1:34651566-34671306 GCF_008802855.1 Photinus pyralis | reverse complement strand
ATATCGATGCTTTTTTGAACCGAATCAAATTTCTTTTCCCGTTTTAGAAAATTGTAACAAACATTAAGCAAAAAAATAACAAAAAAAAAATAAAAAAAATAAAAAAATAAAAAAAAATTTAAAAAAAATGGACAAACGGTAAACCACATAAAGAAACAAAAAAATAATAAAATAATTTAAAAAAAATATAAATAATTAAAAAAAAAAATAAAAAAAAATTCCATACGGTAAACAACAAAAAAATGCGTACGTTAATTAAACGGCGCCGATAGGTCCGTAAGGACCTATCTAGTTATTATTACAATACGTTACAAACGTGTTCCCGACGTTTTCGTAAATATTTTAAAATCGGCTTTGACGATTTTCAAGAAATTTTTACACGACTCTCGAATTCCGAAGACGCGATTTTTACGATGGGCCGCTACCCCGGGAAAATTCGTCTTCACCCCTCCGCTGCCACCCCCCAAAATCGCACCTCCGAAGAAAAATTCGCCGAGGGTCGCCCGTCGAACTGGAAAAATCGAGCTCGCGGATAGGGGGGGTAGGAGGGTCGAGGCTTTCGAGGTACTCGATCGCGAAAGTCGCGACACCCCCCCGCGGGGGAGGACGCGCACGAGAAAACGGGAACGGAAAGAGAGCGAAATTGCTCGAAAAGTAGCTCTACTTCCCCCCCTCGAAACGCGATCGATCGATAGTCCCGACCGTCCCGCGTGAGACGTACGGGGTCCCATTAAAAAACTATGGGCCGTTTGGGGGGGAGGGGGGCGCGAAGTTTGCCCTTATCGACGTCGCTCCGCTTTATCCCTCGCGCCGCGGAAACGAGACGACCTAAGAAACACTTACGATCGCTCAAATGCGGACCCGAACGTCGGACGGATTACGACGCGTCATACGACCAATTCTCCCGGTGGGTTCGGGAGGGAGGAATTTTCGAACGACACTCGGACCCGATCGCGTGATTCGGAATGATCGTCGATAAAAAATATTTACGGCGGTCGAGCGGCATAGGAGAGGGCGAATTTTGGGAAAGTCGATCGAGTCTTTTCTTCGACGCGCCTTTCGCACCCCGACCGCCCCTCCGTTGACCCCCCCCGGACCTTCAAACGTACCACTTCGCCTTTTCGACGTTTGTTCGGGAACCGCGAGGGTTAGAACAACGCGGTTTGTTGCGTCGATCTCGTATCGGCATCGTCCGAACTTACGTCCGACATTTCCCCCCTCCCCCCCTCCATATCGTCGGTAAATTTCAAATTTTAAAGGTTATTAGGGAACGCCGACTCTTAAAACGAGACGGTCGTCCACGTCGATCTCCCGTATCGATCGGAGTGCGTTCGGGAATCGACGGCGAATCGCGAAAAGCCGCGAGGCGAGGCGGCGCAGCCGCCGAAGCCGAGCGAAGTGTCAATTTTCGTTCGGAGGAGGTAAGTTTTTGGCAAGTCTTCGATCGGAGTATTCTCTTCGAAGTCCGTTACGTACCCCGGCACCACTCCGTTAACCTCCCATCCCCCCCTCCCCCCTAAAAACCTTTAAACGTACTCTGTTCGAAAACCGCGAGGGTTAGAACGATGCGGTTTTTTAAGTCGATCTCGTATCGGTATTCTCCGACTTTACGTCCGACACTTCCCCCCCTCCCCCCCCACCCCACCCTCTTCTCTTCGGTAAATTTCGTATTTTAAAGGTTATTCGGAAACTCCGAGGACCAAAACGATGCGGTTTTTTTTACGTCGGTCTCTTCCGTATCGATCGGTGTGCGTTCCGGAATCGAACAAAGAAGCGAGGCGAGGCGGCGCAGCCGCCGAGACCGAAAGACGGATTTTTTTTCGTGTCTCGATGTGCCAAACGAAACTCGGAGACGCGTCGACGGCCCCGACCGACGTAAAATATCGAGTTCCGGAGTGCCCACGTACGGAGACGACCTTTCGAATCGAAATTTTCCAAAACTTTATCGCGTAATCGATATTCCCGAGGGGGCAACTCGAAAATTCAAAAACGTCCCCGATTCGATCGATCGACACGTCGGACGTTGCATTTTACCTCAAAGGACACGTTACAAAAGGTTTTGTCGAAATACGAGTCCTACTTCGAAAGTTATCCCAAAAATTAAAAAACGAAAAAATTTCCATACTATCCCCTTCCTTCGAAAAAATCGAAAAAAAAATTGTCAAAAATCGTCGTTTTTTCGACGTCATCTTATGCGTTTTGACGCGGAGATTGCAAAAACGAGAAAAAATTCTAATAAAAGATTTACGGTTTCGACGGTAGAGGGCGATTTTTGTTTTTCGAATTTTGCGCCCCTTTACAAAAAAATTCGTAATTTCGTCAATATTCGAGATATTCGAGAGGTTAAGGCGGCGATCGAAAGAGGAAGGACGAGGCTATTCTACGACACCTTCACCTCCCTCAAAAAATCGAAGGCGTCTCCGGGAGAGGACGTGGAAAAAAAAATGAAATTGCTCACGAAAATGGGCGCAAAACGGGCACTTGCCGGTGGAATTCCGGGGACTTTTCGATACTAAACGATCACTTTGGATGCGACCTTCTATAATTTTGCCCCGGAGTCCCCACGATAGGATCGCAAGTGCGTTAAATCGTAATCGATATGAAAACGGCGATTTTCGAAAAAATTTTGACGAAAAATTAAATTTTTTTTTTTTTTGCCGAAATCGACTTTACACTACGAGATTAGGTGAGAGGTAAAGTTTGGCGAGAATACGCGGTCCCCGAGTGACTTTTTTGGGCACTCGAACGTCGATATTTGTAAAAAATCGCGTATATTTCTTATTTATCGGGAAATCGAAGGTGGTTTTACACAAATAATCAACCCCCTCCCCCTCCCCCTCCCCCCCCCTTCCCCCACAATTAGGTCAGATTGCAATTGGGTTAGGTTAGATAGACGCGTTAGCTAAGGTCGCGATGTGTAGTTAGGTTAGGTTAGGTTAGGTTAGGTCGACGTGCGCGGTTAGGTTAGGTTAGATCGACGTGTTAGGTTAGATCGAAATGCTCAGTTAGGTTAGATCGCGGTTAAGTTAGGTTAGGTTAGATAGACACGTTAGGTTAGGTCGAAATGCTCGGTTAGGTTAGGTCGACGCGCGCAGTTAGGTTAGATTGCAGTTAGTTGGAAAGTTAACGCGGTCCATCCTAACCGCGCCGCCGAGAGCTTTCCGACGATACCTCGTACGCCTTCCTGCGACTTTTCGTTACCGAGATTCTCATTTCGGCGACGCCCGACGACGCGCGCCGGCGTCGGCGTCGTCGGCGCCGAAACTTAACACGACCCATCCTAACCGCGCCGCCGAGACCTTTCCGACGATACCTCGCACGCCTTCCTACGACTTTTCGTTACCGAGATTCTCATTTTGGCGACGACCGACGACGCGCGCCGACGGCGCCGGCTGCGGCGGCGCCGGCGCCGCCGGCGTCGCCGTCGTCGAAATCTCACCCTTACGTCGTGGACGATAAACGGGTTGCGCGAATAAGATCTACGTCTAAGCTAAGCGATCGAGGTTCAACGAAAGGTAGGTACCTCAAATGCTAAAAATTCATTTTTATATATATGTATATGTAATTATAGAGCCCAGTGTATGTGTACGTTTCTAGGCATTGTTATTATTACAATACGTTACAAACGTGTTCCCGACGTTTTCGTAAATATTTTAAAATCGGCTTTGACGATTTTCAAGAAATTTTTACACGACTCTCGAATTCCGAAGACGCGATTTTTACGATGGGCCGCTACCCCGGGAAAATTCGTCTTCACCCCTCCGCTGCCACCCCCCAAAATCGCACCTCCGAAGAAAAATTCGCCGAGGGTCGCCCGTCGAACTGGAAAAATCGAGCTCGCGGATAGGGGGGGTAGGAGGGTCGAGGCTTTCGAGGTACTCGATCGCGAAAGTCGCGACACCCCCCCGCGGGGGAGGACGCGCACGAGAAAACGGGAGCGGAAAGAGAGAGAAATTGCTCGAAAAGTAGCCCTACTCCCTCCCCTCGAAACGCGATCGATCGATAGTCCCGACCGTCCCGCGTGAGACGTACGGGGTCCCATTAAAAAACTATGGGCCGTTTGGGGGGGAGGGGGGCGCGAAGTTTGCCCTTATCGACGTCGCTCCGCTTTATCCCTCGCGCCGCGGAAACGAGACGACCTAAGAAACACTTACGATCGCTCAAATGCGGACCCGAACGTCGGACGGATTATGACGCGTCATACGACCAATTCTCCCGGTGGGTTCGGGAGGGAGGAATTTTCGAACGACACTCGGACCCGATCGCGAGATTCGGAATGATCGTCGATAAAAAATATTTACGGCGGTCGAGCGCCATAGGAGAGGGCGAATTTTGGGAAAGTCGATCGAGTCTTTTCTTCGACGCGCCTTTCGCACCCCGACCGCCCCTCCGTTGACCCCCCCCGGACCTTCAAACGTACCACTTCGCCTTTTCGACGTTTGTTCGGGAACCGCGAGGGTTAGAACGACGCGGTTTGTTGCGTCGATCTCGTATCGGCATCGTCCGACCTTACGTCCGACATTTCCCCCCCCCCCCCCTCCATATCGTCGGTAAATTTCAAATTTTAAAGGTTATTAGGGAACGCCGACTCTTAAAACGCGACGGTCGTCCACGTCGATCTCCCGTATCGATCGGAGTGCGTTCGGGAATCGACGGCGAATCGCGAAAAGCCGCGAGGCGAGGCGGCGCAGCCGCCGAAGCCGAGCGAAGTGTCAATTTTCGTTCGGAGGAGGTAAGTTTTTGGCAAGTCTTAGATCGGAGTATTCTCTTCGAAGTCCGTTACGTACCCCGACATCACTCCGTTAACCTCCCATCCCCCCCCTCTCCCCCAAAAATCTTTAAACGTACTCTGTTCGAAAACCGCGAGGGTTAGAACGATGCGGTTTTTTAAGTCGATCTCGTATCGGTATTCTCCGACTTTACGTCCGACACTTCCCCCCCTCCCCCCCCACCCCACCCTCTTCTCTTCGGTAAATTTCGTATTTTAAAGGTTATTCGGAAACTCCGAGGACCAAAACGATGCGGTTTTTTTTACGTCGGTCTCTTCCGTATCGATCGGTGTGCGTTCCGGAATCGAACAAAGAAGCGAGGCGAGGCGGCGCAGCCGCCGAGACCGAAAGACGTGTTTTTTTTCGTGTCTAGATGTGCCAAACGAAACTCGCAGACGCGTCGACGGCCCCGACCGACGTAAAATATCGAGTTCCGGAGTGCCCATGTACGGAGACGACCTTTCGAATAGAAATTTTCCAAAAATTTATCGCATAATCGATATAACCGAGGGGGCAACTCGAAAATTCAAAAACGTCCCCGAATCGAGCGATCGACACGTCGGACGTTGCATTTTACCTCAAAGGACACGTTACAAAAGGTTTCGTCGAAATACGAGTCCTACTTCGAAAGTTATCCCAAAAATTAAAAAACGAAAAAATTTCCATACTATCCCCTTCCTTCGAAAAAATCGAAAAAAAAATTGTCAAAAATCGTCGTTTTTTCGACGTCATCTTATGCGTTTTGACGCGGAGATTGCAAAAACGAGAAAAAATTCTAATAAAAGATTTACGGTTTCGACGCTAGAGGGCGCTTTTTGTTTTTCGAATTTTGCGCCCCTTTACAAAAAAATTCGTAATTTCGTCAATATTCAAGGTATTGGAGAGGTTAAGGCGGCGATCGAAAGAGGAAGGACGAGGCTATTCTACGACACCTTCACCTCCCCCAAAAAATCGAAGGCGTCTCCGGGAGAGGTCGTGGAAAAAAAAATGAAATTGCTCACGAAAATGGGCGCAAAACGGGCACTTGCCGGTGGAATTCCGGGGACTTTTCGATACTAAACGATCACTTTGGATGCGACCTTCTATAAATTTGCCCCGGAGTCCCCACGATAGGATCGCAAGTGCGTTAAATCGTAATCGATATGAAAACGGCGATTTTCGAAAAAATTTTGACGAAAAATTAAATTTTTTTTTTTTTTGCCAAAATCGACTCTACACTACGAGATTAGGTGAGCGGTAAAGTTTGGCGAGAATACGCGGTCCCCGAGTGACTTTTTTGGGCACTCGAACGTCGATATTTGTAAAAAATTGCGTATATTTCTTATTTATCTGGAAATCGAAGGTGGTTTTACGCAAATAATCACCCCCCCCCCCTCCCCCCTTCCCTCACAATTAGGTCAGATTGCAATTGGGTTAGGTTAGATAGTCGCGATGTGTAGTTAGGTTAGGTAGCGGTTAGGTTAGGTTAGGTTAGGTTAGGTCGACGTGCGCGGTTAGGTTAGGTTAGATCGACGTGTTAGGTTAGATCGAAATGCTCAGTTAGGTTAGATCGCGGTTAAGTTAGGTTAGGTCGACGCGCGCAGTTAGGTTAGGTTAGATAGACACGTTAGGTTAGGTCGAAATGCTCGGTTAGGTTAGGTCGACGCGCGCAGTTAGGTTAGATTGCAGTTAGTTGGAAAGTTAACGCGGCCCATCCTAATCGCGCCGCCGAGAGCTTTCCGACGATACCTCGTACGCCTTCCTGCGACTTTTCGTTACCGAGATTCTCATTTCGGCGACGCCCGACGACGCGCGCCGGCGTCGGCGTCGTCGGCGCCGAAACTTAACACGACCCATCGTAACCGCGCCGCCGAGACCTTTCCGACGATACCTCGCACGCCTTCCTACGACTTTTCGTTACCGAGATTCTCATTTCGGCGACGCCCGACGACGCGCGCCGGCGTCGGCGTCGCCGGCGCCGAAACTTAACACGACCCATCCTAACCGCGCCGCCGAGACCTTTCCGACGATACCTCGCACGCCTTCCTACGACTTTTCGTTACCGAGATTCTCATTTTGGCGACGACCGACGACGCGCGCCGACGGCGCCGGCTGCGGCGGCGCCGGCGCCGCCGGCGTCGCCGTCGTCGAAATCTCACCCTTACGTCGTGGACGATAAACGGGTTGCGCGAATAAGATCTACGTCTAAGCTAAGCGAGATCGAGGTTCAACAAAAGGTAGGTACCTCAAATGCTAAAAATTCATTTTTATATATATGTATATGTAATTATAGAGCCCAGTGTATGTGTACGTTTCTAGGCATTGTTATTATTACAATACGTTACAAACGTGTTCCCGACGTTTTCGTAAATATTTTAAAATCGGCTTTGACGATTTTCAAGAAATTTTTACACGACTCTCGAATTCCGAAGACGCGATTTTTACGATGGGCCGCTACCCCGGGAAAATTCGTCTTCACCCCTCCGCTGCCACCCCCCAAAATCGCACCTCCGAAGAAAAATTCGCCGAGGGTCGCCCGTCGAACTGGAAAAATCGAGCTCGCGGATAGGGGGGGTAGGAGGGTCGAGGCTTTCGAGGTACTCGATCGCGAAAGTCGCGACACCCCCCCGCGGGGGAGGACGCGCACGAGAAAACGGGAGCGGAAAGAGAGCGAAATTGCTCGAAAAGTAGCTCTACTTCCCCCCCTCGAAACGCGATCGATCGATAGTCCCGACCGTCCCGCGTGAGACGTACGGGGTCCCATTAAAAAACTATGGGCCGTTTGGGGGGGAGGGGGGCGCGAAGTTTGCCCTTATCGACGTCGCTCCGCTTTATCCCTCGCGCCGCGGAAACGAGACGACCTAAGAAACACTTACGATCGCTCAAATGCGGCCCCGAACGTCGGACGGATTACGGCGCGCCTTGCGCCCGGAGGGGGGAATTTTCGAACGAAACTCGGAACCGATCGCGAGATTTTAAATGATCGCCCGTAAAAAATATTTACGGCGGTCGAGCGGCATCGGAGAGGGCGAATTTTCGGAAAGTCGATCGAGTCTTTTCTTCGACGCGCCTTTCGCACCCCGACCGCCCCTCCGTTGCCCCCCCCCGGACCTTCAAACGTACCACTTCGCCTTTTCGACGTTTGTTCGGGAACCGCGAGGGTTAGAGCGACGCGGTTAGTTGCGTCGATCTCGTATCGGCATCGTCCGACCTTACGTACGACATTTCCCCCCTCCCCCCCTCCATATCGTCGGTAAATTTCAAATTTTAAAGGTTATTAGGGAACGCCGACTCTTAAAACGCGACGGTCGTCCACGTCGATCTCCCGTATCGATCGGAGGGCGTTCGGGAATCGACGGCGAATCGCGAAAAGCCGCGAGGCGAGGCGGCGCAGCCGCCGAAGCCGAGCGAAGTGTCAATTTTCGTTCGGAGGAGGTAAGTTTTTGGCAAGTCTTCGATCGGAGTAGTCTCTTCGAAGTCCGTTACGTACCCCGGCACCACTCCGTTAACCTCCCATCCCTCCCCCCCCCCCCCAAACCTTTAAACGTACTTTGTTCGAAAACCGCGAGGGTTAAAATGATGCTGTTTTTTAAGTCGATCTCGTATCGGTATTCTACGACTTTACGTCCGACACTTCCCCCCTCCCTCACCCTCCCCCCCACCCGCTTCTCTTTGGTAAATTTCGTATTTTAAGGGTTATTCGGAAACTCCGAGGACCAGAACGATGCGGTTTTCTACGTCCACGTCTCTTCCGTATCGATCGGTGTGCGTTCCGGAATCGAACAAAGAAGCGAGGCGAGGCGGCGCAGCCGCCGAGACCGAAAGACGTGTTTTTTTTCGTGTCTCGATGTGCCAAACGAAACTCGGAGACGCGTCGACGGCCCCGACCGACGTAAAATATCGAGTTCCGGAGTGCCCAAGTACGGAGACGACCTTTCGAATCGAAATTTTCCAAAAATTTATCGCGTAATCGATATTCCCGAGGGGGCAACTCGAAAATTCAAAAACGTCCCCGAATCGAGCGATCGACACGTCGGACGTTGCATTTTACCTCAAAGGACACGTTACAAAAGGTTTCGTCGAAATACGAGTCCTACATCGAAAGTTATCCCAAAAATTAAAAAACGAAAAAATTTCCATACTATCCCCTTCCTTCGAAAAAATCGAAAAAAAAAATTGTCAAAAATCGTCGTTTTTTCGACGTCATCTTATGCGTTTTGACGCGGAGATTGCAAAAACGAGAAAAAATTCTAATAAAAGATTTACGGTTTCGACGCTAGAGGGCGCTTTTTGTTTTTCGAATTTTGCGCCCCTTTACAAAAAAATTCGTAATTTCGTCAATATTCGAGGTATTTGAGAGGTTAAGGCGGCGATCGAAAGAGGAAGGACGAGGCTATTCTACGACACCTTCACCTCCCCCAAAAAATCGAAGGCGTCTCCGGGAGAGGTCGTGGAAAAAAAAATGAAATTGCTCACGAAAATGGGCGCAAAACGGGCACTTGCCGGTGGAATTCCGGGGACTTTTCGATACTAAACGATCACTTTGGATGCGACCTTCTATAATTTTGCCCCGGAGTCCCCACGATAGGATCGCAAGTGCGTTAAATCGTAATCGATATGAAAACGGCGATTTTCGAAAAAATTTTGACGAAAAATTAAATTTTTTTTTTTTTTGCCAAAATCGACTCTACACTACGAGATTAGGTGAGCGGTAAAGTTTGGCGAGAATACGCGGTCCCCGAGTGACTTTTTTGGGCACTCGAACGTCGATATTTGTAAAAAATTGCGTATATTTCTTATTTATCTGGAAATCGAAGGTGGTTTTACGCAAATAATCAACCCCCCCCCCTCCCCCCTTCCCTCACAATTAGGTCAGATTGCAATTGGGTTAGGTTAGATAGTCGCGATGTGTAGTTAGGTTAGGTAGCGGTTAGGTTAGGTTAGGTTAGGTTAGGTCGACGTGCGCGGTTAGGTTAGGTTAGATCGACGTGTTAGGTTAGATCGAAATGCTCAGTTAGGTTAGATCGCGGTTAAGTTAGGTTAGGTTAGATAGACACGTTAGGTTAGGTCGAAATGCTCGGTTAGGTTAGGTCGACGCGCGCAGTTAGGTTAGATTGCAGTTAGTTGGAAAGTTAACGCGGCCCATCCTAACCGCGCCGCCGAGAGCTTTCCGACGATACCTCGTACGCCTTCTTGCGACTTTTCGTTACCGAAATTCTCATTTCGGCGACGCCCGACGACGCGCGCCGGCGTCGGCGCCGCCGGCGCCCAAACTTAACACGGCCCATCCTAACCGCGCCGCCGAGACCTTTCCGACGATACCTCGCACGCCTTCCTACGACTTTTCGTTATCGAGATTCTCATTTTGGCGACGACCGACGACGCGCGCCGACGGCGCCGGCTGCGGCGGCGCCGGCGCCGCCGGCGTCGCCGTCGTCGAAATCTCACCCTTACGTCGTGGACGATAAACGGGTTGCGCGAATAAGATCTACGTCTAAGCTAAGCGATCGAGATTCAACGAAAGGTAGGTACCTCAAATGCTAAAAATTCATTTTTATATATATGTATATGTAATTATAGAGCCCAGTGTATGTGTACGTTTCTAGGCATTGTTATAATTACAATAAGGAAACAACTCAAATTCGACCTTTTCGAAAATAATTTTAAATCGGCCGAGTAGAATTTCGCGAAATTTTTACACGAGCCTCGAATTCCGAATGCGCGATTTTTACGATGCCCCGCTACCTCCGCAAAATCTCCCTTCACCCCCCCGCTGTCACCCCCCAAAATCGCACCTCCGAAGAAAAATTCGCCGAGGGTCGCCCGTCGAACTGGAAAAATCGAGCTCGCGGATAGGGGGGGTAGGAGGGTCGAGGCTTTCGAGGTACTCGATCGCGAAAGTCGCGACACCCCCCCGCGGGGGAGGACGCGCACGAGAAAACGGGAGCGGAAAGAGAGCGAAATTGCTCGAAAAGTAGCCCTACTTCCCCCCCTCGAAACGCGATCGATCGATAGTCCCGACCGTCCCGCGTGAGACGTACGGGGTCCCATTCAAAAACTATGGGCCGTTTGGGGGGGAGGGGGGCGCGAAGTTTGCCCTTATCGACGTCGCTCCGCTTTATCCCTCGCGCCGCGGAAACGAGACGACCTAAGAAACACTTACGATCGCTCAAATGCGGACCCGAACGTCGGACGGATTATGACGCGTCATACGACCAATTCTCCCGGTGGGTTCGGGAGGGAGGAATTTTCGAACGACACTCGGACCCGATCGCGAGATTCGGAATGATCGTCGATAAAAAATATTTACGGCGGTCGAGCGGCATAGGTGAGGGCGAATTTTGGGAAAGTCGATCGAGTCTTTTCTTCGACGCGCCTTTCGCACCCCGGCCGCCCCTCCGTCGACCCCCCCCGGACGTTTAAACGTACCACTTCGCCTTTTCGACGTTTGTTCGGGAACCGCGAGGGTTAGAACGACGCGGTTTGTTGCGTCGATCTCGTATCGGCATCGTCCGACCTTACGTCCGACATTTCCCCCCTCCCCCCCTCCATATCGTCGGTAAATTTCAAATTTTAAAGGTTATTAGGGAACGCCGACTCTTAAAACGAGACGGTCGTCCACGTCGATCTCCCGTATCGATCGGAGTGCGTTCGGGAATCGACGGCGAATCGCGAAAAGCCGCGAGGCGAGGCGGCGCAGCCGCCGAAGCCGAGCGAAGTGTCAATTTTCGTTCGGAGGAGGTAAGTTTTTGGCAAGTCTTCGATCGGAGTATTCTCTTCGAAGTCCGTTACGTACCCCGGCACCACTCCGTTAACCTCCCATCCCCCCCTCCCCCCTAAAAACCTTTAAACGTACTCTGTTCGAAAACCGCGAGGGTTAGAACGATGCGGTTTTTTAAGTCGATCTCGTATCGGTATTCTCCGACTTTACGTCCGACACTTCCCCCCCTCCCCCCCCACCCCACCCTCTTCTCTTCGGTAAATTTCGTATTTTAAAGGTTATTCGGAAACTCCGAGGACCAAAACGATGCGGTTTTCTACGTCCGCGTCTCTTCCGTATCGATCGGTGTGCGTTCCGGAATCGAACAAAGAAGCGAGGCGAGGCGGCGCAGCCGCCGAGACCGAAAGACGTGTTTTTTTTCGTGTCTCGATGTGCCAAACGAAACTCGGAGACGCGTCGACGGCCCCGACCGACGTAAAATATCGAGTTCCGGAGTGCCCACGTACGGAGACGACCTTTCGAATAGAAATTTTCCAAAACTTTATCGCGTAATCGATATTCCCGAGGGGGCAACTCGAAAATTCAAAAACGTCCCCGATTCGATCGATCGACACGTCGGACGTTGCATTTTACCTCAAAGGACACGTTACAAAAGGTTTCGTCGAAATACGAGTCCTACTTCGAAAGTTATCCCAAAAATTAAAAAACGAAAAAATTTCCATACTATCCCCTTCCTTCGAAAAAATCGAAAAAAAAAATTGTCAAAAATCGTCGTTTTTTCGACGTCATCTTATGCGTTTTGACGCGGAGATTGCAAAAACGAGAAAAAATTCTAATAAAAGATTTACGGTTTGGACGCTAGAGGGCGCTTTTTGTTTTTCGAATTTTGCGCCCCTTTACAAAAAAATTCGTAATTTCGTCAATATTCGAGGCATTCGAGAGGTTAAGGCGGCGATCGAAAGAGGAAGGACGAGGCTATTCTACGACACCTTCACCTCCCCCAAAAAATCGAAGGCGTCTCCGGGAGAGGTCGTGGAAAAAAAAATGAAATTGCTCACGAAAATGGGCGCAAAACGGGCACTTGCCGGTGGAATTCCGGGGACTTTTCGATACTAAACGATCACTTTGGATGCGACCTTCTATAAATTTGCCCCGGAGTCCCCACGATAGGATCGCAAGTGCGTTAAATCGTAATCGATATGAAAACGGCGATTTTCGAAAAAATTTTGACGAAAAATTAAATTTTTTTTTTTTTTGCCAAAATCGACTCTACACTACGAGATTAGGTGAGCGGTAAAGTTTGGCGAGAATACGCGGTCCCCGAGTGACTTTTTTGGGCACTCGAACGTCGATATTTGTAAAAAATTGCGTATATTTCTTATTTATCTGGAAATCGAAGGTGGTTTTACGCAAATAATCACCCCCCCCCCCTCCCCCCTTCCCTCACAATTAGGTCAGATTGCAATTGGGTTAGGTTAGATAGTCGCGATGTGTAGTTAGGTTAGGTAGCGGTTAGGTTAGGTTAGGTTAGGTTAGGTCGACGTGCGCGGTTAGGTTAGGTTAGATCGACGTGTTAGGTTAGATCGAAATGCTCAGTTAGGTTAGATCGCGGTTAAGTTAGGTTAGGTCGACGCGCGCAGTTAGGTTAGGTTAGATAGACACGTTAGGTTAGGTCGAAATGCTCGGTTAGGTTAGGTCGACGCGCGCAGTTAGGTTAGATTGCAGTTAGTTGGAAAGTTAACGCGGCCCATCCTAATCGCGCCGCCGAGAGCTTTCCGACGATACCTCGTACGCCTTCCTGCGACTTTTCGTTACCGAGATTCTCATTTCGGCGACGCCCGACGACGCGCGCCGGCGTCGGCGTCGTCGGCGCCGAAACTTAACACGACCCATCCTAACCGCGCCGCCGAGATCTTTCCGACGATACCTCGCACGCCTTCCTACGACTTTTCGTTACCGAGATTCTCATTTCGGCGACGCCCGACGACGCGCGCCGGCGTCGGCGCCGCCGGCGCCCGAACTTAACACGGCCCATCCTAACCGCGCCGCCGAGACCTTTCCGACGATACCTCGCACGCCTTCCTACGACTTTTCGTTACCGAGATTCTCATTTTGGCGACGACCGACGACGCGCGCCGACGGCGCCGGCTGCGGCGGCGCCGGCGCCGCCGGCGTCGTCGTCGTCGAAATCTCACCCTTACGTCGTGGACGATAAACGGGTTGCGCGAATAAGATCTACGTCTAAGCTAAGCGAGATCGAGGTTCAACGAAAGGTAGGTACCTCAAATGCTAAAAATTCATTTTTATATATATGTATATGTAATTATAGAGCCCAGTGTATGTGTACGTTTCTAGGCATTGTTATTATTACAATACGTTACAAACGTGTTCCCGACGTTTTCGTAAATATTTTAAAATCGGCTTTGACGATTTTCAAGAAATTTTTACACGACTCTCGAATTCCGAAGACGCGATTTTTACGATGGGCCGCTACCCCGGGAAAATTCGTCTTCACCCCTCCGCTGCCACCCCCCAAAATCGCACCTCCGAAGAAAAATTCGCCGAGGGTCGCCCGTCGAACTGGAAAAATCGAGCTCGCGGATAGGGGGGGTAGGAGGGTCGAGGCTTTCGAGGTACTCGATCGCGAAAGTCGCGACACCCCCCCGCGGGGGAGGACGCGCACGAGAAAACGGGAGCGGAAAGAGAGCGAAATTGCTCGAAAAGTAGCCCTACTTCCCCCCCTCGAAACGCGATCGATCGATAGTCCCGACCGTCCCGCGTGAGACGTACGGGGTCCCATTAAAAAACTATGGGCCGTTTGGGGGGGAGGGGGGCGCGAAGTTTGCCCTTATCGACGTCGCTCCGCTTTATCCCTCGCGCCGCGGAAACGAGACGACCTAAGAAACACTTACGATCGCTCAAATGCGGACCCGAACGTCGGACGGATTACGACGCGTCATACGACCAATTCTCCCGGTGGGTTCGGGAGGGAGGAATTTTCGAACGACACTCGGACCCGATCGCGTGATTCGGAATGATCGTCGATAAAAAATATTTACGGCGGTCGAGCGGCATAGGAGAGGGCGAATTTTGGGAAAGTCGATCGAGTCTTTTCTTCGACGCGCCTTTCGCACCCCGACCGCCCCTCCGTTGACCCCCCCCGGACCTTCAAACGTACCACTTCGCCTTTTCGACGTTTGTTCGGGAACCGCGAGGGTTAGAACAACGCGGTTTGTTGCGTCGATCTCGTATCGGCATCGTCCGAACTTACGTCCGACATTTCCCCCCTCCCCCCCTCCATATCGTCGGTAAATTTCAAATTTTAAAGGTTATTAGGGAACGCCGACTCTTAAAACGAGACGGTCGTCCACGTCGATCTCCCGTATCGATCGGAGTGCGTTCGGGAATCGACGGCGAATCGCGAAAAGCCGCGAGGCGAGGCGGCGCAGCCGCCGAAGCCGAGCGAAGTGTCAATTTTCGTTCGGAGGAGGTAAGTTTTTGGCAAGTCTTCGATCGGAGTATTCTCTTCGAAGTCCGTTACGTACCCCGGCACCACTCCGTTAACCTCCCATCCCCCCCTCCCCCCTAAAAACCTTTAAACGTACTCTGTTCGAAAACCGCGAGGGTTAGAACGATGCGGTTTTTTAAGTCGATCTCGTATCGGTATTCTCCGACTTTACGTCCGACACTTCCCCCCCTCCCCCCCCACCCCACCCTCTTCTCTTCGGTAAATTTCGTATTTTAAAGGTTATTCGGAAACTCCGAGGACCAAAACGATGCGGTTTTTTTTACGTCGGTCTCTTCCGTATCGATCGGTGTGCGTTCCGGAATCGAACAAAGAAGCGAGGCGAGGCGGCGCAGCCGCCGAGACCGAAAGACGGATTTTTTTTCGTGTCTCGATGTGCCAAACGAAACTCGGAGACGCGTCGACGGCCCCGACCGACGTAAAATATCGAGTTCCGGAGTGCCCACGTACGGAGACGACCTTTCGAATCGAAATTTTCCAAAAATTTATCGCGTAATCGATATTCCCGAGGGGGCAACTCGAAAATTCAAAAACGTCCCCGATTCGATCGATCGACACGTCGGACGTTGCATTTTACCTCAAAGGACACGTTACAAAAGGTTTTGTCGAAATACGAGTCCTACTTCGAAAGTTATCCCAAAAATTAAAAAACGAAAAAATTTCCATACTATCCCCTTCCTTCGAAAAAATCGAAAAAAAAAATTGTCAAAAATCGTCGTTTTTTCGACGTCATCTTATGCGTTTTGACGCGGAGATTGCAAAAACGAGAAAAAATTCTAATAAAAGATTTACGGTTTCGACGCTAGAGGGCGCTTTTTGTTTTTCGAATTTTGCGCCCCTTTACAAAAAAATTCGTAATTTCGTCAATATTCGAGGTATTCGAGAGGTTAAGGCGGCGATCGAAAAAGGAAGGACGAGGCTATTCTACGACACCTTCACCTCCCCCAAAAAATCGAAGGCGTCTCCGGGAGAGGTCGTGGAAAAAAAAATGAAATTGCTCACGAAAATGGGCGCAAAACGGGCACTTGCCTGTGGAATTCCGGGGACTTTTCGATACTAAACGATCACTTTGGATGCGACCTTCTATAATTTTGCCCCGGAGTCCCCACGATAGGATCGCAAGTGCGTTAAATCGTAATCGATATGAAAACGGCGATTTTCGAAAAAATTTTGACGAAAAATTAAATTTTTTTTTTTTTTGCCAAAATCGACTCTACACTACGAGATTAGGTGAGCGGTAAAGTTTGGCGAGAATACGCGGTCCCCGAGTGACTTTTTTGGGCACTCGAACGTCGATATTTGTAAAAAATCGCGTATATTTCTTATTTATCGGGAAATCGAAGGTGGTTTTACACAAATAATCAACCCCCTCCCCCTCCCCCTCCCCCCCCCTTCCCCCACAATTAGGTCAGATTGCAATTGGGTTAGGTTAGATAGACGCGTTAGCTAAGGTCGCGATGTGTAGTTAGGTTAGGTTAGGTTAGGTTAGGTCGACGTGCGCGGTTAGGTTAGGTTAGATCGACGTGTTAGGTTAGATCGAAATGCTCAGTTAGGTTAGATCGCGGTTAAGTTAGGTTAGGTCGACGCGCGCAGTTAGGTTAGGTTAGATAGACACGTTAGGTTAGGTCGAAATGCTCGGTTAGGTTAGGTCGACGCGCGCAGTTAGGTTAGATTGCAGTTAGTTGGAAAGTTAACGCGGCCCATCCTAACCGCGCCGCCGAGAGCTTTCCGACGATACCTCGCACGCCTTCCTGCGACTTTTCGTTACCGAAATTCTCATTTCGGCGACGCCCGACGACGCGCGCCGGCGTCGGCGCCGCCGGCGCCCGAACTTAACACGGCCCATCCTAACCGCGCCGCCGAGACCTTTCCGACGATACCTCGCACGCCTTCCTACGACTTTTCGTTACCGAGATTCTCATTTTGGCGACGACCGACGACGCGCGCCGACGGCGCCGGCTGCGGCGGCGCCGGCGCCGCCGGCGTCGCCGTCGTCGAAATCTCACCCTTACGTCGTGGACGATAAACGGGTTGCGCGAATAAGATCTACTTCTAAGCTAAGCGAGATCGAGGTTCAACGAAAGGTAGGTACCTCAAATGCTAAAAATTCATTTTTATATATATGTATATGTAATTATAGAGCCCAGTGTATGTGTACGTTTCTAGGCATTGTTATTATTACAATACGTTACAAACGTGTTCCCGACGTTTTCGTAAATATTTTAAAATCGGCTTTGACGATTTTCAAGAAATTTTTACACGACTCTCGAATTCCGAAGACGCGATTTTTACGATGGGCCGCTACCCCGGGAAAATTCGTCTTCACCCCTCCGCTGCCACCCCCCAAAATCGCACCTCCGAAGAAAAATTCGCCGAGGGTCGCCCGTCGAACTGGAAAAATCGAGCTCGCGGATAGGGGGGGTAGGAGGGGCGAGGCTTTCGAGGTACTCGATCGCGAAAGTCGCGACACCCCCCCGCGGGGGAGGACGCGCACGAGAAAACGGGAGCGGAAAGAGAGCGAAATTGCTCGAAAAGTAGCTCTACTTCCCCCCCTCGAAACGCGATCGATCGATAGTCCCGACCGTCCCGCGTGAGACGTACGGGGTCCCATTAAAAAACTATGGGCCGTTTGGGGGGGAGGGGGGCGCGAAGTTTGCCCTTATCGACGTCGCTCCGCTTTATCCCTCGCGCCGCGGAAACGAGACGACCTAAGAAACACTTACGATCGCTCAAATGCGGACCCGAACGACGGACCGTCCAAGTCAAATATGATGGGAAGACGCGCTCAACCTAATCTATCGTAATCGCGCCGCCGAGACCTTTCCAACGATACCTCACACGCCTTCGTACGACTTTCCGTTACCGAGATTCGCATTTTGGCGACGCCTGTCGACGTCACCCGACGCCGCCGTCGCTAACAGTCCAAATTGTGTCCTTCCCTCATCGACAACAAACGGGTCGCGAAACGTCGATAAAAAAAATTTTGTCACAAACGAGTATATATATATATACTCAATTTATATATATACAATCTCGTATCTACTCGTACGCGATCGATCTCCGAAGTTGTACGTATAAACCGGGAAAAATTTCGACCGCGTCTTCAGTAGGCGCCGGGCGTCAGCCTGTGGCCGAAGGGGGGGTCCGTGTCGCTCGGGGGGCGGGGGTGTGCCTTTTTTTTCTAAGTCCACGCGCATGGATGCGTTTTAAAGGGCCGCGCATCTCTTAATATCTCCCTTATTTACCGGCCGATCTGGACCAAATTTAAACCGTAGCTGCGTCCGATCGGGAGCTCGAAATGGGATTTTCAATTTTTTCCTATCCCCTCCCCTGTTCGAGATATCGACGCATCTCTGTCGTCTTTCGACCTGCGACCTCGATACTTCGGAATCACGCGTTTCGCGACATTTCTAGACGATCTACGCAATAACCGTTTTTTGGATTTTTTATCAAAAACTTAAATCGCGATATCTCGAAAACGGAACGTCGTAGATAGGGGTTCCTGGGTGTCTTTAGAAAGTTCTCGACCTAATCTAACCGATGGGAGGGTCGAAATTTGGAAACTAAGATACCAGCTCGGAAATGACGGAATCGAATGGCCCTGGTCCCCAAACCTCTCGATACCAAATTTCAGCGAGATCGGTCGGTAAATAACGGAGATATAGCAATTTGTAATTTGACACCACCGAAAACACTTAAAACGCGATATCTCGAGAACGGTGCGTCGTAGACGGGTCTTTATAGGTATCTTTGGAAAGCTCTCGATGTAATCTAACCGATGGGATGGTCAGAATTTCGGAATGGAGATAGAAGTGCCGAAAGGATGGAAACGGGTGCCTCAATTTCTCCAACCTCTCAATACTGAATATTTATCGAGATCGGACTATAAATAAAGGAAATATAACGATATGTAATTTGACACCATTGAAAACACTTAAAACGCGATATCTCGTATATTTACACACGTGCGCATACTGAGAGATCAATATATGCTGCACCGCTCTTATAAAATATGACAATAGTAATTATTTGCCGCAACCAGGTATCGTGTATGTGCACCTATATACTAAAGTCACTAGATATAGAAAGTAACACAATCATCCGCCATTTTAGTGAAAATTTGCTGCCAACTTAAAAAAATTTAAAAATAAAAACTGAATATCAGTAATTTTTTATAGCCTAACTTCATAGTACTGTCATGTTTTATATAAATATAATCCCATCTCTAAACAGGTGATACAATCCCCAACATTAAAGTTACTAGAATTTTTTTTGGGCAAAAATTATGCTTTCTCTCTTTAACACACGAGCCAAATGGATTGCGGTACTTTCTATATTTAGCCAATACAAAATATAACCTATAATTTCACAAACTATAATTTCTGATTCTTATTACTATCGTTTCTTTCAACACGACTTTTTTCAAGACTACCAGTTTCTTTCGAATATTTACAAGGTGGGTAAATTACTTGTAAATTACAAACAAACGTTTTTTTAGTTGTGGCGTGTAATAAGCAATAGGTTTACTTCGACAAGCCTTTTACTTCTTAGAAGAGAATAAGATGCGTTTGCAGTCATGTTTCCGTAATGGAACTAAAGACGAAAGTGAAGTTTGGGAGCACTTGATACGTTTGTGTATACAGGAGTTTCGATAAACGATTGTCAACCGTGACGAAGACTACAACAATATACGCCTAAATGCTCGTCATTTACTTGAACGGCTTCGCATACAGGAAGTCTTGCTT
>NW_022170596.1:34638925-34651466 GCF_008802855.1 Photinus pyralis | reverse complement strand
AGACACGTTAGGTTAGGTCAAAATGCTCGGTTAGGTTAGGTCGACGCGCGCAGTTAGGTTAGATTGCAGTTAGTTGGAAAGTTAACGCGGCCCATCCTAACCGCGCCGCCGAGAGCTTTCCGACGATACCTCGTACGCCTTCCTGCGACTTTTCGTTACCGAGATTCTCATTTCGGCGACGCCCGACGACGCGCGCCGGCGTCGGCGCCGCCGGCGCCGAAACTTAACACGACCCATCCTAACCGCGCCGCCGAGACCTTTCCGACGATACCTCGCACGCCTTCCTGCGACTTTTCGTTACCGAAATTCTCATTTCGGCGACGCCCGACGACGCGCGCCGGCGTCGGCGCCGCCGGCGCCCAAACTTAACACGGCCCATCCTAACCGCGCCGCCGAGACCTTTCCGACGATACCTCGCACGCCTTCCTACGACTTTTCGTTACCGAGATTCTCATTTTGGCGACGACCGACGACGCGCGCCGACGGCGCCGGCTGCGGCGGCGCCGGCGCCGCCGGCGTCGTCGTCGTCGAAATCTCACCCTTACGTCGTGGACGATAAACGGGTTGCGCGAATAAGATCTACTCTAAGCTAAGCGAGATCGAGGTTCAACAAAAGGTAGGTACCTCAAATGCTAAAAATTCATTTTTATATATATGTATATGTAATTATAGAGCCCAGTGTATGTGTACGTTTCTAGGCATTGTTATAATTACAATAAGATAACAACTCAAATTCGACCTTTTCGAAAATAATTTAAAATTGGCCCAAGCTTTTTTCACGAAATTTTTACACGAGCCTCGAATTCCGAAACCGCGATTTTTACGATGCCCCGCTACCCCGGGAAAATTCGTCTTCACCCCCCCGCTGTCACCCCCCAAAATCGCACCTCCGAAGAAAAATTCGCCGAGGGTCGCCCGTCGAACTGGAAAAATCGAGCTCGCGGATAGGGGGGGTAGGAGGGTCGAGGCTTTCGAGGTACTCGATCGCGAAAGTCGCGACACCCCCCCGCGGGGGAGGACGCGCACGAGAAAACGGGAGCGGAAAGAGAGCGAAATTGCTCGAAAAGTAGCCCTACTTCCCCCCCTCGAAACGCGATCGATCGATAGTCCCGACCGTCCCGCGTGAGACGTACGGGGTCCCATTAAAAAACTATGGGCCGTTTGGGGGGGAGGGGGGCGCGAAGTTTGCCCTTATCGACGTCGCTCCGCTTTATCCCTCGCGCCGCGGAAACGAGACGACCTAAGAAACACTTACGATCGCTCAAATGCGGACCCGAACGTCGGACGGATTAGACGCGTCATACGACCAATTCTCCCGGTGGGTTCGGGAGGGAGGAATTTTCGAACGACACTCGGACCCGATCGCGAGATTCGGAATGATCGTCGATAAAAAATATTTACGACGGTCGAACGGCATAGGAGAGGGCGAATTTTGGGAAAGTCGATCGAGTCTTTTCTTCGACGCGCCTTTCGCCCCCCGGCCGCCCCTCCGTCGACCCCCCCCCCGGACCTTCAAACGTACCACTTCGCCTTTTCGACGTTTGTTCGGGAACCGCGAGGGTTAGAGCGACGCGGTTAGTTGCGTCGATCTCGTATCGGCATCGTCCGACCTTACGTCCGACATTTCCCCCCTCCCCCCCTCCATATCGTCGGTAAATTTCAAATTTTAAAGGTTATTAGGGAACGCCGACTCTTAAAATGAGACGGTCGTCCACGTCGATCTCCCGTATCGATCGGAGTGCGTTCGGGAATCGACGGCGAATCGCGAAAAGCCGCGAGGCGAGGCGGCGCAGCCGCCGAAGCCGAGCGAAGTGTCAATTTTCGTTCGGAGGAGGTAAGTTTTTGGCAAGTCTTCGATCGGAGTATTCTCTTCGAAGTCCGTTACGTACCCCGGCACCACTCCGTTAACCTCCCATCCCCCCCTCCCCCCTAAAAACCTTTAAACGTACTCTGTTCGAAAACCGCGAGGGTTAGAACGATGCGGTTTTTTAAGTCGATCTCGTATCGGTATTCTCCGACTTTACGTCCGACACTTCCCCCCCTCCCCCCCCACCCCACCCTCTTCTCTTCGGTAAATTTCGTATTTTAAAGGTTATTCGGAAACTCCGAGGACCAAAACGATGCGGTTTTTTTTACGTCGGTCTCTTCCGTATCGATCGGTGTGCGTTCCGGAATCGAACAAAGAAGCGAGGCGAGGCGGCGCAGCCGCCGAGACCGAAAGACGTGTTTTTTTTCGTGTCTCGATGTGCCAAACGAAACTCGGAGACGCGTCGACGGCCCCGACCGACGTAAAATATCGAGTTCCGGAGTGCCCACGTACGGAGACGACCTTTCGAATCGAAATTTTCCAAAAATTTATCGCGTAATCGATATTCCCGAGGGGGCAACTCGAAAATTCAAAAACGTCCCCGATTCGATCGATCGACACGTCGGACGTTGCATTTTACCTCAAAGGACACGTTACAAAAGGTTTTGTCGAAATACGAGTCCTACTTCGAAAGTTATCCCAAAAATTAAAAAACGAAAAAATTTCCATACTATCCCCTTCCTTCGAAAAAATCGAAAAAAAAAATTGTCAAAAATCGTCGTTTTTTCGACGTCATCTTATGCGTTTTGACGCGAAGATTGCAAAAACGAGAAAAAATTCTAATAAAAGATTTACGGTTTGGACGCTAGAGGGCGCTTTTTGTTTTTCGAATTTTGCGCCCCTTTACAAAAAAATTCGTAATTTCGTCAATATTCGAGGCATTCGAGAGGTTAAGGCGGCGATCGAAAGAGGAAGGACGAGGCTATTCTACGACACCTTCACCTCCCCCAAAAAATCGAAGGCGTCTCCGGGAGAGGTCGTGGAAAAAAAAATGAAATTGCTCACGAAAATGGGCGCAAAACGGGCACTTGCCGGTGGAATTCCGGGGACTTTTCGATACTAAACGATCACTTTGGATGCGACCTTCTATAAATTTGCCCCGGAGTCCCCACGATAGGATCGCAAGTGCGTTAAATCGTAATCGATATGAAAACGGCGATTTTCGAAAAAATTTTGACGAAAAATTAAATTTTTTTTTTTTTTGCCAAAATCGACTCTACACTACGAGATTAGGTGAGCGGTAAAGTTTGGCGAGAATACGCGGTCCCCGAGTGACTTTTTTGGGCACTCGAACGTCGATATTTGTAAAAAATTGCGTATATTTCTTATTTATCTGGAAATCGAAGGTGGTTTTACGCAAATAATCAACCCCCCCCCTCCCCCCTTCCCTCACAATTAGGTCAGATTGCAATTGGGTTAGGTTAGATAGTCGCGATGTGTAGTTAGGTTAGGTAGCGGTTAGGTTAGGTTAGGTTAGGTTAGGTCGACGTGCGCGGTTAGGTTAGGTTAGATCGACGTGTTAGGTTAGATCGAAATGCTCAGTTAGGTTAGATCGCGGTTAAGTTAGGTTAGGTTAGATAGACACGTTAGGTTAGGTCGAAATGCTCGGTTAGGTTAGGTCGACGCGCGCAGTTAGGTTAGATTGCAGTTAGTTGGAAAGTTAACGCGGCCCATCCTAACCGCGCCGCCGAGAGCTTTCCGACGATACCTCGTACGCCTTCCTGCGACTTTTCGTTACCGAGATTCTCATTTCGGCGACGCCCGACGACGCGCGCCGGCGTCGGCGTCGTCGGCGCCGAAACTTAACACGACCCATCCTAACCGCGCCGCCGAGACCTTTCCGACGATACCTCGCACGCCTTCCTACGACTTTTCGTTACCGAGATTCTCATTTCGGCGACGCCCGACGACGCGCGCCGGCGTCGGCGTCGTCGGCGCCGAAACTTAACACGACCCATCCTAACCGCGCCGCCGAGACCTTTCCGACGATACCTCGCACGCCTTCCTACGACTTTTCGTTACCGAGATTCTCATTTCGGCGACGCCCGACGACGCGCGCCGGCGCCGAAACTTAACACGGCCCATCCTAACCGCGCCGCCGAGACCTTTCCAACGATACCTCGCACGCCTTCCTACGACTTTTCGTTACCGAGATTCTGATTTCGGCGACGCCCAACGACGCGCGCCGGCGTCGGCGCCGCCGGCGCCCAAACTTAACACGACCCATCCTAACCGCGCCGCCGAGACCTTTCCGACGATACCTCGCACGCCTTTCTACGACTTTTCGTTACCGAGATTCTCATTTTGGCGACGACCGACGACGCGCGCCGACGGCGCCGGCTGCGGCGGCGCCGGCGCCGCCGCCGTCGCCGTCGTCAAAATCTCACCCTTACGTCGTGGACGATAAACGGGTTGCGCGAATAAGATCTACGTCTAAGCTAAGCGATCGAGATTCAACGAAAGGTAGGTACCTCAAATGCTAAAAATTCATTTTTATATATATGTATATGTAATTATAGAGCCCAGTGTATGTGTACGTTTCTAGGCATTGTTATAATTACAATAAGGAAACAACTCAAATTCGACCTTTTCGTAAATAATTTAAAATTGGCCCAAGCTTTTTTCACGAAATTTTTACACGAGCCTCGAATTCCGAAGCCGCGATTTTTACGATGCCCCGCTACCCCGGGAAAATTCGTCTTCACCCCCCCGCTGTCACCCCCCAAAATCGCACCTCCGAAGAAAAATTCGCCGAGGGTCGCCCGTCGAACTGGAAAAATCGAGCTCGCGGATAGGGGGGGTAGGAGGGTCGAGGCTTTCGAGGTACTCGATCACGAAAGTCGCGACACCCCCCCGCGGGGGAGGACG
This sequence comes from Photinus pyralis, assembly GCF_008802855.1. Classification (NCBI taxonomy): domain Eukaryota; kingdom Metazoa; phylum Arthropoda; class Insecta; order Coleoptera; family Lampyridae; genus Photinus; species Photinus pyralis. The sequence goes on along the minus strand of NW_022170596.1, from coordinate 34,646,731 downwards.
CGCACGAGAAAACGGGAGCGGAAAGAGAGCGAAATTGCTCGAAAAGTAGCCCTACTTCCCCCCCTCGAAACGCGATCGATCGATAGTCCCGACCGTCCCGCGTGAGACGTACGGGGTCCCATTCAAAAACTATGGGCCGAACCATCCAAGTCAAATATGATGGGAAGACGCGCTCAACCTATTCTATCGTAATCGCGCCGCCGAGACCTTTCCAACGATACCTAACACGCCTTCGTACGACTTTCCGTTACCGAGATTCGCATTTTGGCGACGCCTGTTGACGTCACCCGACGCCGCCGTCGCCAACAGTCCAAATTGTGTCCTTCCCTCATCGACAACAAACGGGTCGCGAAACGTCGATAAAAAAAATTTTGTCACAAACGAGTATATATATATATACTCAATTTATATATATACAATCTCGTATCTACTCGTACGCGATCGATCTCCGAAGTTGTACGTATAAACCGGGAAAAATTTCGACCGCGTCTTCAGTAGGCGTCGGGCGTCAGCCTGTGGCCGAAGGGAGGGGCCTGTGTCGCTCGGGGGGCGGGGGTGTGCCTTTTTTTTCTAAGTCCACGCGCATGGATGCGTTTTAAAGGGCCGCGCATCTCTTAATATCTCCCTTATTTACCGGCCGATCTGGACCAAATTTAAACCGTAGCTGCGTCCGGTCGGGAGCTTGAAATGGGATTTTCAATTTTTTCCTATCCCCTCCCCTTTTCGAGATATCGACGCATCTCTGTCGTCTTTCGACCTGCGACCTCGATACTTCGGAATCACGCGTTTCGCGACATTTCTAGACGATCTACGCAATAACCGTTTTTTGGATTTTTTATTAAAAACTTAAATCGCGATATCTCGAAAACGGAACGTCGTAGATAGGGGTTCCTGGGTGTCTTTAGAAAGTTCTCGACCTAATCTAACCGATGGGAGGGTCGAAATTTGGAAACTGAGATACCAGCTCGGAAATGACGGAATCGAATGGCCCTGGTCCCCAAACCTCTCGATACCAAATTTCAGCGAGATCGGTCGGTAAATAACGGAGATATAGCAATTTGTAATTTGACACCCCCGAAAACACTTAAAACGCGATATCTCGAGAACGGTGCGTCATAGACGGGTCTTTATAGGTATCTTTGGAAAGCTCTCGATGTAATCTAACCGATGGGATGGTCAGAATTTCGGAATGGAGATAGAAGTGCCGAAAGGATGGAAACGGGTGCCTCAATTTCTCCAACCTCTCAATACTGAATATTTATCGAGATCGGACTATAAATAAAGGAAATATAACGATATGTAATTTGACACCATTGAAAACACTTAAAACGCGATATCTCGTATATTTACACACGTGCGCATACTGAGAGATCAATAATTATATGCTGCACCGCTCTTATAAAATATGACAATAGTAATTATTTGCCGCAACCAGCTATCGTGTATGTGCACCTATATACTAAAGTCACTAGATATAGAAAGTAACACAATCATCCGCCATTTTGGTGAAAATTTGCTGCCAACTTAAAAAAATTTAAAAATAAAAACTGAATATCAGTAATTTTTTATAGCCTAACTTCATAGTACTGTCATGTTTTATATAAATATAATCCCATCTCTAAACAGGTGATACAATCCCCAACATTAAAGTTACTAGAATTTTTTTTGGGCAAAAATTATGCTTTCTCTCTTTAACACACGAGCCAAATGGATTGCGGTACTTTCTATATTTAGCCAATACAAAATATAACCTATAATTTCACAAACTATAATTTCTGATTCTTATTACTATCGTTTCTTTCAACACGACTTTTTTCAAGACTACCAGTTTCTTTCGAATATTTACAAGGTGGGTAAATTACTTGTAAATTACAAACAAACGTTTTTTTAGTTGTAGCGTGTAATAGGCAATAGGTTTACTTCGACAAGCCTTTTACTTCTTAGAAGAGAATAAGATGCGTTTGCAGTTCTGTTTCCGTAATGGAACTAAAGATGAAAGTGAAGTTTGAGAGTACTCGATACGTTTGTGTATACAGGAGTTTCGATAAACGGATGTCAACCGTGACGAGGATTACAACAATATACGCCGAAATGCTCGTCGTTTACTTGAACGGTTTCACATACAGGAAGTCTTGCTTCTGGGAAGTCACATGGCCGCTTAGCGATTGCTAATAAGGCGTTTGTAAAAGATATTCCTGCTCGTCTTGAACAAAGTTGAAAAAAGCAACTGCGATAATTTGTCCCACTAACGGATATCTCATACGGAACGTGTGACACTATTGCCTGGAGAAAATTGTACTTCTATCCTTTAAAGTAACCGTGTTACAAGAACTCATCGTCTGGACTTGCAAAGTCCTAAAATATTGCATGCAAATTTACTAGATGTCAACGTATTCGAAACCGTTTACACACCATTGCCGAATTACGAGCAGATATAGAAGCTACCGTTTGAAGCATTATGCAACGGCACTTACATGCCGGCTTCGAAAACAAAGAAAAGAGTGGACCCCTGTCTTAATTATGGTGACGAGATCTTCGAACAGTTGTTTATAACATGTGATTTATCCAATTACTTCAATATTAACGATTTGTAAAAGAAATAAAATTGTTTCAATTGTTGTAGCAATTTCCTATTCGTATAATTTCACATCATTTGGAAACTTACAAGGTGATTAAATCTTTATTTGGGTTAAATATAATCATATGTCAAATGTTTAATTTGTTTTGAAGTTTAAGGTTATAAATTAGTATTGGTGCCCCGCGCCTATTGCGGCAAATATTTACTAACGTCATTATTTATTGAAGCGGCATAGTAAAGCACTGTTCGCACTGTATAGCACCACAGAATGTAACCGGCTATCCGCCATTTTGATCAAATAAAAACTGAATATCAGTAATTTTTTATAACCTAACTTCATAGTACTGTCATGTTTTATATAAATCATTGAACTATATACTCTGTAATAATTTTTTTAAGAGACTTGCCAGACGGGTACGTTCAATGGGGAATATTTAGCTCGAATTATTAGCTATCAGATGCACCTTTCACCGTCCGAATCGATTGAAAAATAAAGGTTCTGGAAATTTTTTTGTAAAAAATACGTTAGTTCGTCTGTGCCAATTTTCTTTTATAATTTTTAAACTATAATTCGTAGTTATATACTTACAATGGGAAAAATTTAGCATAATTAGTACTCTATTTAAATTGACCTCTCCGAAGAAAATCGAAATCGCATTAATCCCGTGCCGAGAGGTTATATTTAATAAAAATTAGGGAGTCACGTCGATATTTAGATCCCCGTCGCGAAGGTAGTTCATTCTACGACGGTGGCGCCACGTTATTTCCAGGTTCCATTGCGATCACGTTTCGTCTTGGGTGAAGTTTAGTAAATTTTTCATTTACGTTCATCGGTCCATTTATATTGTTTTTAATTGTTTATTTTATTGGTAAGTGAATTATGGTAAACGATCAAGTTATGGCGCACGTATTTTTTTAGATTTCGAAGACATTCTTCCACCTCGTGGAATTGGGATCTTCGTGGGATCATTTTACCCTCTTTTATCGTTTAATTTATCTTGTAAAGTGACAAATTCCTAGCAAAAATGAAATTAAAAAATCTTTTGTTAATAGGATTTCAGGTTACCTTCAGTTCGACATCGGTATGGGGCCACCGAAGAAGTTGAAGGGGGCGGCTCTGAGTTCCCCCGTAATGCTAAAATTCTTAGACTAGGTATGTATAAATGTGATTCTATTGTCAGATTGATGAAAACTGTTTTTTAGAATGGAGCATTCGGTTTATTGGTTTATTAGCCCCCTAACCTAAGCCAACTAACTAACATCCAAACACTATCTTTCCTCGAACGAGCGGAGAAAGCGGAACTATCAGCGGAAATGACCTAAACAAAACACCCTATCCGAAAAATGAGCTGAAAGGGAACTATGTTGTTGTTAGGGAAGTATTATACACTACGTGTACACCCCTCAACGCAGTACGCCGTGGTACACGTCAGGGAATACTCCCCAATGGAAGTTGCGCTAAAAAGCACTACTTCCTAAGAAAATAGGAACCGCCGCAACGTTCAAATGAACCTACGCGGTTGAAATGTGGTATTATTTGAACGGTTATATTGGGCATGCGCCGATACAGAAGATGTATTTTTTTCAAATGGCGCCATCTATACAACTGTCACGGGAACTGTCAAAAAATCTGGGACATTACTATTTTATGTAAAATTAAAAAACACCATTTTTAAGGAAATTTAACGTGTTTTATCGTTGTTATGAAAATGTCATCGTAAACAAACCTACATTTGCACAATTTCGAGTAATCGACTTGATGTCGACCAAAAATTCATGCCGATGTGCATGTTGCTACGTAGCATAAAGACATTTACGATAGAAATGGTATGAAAATTTATTATTGATGTAACAAATTATCCGTGTTCTTCAAGAAGAAGTCCTATAGGAGGTTATTCATCAGTTTATATTCCGGTTAGAGCAAAAAGTATGTCCAAGATTCTAGCGGAAACGAAAGCATTTCGTCACATGAAATATTCATGCTTAGGAAGGTAGCGAAGGATTAGTTTTAGTTCGTTACCTTCCACTTTTATTTCTACATGTCCACATAGTCTACTAGTATTAAAGCGACCACCTATTACCACTTGGTCCAAACAGCGAACTACGATATCATTATAAAAAGGTATAAAAGCTCGTACCTACTTCAAATATACTTATTACCATTGAAGGACACGATACTGTAATATACAGCACCTTAAGTTATCCAATACTTGCTTGAGGATGAAGTCCATTTGTAAAGAATCTCCTATGGAAAGGCACGTGAATTACTACCTACGAAACACTATAGGTTCCAACAAAATTGTAAAAACTTCTTTGTCTTAAAATTTTTATGCTTTCCTGTACATATTATAAGGATTGTGTTAGATATCGTGAACAATTTTAAAAATCATCATATTTCCATGCCTAATACATTCATAAACAACAAATAAAATAAGGAATACTACACAAACTCCTCACGACCACTCAAAATGATCCAATTATTTTCATGGATTTCTATTATAGCATGTAAACTCTGTACGTGGAGAAATCGTAAAGAAAATTCTCCCGATGAGGATGAACCTGTTCTACAGGAGGCTAAAACAACCCCGAGTGTACAAACAGGCTGAGTAGAAAAATCACTTTGTATAGGTGTTGTTTCCACAAAAAAAAACAAAAATATTACTCACAAATTCAAAAAAATTATCAAATCAGTCTGCTTAGTAGCATGTTCTTACCACGCCAAAACTGAAACTGAGAAATTGTCGTTGTTGAACACTGAACAATGCGAGGTTTTTTTATACCTACATATTTTATATAGACTTCTTTAAAAAACTGAAAATGAAGGGTGTGGCATCAAACAGCTTGGGACGTTAGGTTATTTGAAGATTTTTAAAAATTTTGTTTAACTTTTTTGAAAGACAAATTCAAACAAAAATTATAAATGAAGCTAAATCGAATGTGACATCAATCCGCGTTGGACATTAGGTTATTTGTAAGTTTAAGAAATTTTTTTTAACTTTATTAGAAATAAAAATTCTTAATAACCCTTCCCCAACTAAGTAAAATAACCGAAGACTTCGATTCTTAACACACGCGCCTCGTATACCAATGCCGAGCGAGCCGAAGGCGAGTTCGGCATCACTTTGGCCCTCCCTTAGCTTGGGGCATTAGGTTATTTGTAGATTTAGGAATTTTTTTTTAACTTTTTTACAAATTCAAACAAAGATTCTCGACTCGGCATAACTCGAGCTCGCCGTTCTCGCGACGAAAACGGCTCGCATTTTTCCTCCATCAATGTCGAGCGAGCCGAAGGCGAGTTGAGCTTCACGAGGGCTCTCCCGTAGACCCAGCTTTCCCCGTTCGCGGCGGCAAACGACGCTTACTTACGGCCCTACACGCGCCCACCTTTCCCGTCATTAATCTAAACTGAATAAAAAAACGGAGATCCTTGCGAAAACGTAGTTCTATAACAAAATACTGATTCGCTGACATTAGTTTCGGCATTTTCTTACCGCACCAAAATTGAAACTGAGAAATTATCTTTGTTGAGCACTGAACAGTGCGAGGCGAAGCCGAGCTATGCACCGTTACGAATCAGAGTGAGGCGAGGCGGCAAAGCCGCCGGAGCCGAGCGGATGTCTCCTCAAAACCAAAAACTGTTATCAAAATTAAATAATCTTATGTACAATTATGTGCGGATCTGGATTTTACAAGTTGAATCGAAATTTTTAAAAAATTACTTTGTATAGGTGATGTTCCAAAAAACGTATCCTCCTTTTTGGCGATATCTCTGCAAAATATATTCACTCTAGCGAAGTCTTAAAATGCGTAGCATTTTTACAAACACATACGCCGAGTTTGATTTAAAAAAAAATCAATATATTGGTGCTTTTTTGAACCGAATCAAAATCCTTTTCCTTTCTTTTTCGCATTTTAAAAAATTCCGACGTCAATTAAAAACAACCCAAACTACAAAATCGCACAACGATCGAGTTAAAAAAAAAATTTACAAACGGAAAACCACAAAAAACGGCGTGTGATAACAAAACGCCGTGATCGGTAGGAGCGAGCGACGCGAGCTCCAATCCGATCTAGTTATAAATACAATAAGCAAATAAGGCATATTCGAAACGTGAAGACGGATTTTCCCCAAAATTTGACAAGTCACCCGACACGCATCGCACATGAAAATACGTGAAAACGAAGCAAATCGTTCGACCGGTTTTCCCCCCGCGCCACCCCCCTTTTCGTGTTTTTCCCCATAAAACTCCCTACGGAGGACCGAAGGTAAGTGTCACGCGGACGCCGCCGCGGCCCGGGGGGGTACCGAGGACGACCGCGTCGAACCGCGTACGGTGGAATTTTTTATCGCCCACCGGCGGAGGGGCTGCCGTAAGACGTCAAAAAAACGCGAGAAAACACCTTTCCGGACCCGGAGGAGAAGTTATTCGACCTACGGCCTCGGTACTTTCGGAATCCGTAGCCGTTACGGTAGGCCGCTTTTACAATTTTTTTCGATCCGCCTCGACCACCCAGGGAGGCGGGGGTGGGACGCGAACTTTGCCGTGGAGGTCGTTTTTCGACCCGAGCGCGACTTTGAAAATTCGCGGCTGACGAAGGAGAAGAGTTACGAAAAAACTTTACGTTGCGCGCCGTTAGCCGACCTCGTCGCGCGAAAGAATAGTGCCGCGGGCGAGGCGCGCGACGCGAAGCGGAGCGCCTGTGAATTTTTTTAGAAAAAGTGCGCTTTTTTGGGGTAAAACGGTTTTTCTCCCCGGAAAAATAGAAAATCGACTTGAGCGAAGGCGGAACTGTCGAAACGGACGCGGGACGTCGAGACGCTTCCGACGCGCCGTCGCGCGAACTCGCACCCCCCCGCACTCCCCCGCTACGTGGAGGTAAAGTCCGCAGGTCGCGGCGGGGGAACGGGGGGGCGGATCGAGTTGCGGTTTTCCGTCTCGGACTCGTAGTTCGAGGCCGCTTCCGGGGTGACGGGTCGAGGTTCGATCGCGGGCCGTCGAGGCACGTGGAGGTGACGAGGAGGAGCGAGTTACCTTTTTCGGACACCTTTTCGCGAATCGTTAGCAAACGTGACCGTCAAATTTGTTTAAAATTTTTAAAACTCGAGAGCGTCCAAAGACACGCCCCCTCGTAGTATTTTCGTGAAGTCCTATTTTTCAGGAGGGGGGCGGCGGGGGGGTCGAGTAACGAAAAAATACGTTTCGCGAAATTTAATACGGCGAACTGGA
>NW_022170596.1:34621877-34638825 GCF_008802855.1 Photinus pyralis | reverse complement strand
TTTTTTTTTTTTTTTTTTTTTTATATTAAGGCTTTTCGGGGTCATGCCCATTTTGCCTACGATGTAGTTACCTCAAACTAGGGATAGACAGTGGTTTTAACATTTCACGCACAGGGGCCGATCAGTGCGACTTTGTACCACACATAGGATGGCCACGGAAGGTTCAAATACATGTAAGGATATGGACACAGATGAATGTAACGGTTACAATACTATGGACGCACATAAAGTTACAGTTTTAGTTTAATTTCTCTTACATAATCAATGATGGCATCGTAGATTGGTTTACGGCAGCTATGTAGTAAGTCCGATATATTAAATTTGGTGTTGAAAGTTGCTATAAATTTCACCCCACTTTTCAAGTTAAGTGCAATGCAGGTTTAATTGGAAAGCACACCGGCATATGGGATCAATCATCACATAACAGTGTATGTTCCTTCAAGTATTGCTTAAGAATCAAAACATTTTCCGAAACGAGGTGTCAATAGTTTGTGTTGCACATTTAGTTTTTTCATTGCAAGTGGAAAACTCTCTGCCTACAAAAAACTGTCAATTTTTGGACGGTTTTTACCACCCGCACGTAGTAAGAGGGATATTGTGCATTGGGGTAAAAAAATACACCCTTACTTTTTTATGGAAAATTTTTAACCCCACACGTTTTTTTGAAACACCAGGGAAATTCGAATCGAACAAAAATCTCCCGGTCTGTCAGTCGCGTCTGCACTCTTATTTCCGGCTAAACCGGCACTTTACTTAGTTTTAGGCTTTACCATAATTTTGTGGCAACTAAACCGGGACAGAGCCACAAGTAAACACAAAAATAAAAATTGTAGGTATAAAAAATGATCAAAGTCCTCGTGTGTGAGATCGAAGGGGCTAGCGCATTTTGTGTGGCAGATCAGTTATTTATTAGCCATCATATACACTCCGCGTCTTCTTTACTTTTTTTTACGGCTCGCCAGCCAGCCAGCCAGCCAAAGTGAGATTAAAGCTACTTTTTACAAATTGGAATTTCCAAAATGTGCTGTTTTTATTCAAACAATTCATTTACACTCATTTACATACCAATCGGTCTTTGCGCTTGGATTGTACTGTTTGTTTTAACAAAATTATTATGTTATTTCTTAATTTGAAGCGCATTTTTCCAAATTTATTTGTAAAAAGGTAGCTTTTAATTCTCACTTTTGCTGGCTGACTAGGCTGCAGTAAATGCGAGCCCGTAGAAGAAACGCTTGTAAAAAGACGCGGGAGGGTACATGTATTTTTGGGGCCATGTATTAACAACTTAGGACGGGACTACAAAATGTGGGGTCGGCGACATCTGGGCGCCATCCCCGAGCGTGTTATGCTAACCTGGAAATTTTTCAGTTTTTTTCTATTTTCTTATACAGTTTTTCTCAGATTGTTTTCAAAAGGTGTCGTCGGAAAGATTTTGTCAACGCGCACAACTTCTGCGTGGCGGAATTTTTTTTTCTTAGGAGCGAAATGAACCACTTTTTGCACGGTGGGCTTCGAGGGGTAGTCCACTTTGGGAGCCCAAAAGTGTCTTAGAGCTCGAATCTCTTTCTCATGAACAGAAGCTCGAGCTATGAGAAGTGCCCAAAAACGGACTACTATTCTGTGCCGGGTTTTTAGCGAAATTCACCAAAATGCGAATTGCGGGCGAACGGGACGTCGGAAATGGGTACCGACAAAGAGAATGTGGTAGCCTTCGACAAGATCTTATTGATGGTGGAGTCAATACTGGCTAATAAAACACTGATCTGCCACACAAAAATGCGCTGAAGTCCCTTCGATCTCACACGAGGACTTTGATAATTTTTTCATAGAAATCGCTACATGGTCATGAGAGGTACCGAGGGGAAATATTTCCGCTATCAGCTATCTGAATCCCGCGACCGTAACACAGCCTCCGTAACTGATTCTTGTCTTATACTTTTGTTTCTTACTAATACGCTTTTCGGCATTTTACGTCTTTTACAACACTGTTAACTGAACTCGTACATGTGCATTATTCAAACTCAAACGTAGAACCGGGACCAAATGGCAAACGACCGGGACCCGGGGACATAGATGTGAAACAGGACATCCCGGTCAAATCGGGACGTATGGTAAGCCTACGTTTGTTTCTATATCTATATCCAGCGCGTCTGTTTTCAGATCGGTGAAAATATAAAAGTACATATTTCAGTTTCATAATTAAAGAGATGTCTTATTGTTCATCAATCAAATTAAATTAATCTCCTGTTATAGTTTTTTCGTAGCCAGTAGAGAACCGTGTCCATATGAAAATATCGATGGAAATTTAATATAGACTCAGATGCAAAGTTTCTAACTAATCCTTTCCAAGTTAAAGTTTAAGTTAAAGTTTCCCTCCAACTCCAAATTGTTCTATATAGACCACATTATGTTTGGAAAAAAGTTACACCATTTTAAGCATAGAGTTTGGTTTGGAGGGAGAAGAAAGTTGGTAAACTAATAGTTTTTATCAGTTTTTCTTGAATATTTAGAAACGTATGAGGTTTAACGCGAGAAGTGCCGTATATAAAATAAACATAGGTAATCTGCAAAAAAAATGTGATTCAAAATGGTAAAGGATGTGATAATAGAGACACAAACATCATATCAATTTTATATTGTTTGTTTGTCTGTCTGTTGTCTGTCTGTCCGTCTGTCTGTATACCCGCGTGCACGATAACTTTGTTTAGAAACGTCGGATCGCTTTGAAAATTGGTACGCAAGTTCTTAAGGATATAAGAAAGGTCGCTATTTCAGCGCCGTAGACTAGGCCAAAAAGATACACCCGAAAAACTGACCAAACCTCCAAAAAATCGGTTTTTTTAATCAGTCTTGTTACAAAGAACATATGTCCGATTTTCTTTGTTAGTAAATATTCCTTAAACCTCAAGCGACAATGCACACGAATTAAAAAAAATTGCACATGCGGAACGCTGCGTAAACCCACGAGTAAGAGTAAAACTAATGCCAAATTAAAAAATTTGTTTTACAAGTTATGCTGATCTGGTGGGACAGAATCAACCCCTTAAGATGTGTTGTAAAATTGATGGATCCGTGAAGATCTCGAAGATCGGTCGGTATTCAGTTGTATCAAATTTTTGGACTTATAAATTCTATACGCAAAGAGTAGGTGCGGTGCTAACTTTCTTATTTGTGGACGGATTTTTTCGGTTAAATTGCTGAAAACGAATTTGGCTGGAGTAACTATTTTCTTCGGACAAAGACTGTTATGTGAAAATAAGCTTTTTGTAAATCGTTTACGATTACCTTTCGAACTGTGTTTTCCAGAAACAGTTCAGAAAGGGGTTTCTCCATACTACAGGTTTATAGCACCTAGGCCTGTGAAAGCCTCTTTAAAAAGTAGCCCCTCTGAGAAGGTGGAAAGGTTGGCGTTCCTTCAAGGGTTTATCACTAACATACTCGTACCACCAGCCACTAAAATCTCAATTTACTTTTACAGCATACAATCTTGTATACAAAAAATTAGTCCATTTTTTTCAAAAATCTAAACAATTCGAGAAGTTTTCCTCTTAGACCCTTCGTAACTCGGGAACCGTTCACTTTAGCAAGATTATACATAAGATCATTTTTTGTTCGCAATTTAATGTAGATTATTTTTGTATACCACACTTTTTGCGCTGAACTGCATAAATATTTAAGAAAACGAAAACCTGAAAAAGCAACGCATTTACCCAACTTCTCCCGTCCACCCTCCAAAACACGACGTGTAACTTTTTACCAAACAATGTGTAGAGTGTAGACCGTATAGAATAATTTGAAGCTGGAGGGAAACTTTTACTTTGGATGTTGAGGTTTAGGTTAGGGGGAGGCAAAAAGTTTGCTCTAATTATTTACGTATAGTTTTCCTAATTTTACAAGCATCTAAAAAATCAAGAGAAACAGTGCAGATGAAGTATGTGGGTATAATTACTCCCAGGAAACATGCTTAGACATAACTCGAAAATTGAAAAACGTAAAACTAATTTAACAAAAAACACGGATTAATTATGATTATTCAGTGTCTGGTATTACCTCCTCTAGCTTTGATTACAGCTTGCATGTACTTCTTCATGATGCTGAAGTACACAAGTAATCTTGGGGAATATTATTCCACTCTTCTTGAAGCGAAATTCTTGTGGTGAAGCTGGTGGCACTGGTCGACTCCATCTATCGCAGCGAGCATGGTGGTCAATTCATATAAGTTATCTCACCTCCATCCAGATAGTGATTTAAAGTGGCTTTGCATTATCATACATGAGTATGAAATTTTCTCCTATAAATGGATCAAATAGGCTATTTTCAATTAAGTATTCCCAGGTTTCATTATTCAGCTCAAGTTTCCCTTTTGGTTTTCCCTTTCATTTTCCTGAGCCACTCTTTTTAATCTTCCTTTACTTCACGTCACATTATTCTCATCTGATCCTTTTTACATTTATTATAAGCTTTCCTAAAGTTATTCTTTTCAGGAAATTTACAATACGTTCCACTTTTAATAGTTTAACCTGAAGTCCAGATAAGTAAATGAATATTCAAATTAAAAAGCTGATTTTGGTTATATATATATATCACTGAAACATGTCATGAGACGTACTTTCCATAATTGAAGATAAATCTAATTGCGATTTCTTTGTATATCTTTTTATTTTCCTCAATAGTCAAGGAAACTCATAATTGGAAAAGTAATTTAAGCACATGAAATTTTCCACATTTACATACATGTAAGTCAACGGAATATTTTTGTTAGACTTCAAAATTACTTAATTAGTAGCAGTGTAGCACTATTCAAACAATATAATCAGATGCATGAGTATTTCATGACTATAGCATATTTAAATCTAATTCACTACTTTCGTTACATCGGTCATGTATAATTGCAATAAGTTAATCCTTCTTATTACTGTAATAGGCACCAACTATTGCATTAACCCTTTCGGTCTCTAGGGTGTACTACTAATTTTTTCAATTTAAAAAATCGTTGAGCTTGTACTTTTAATAAGTGGCCTTAAATTTAAAAATTGCATATTTTTACATTTTTGGATTTTAAAAACAATCATACTATATCAAAAATATTTCCTTCATTGTGGATTATCATTGGAAAGTAATCAACACATTACAGCCTCAAATTCATCGAGTTTTCCCTTTGTGGTAATAGCCATGTGGGAGAAAGAGATGTAGTCCCCTTTGACCCTAACATACCCTTTTTACGTAAAAATTTTAAATTTCTATTCATCATATTATTAAAACATCCCTCATGTATTTTTCTTCTTATGGAAATAAGGATTAAAAAAAAACCGCCCCCGGGTGGGCTCGAACCACCAACCTTTCGGTTAACAGCCGAACGCGCTAGCCGATTGCGCCACGGAGGCTCTTGGTATTCAGGTTAGCCATTTGTATATTTCAGGTACCCAACTTTTAGCCCTTATTTTTAAAAATATACTTGCAAAAATTCAGGTTTTTTATTTATTTTCATGCACTAATAAAACAAAAATGTGGTTACCTAACATCCGCTTATCTTTATGCAATCATTTAAAGAAAACCTGAACACACTTTTAAAGGATAAGTATTATTTTACCCATTGAATAGCGCTTAGGTATTCAATTGTCTGACCTCAATACCTATCACATCTTTTAAAGACTCTTAAGTACTAAAAATAGCTTGCTTGCAAATTAACTGATTCTAAGTTGATTTTGTATTACCTATATTAAATAAAATTGGTGTATAACGGTACAATCAGCACCCCACTCTGAACTCAACAAAAATGGTACCTACTTTTGAAATGGTTTTTGCATCAATCTACAAGTTTTGTGTGTCCTTCGATTTCGGGAAAATCGAAATTATCTCTAATTCTGCCCAATTCAGCCTTGTACATCAACTTATTCGCATTCAGTTCAACCTATTTATATTATATATCTAGGCATTGGTTTTATAGCCATAATTTTGTGTCTATATACTCTCATAAGTACATCATCTCTCGCTAAAGTCGTTAAGCCCTAAATCGCATTATAATTTTATGTAACAAGCTTTTGACAATCTGTTTTTGAATCATGTATTAATTTACATCAATTAAATTGTTTGCCCAGTCAGAATCCATGAAACATTCTAAATATTTCCTTGTCACCTTTCTAAAGTCTATCCCAACATTAGTACGTATAGGTAGCTTTATAGGTAGGTAATATTGCTCCATCTTGGTACTTACTAAAATAATTTCCTGAAAAGCTATGTCTGGACGTGTGGCTAATGACAAATGCATTAAACAAATAATTTTATAAATTGCGTGTCTATTAAAGTTATAGTTGCTTTCGTCAGTTTTAATTTTGGTACAATTGGAATATCAGTAGTCTTACCCTTTTCACACTATAGTATATTGAAAGACAAGTGTAGAATTACTATGTCTATGTCATTTACGTTGACAAATTTTAAGTTGGCAGCGTAGCAAAACACAACACTGACATTTGGAAACTTTAAATTCCGTGAATGTGTAATTTTTTACTCGTAGATAAATTTATTTATGGTGGATGTGTAAACTGCTGATTTGGAATGTATTAAGTTCTTCGTGTACCAAAAATCAAGGAAAACACATAAATTTTACGTAATTTGATTCCACATCTGATGATTTGACGTTGACGTCTTGGCGAACTGCCAACTTAGAGATGAAAAGTTACCAAAAACAATGTTACAATGGAACTTTTTGCCGAAAACAGTTGCACAAAATTCTCATTGTAACACCGAAATAGAAAGAACTTATTTTATCTTCCTCTTTCTGCATGTTTAACCTGACTCAATGTTGATATTCCGACTTGGGCATTGCAATAATATTGTCTATCTTTAGTAAAGTAGGTATTTAATTTGCCTTTATCTCAAGTTTTCCATTAATTTAGATGCAATAATGTTCATAACAAAACTGTAGGAATAATTTGCCACTTTATTTAGCTTAACTGTGAAAGGGAGTAAAGGCAACAATCATTTTCAGATTTGGAACCTATATAATCACAGGATAATTATTAATTTACTTAGAAGAATATCGTAATCTATCTAATAATTTTATAAGGTAGTAAATTATTCCCATCATTTTAAAGACTCTTGCTAGTATAACTATAACTTTTGCCTTCTCTATATTTCAAAATCCTTACCAATTGGCTAAGATCATATCTAAATTTCTCAAATTTGGAGCCAAATTTATCCCACATTTCGTATCTGAGGTGACTATACCTACACCCTACTGTGAAAAATTCTTAAATTACCTGTGTTGAATAAAAATCGATCGAGTGCTATACATAACAAAATTTCCTCACGAATTCCTCAGGTATTAATTAAAACCCTTATACGATGTGATAATTTTTTTGGTCAGATGATTAATAAACAATTATGTGTCAATTTTAATCCCAATTTATCCAGATACAGTATTATTCTAATTTCTTTTTATCCAAATCTTAAATTCAATTTAAAATTTTAGTAGTGATTTCATTGGAATTTACGGAATTTGATTGAGGCCTTCGTAACTTTCAAATTTATAAGAATTTTAAGTCAATGATAGAATTTTTTGTTGTGTCGCAACTCAGTCGTGCTCTGAGAAAAATTTGAAAATGAAAACAATGGTTCAATTTGAGCTGTAATTTGAGCTAGCTAGGTAGGTTGGGTGATGGTTTTGACTGCATATTTCACACAGAAATACCCACATATAAAAAACATACATACATAGATTTTGTTTATTTGTTCTTCTTACGAATATTTGAACTTTGACCTCGACTTCTAAATCTTCTTTCAGATTGTAGTTCCGTCTGAATATACCGTTTTGCACTGGCTCTCCCTCGGAGACGTCTCTCATGGCCTGTTGTTTCAAAAATTTCCGTTGTTCTATTGTTGAACAAATTAACCCTACAATCTTTCTTGAAGTGTCCTGGTTTACCGCATATATAACATCCTCTATCGGCGCTAAAAGACGTCTGATCGACCTCTGATCCATTGTGGGTACTCTACTCTCTTAATTGTTTTTAGTGTACTTTCACTTTAAAAAAATAACTAGTAGCGTCGCAAAACGAGCGGACGGACGGACGGACAAAGTGGCCACAATAGCGCATTTTTTTTAATTTTTGTGGAAATGCGCTAAAAAGTCTGCCTGAGTCCCAAAAGCTCTGGAACTACACCACTTACAGACTTGGTATTGGTGTCATTCGATCAGAAATTAAAAATTATTTCATGTTTGTATTCTCCTTAAGGAATGTAATGTTCATAAGGGCTTTTAAAATCGAAAAAAACAAATTTGGAAGTGCACTCTTCGCCTCTTGCTCACAAGTGGTTTAACGAATTTTTTTCCTCTTTATCGAACAACCGGAACAACATTTTCTTCGTCATTTAATTCTTCAATGTTGTATATTTTTATACTCCGGTGTTTCGCGTAGAAGAAATATTAGCATGTATGAATTCCAGAGCAGCCTAAATTTATAGTTCACCTCTTCTACCATCTCGTATAATATTTCACATGATTTACACAACACATACATTCGAAATCTAAAGTTTTAGCCTAATTACAAAATATACCAAGTTATAATTTAAATGTTATCCAAATATCATGGTGGGGCAGCAACTTATCTATTCGATTCGGGCTGTAACCCTTTCGTAGCGCTATCCAAAATAGCGACAGTATTAAATACACTTAAGCCATATATGAAAGGAATCAGGGATCTAAGGCCGCTATATTTCATCCTTTGATATATGACCGAAAGTACCTACTGAGACTGTTTTGAAACCATTACAATACTTTATCATTCGAGAGATATTTACGATGTATTATACTCCCACGAACTCAACTTTACGAAATGTATTATAACTAATTCAATAATTTTAAATTAATGTAATAGTAAAAAAAATGTATGTATTATGTGATAATTATGTGTAAGTACCTACTTTAAATGTACTTACGGAGTGGCGGAATAATATAATACGGATAGTATAAATAGTGATATAGGTATGTAATACGTGTAAGTGTAATCTGTAATTAAAATGATTTTGTTAATACTTTGTGTTTGTGCTATTGATGGTATCTCCCTGCGTATAAGTTGTCTTTTTTATATGTTAGTTACGTTTTACGCGTTAAATTAGCCAGCTCCCTGCCACGGTGCTACAGGGATGATCCATTGATAGTTGACTGTATCACAAAGACAGCGTACACTTTGAAACCGAGCCTTCGCAGCAATGGGATAGAAGAATTGGAAATACCACCTCTCGAGCATTGCCATATTGATTGTTGATAGCTTCTAGGCACGATCTAAGTAACCACATGTTTTTAGCACTATCGAAGTCGTTTGCAGTCGGCACTTTCGGGTGCCGATGTAACAGAATCATTTGCTGGCAAAGGTAAAATAAAGTAGTGGTAGTAGTCTCAATTGGGGGCCACAGTGTCACTCAATGAAGATGTTAGGACTAACTTGAAAGCTTTCATTTGCCTGGTTTATATCCCCAACAACACTCACCGACGTAGGAGCTCTACGATAGATGTTGTTTACACAAAAACAATATCAGGATGAGAATGTTCCTCCAACAGGATCTGCATTGGATTCGACATTTCTAAGGGCTCACCTTGAGTGTTATCAGTGGAATCAGGACCTAATTCAGCATCCCAAAAATCCACCATTGTTAGATTATAGATGGTACAGAGTAGGGAATGCATATGAACCTGTTGCTTGTACCAACCCCTGTGCACCAGAGCTTATCGTGGAACTTTGTCGCTGCTAATGCTCGAAAAAGCGTTGCTCTCCTTCATGTACATGTCAGTCAAATGGGCTCCGGTGTACTGAAATGTGGGAAAGTAATCCGGACCGATGTGACAATATGGAAGAGTGCGAGCTAGACGATGATGAAAATTTACCAACCACCATATTGTTGTTTTTTGAGAGAAACTCTCGGTCGCTTCATTCGCTTGTTAGAACGATCCTTTCACTTTACGCCCATTTTGTATACCTTGGTGTAAAAGAGCTTCTCCCACCTGAAATCAAAGTATCAGGTACGTATCCATTGTTTCTAAACTTACCTCAGTTTTATGGTTATTAACTTTTCTCTTCGTGTTGAACGTCAATGTTGCAAGTAAATTAGAATCCACTTTAGGCGTCTGTCCGGCAACTTTGTTACATATTATACTTAATACAATTCCCACTACAAACGTGCATAAAAAACCAATTACACCATTATACATATATGACAAACGGTATAGCCAAAAATACTCCCTAAAATTGAAATTATTACTACTTCTGTGAGTATCAGCTGACAAGATACTCACCGGTCGTCTAATTTTGGGTGCGATGTGGGGCGCACGGAAATGGTTTCGTTGCAACCACTTACTTGTACAGGCAGTTTCGGCAAGGGTGGTCTTGGGCCACCAAATGCAGCCCAACAACAAAGCGCAATTCCAGCAACAAATCCCGTCATCGCTCCCTTAAATTTCGATCTTAGACTTCATCACAAGAGACAGTTACATACCTTCTGATTGGCACTTCTCGTAAACATACCTAAACTAAATAATGCAAGAAGCGGTCCCCCAAGAATACCAATAAAAGATCCGGTAGATTGCATAAGGCCGCCTAACATATGCGCCAAGCATGCTGATCCTATGCAAATAAATCCAAAAACCAAGGATATGATTTTACTGTATAAAGATAACTTATCGTTTGGAGGGTTTCGGCCCGTAGCTTTGAAATAAATGGGCTGTAAAAGTAAAGGTTAGACTTTAGGAGGGGACTACAATAGCTCACCTTAAAGTAATCTTCCAATGTTACCGCTGCTAAGCAATTCAACGAAGACGACAAAGTGGAAAGTGCAGCACTGAATATACCAGCGATAAAAAGACCGCTCAATCCAGGAATGTGTCCCATCGTCTGAACGACGTAGTAGGGAAGTAACTGAAAACGAATTAATCATGTTGTTACATTTCCAGTGTTGTCGTCACCTGGTCGGAGAATCTAATACTTTGATTAGCAATAGGATCGCATTGGTAATACCTGGCGTAAATCACCAATCCAGTAAATATTGCGCTAACATTAAGGCCTACTGATATAGGTATCCTTAAATAAACTGCCTGACGTGCACTCTTTAAATCCTTAACGCATAAGTATCTCTGTATCTGCGATTGATTGGTACAACTCAATGACAGATATAGTACTCCACCACCTATTATTAACGAAAACCAAGAATATCGAATTGTAGGATCGATGTCAAAACTGGAATTGCATCATTTGTGGCTTACTATAGCTACTAAAATGAAGTTACTTTAACAAACTCGTTCTGTTCCCTTCCTCTGCGATTCTCCAAATTTCTGAAAAGCTTCCTGTTGTCAGTATTGCATGTATCGGTACGCAAGTTACTGCTGCAACCATGAGTAGCGTCTGAAGTACGTCTGTTACAATTACAGCCTTCATGCCACCAATAGTTGAATAAAAAGTACATACTGAACCTAAAAACGTGTTGGCAAAAGTGGAATCTTATGATCGGATTGGATTCTGACCTAGACTTAAGATCGCAACATTTTTCGATATTCCAGTAACGGCATCTAAGGCAAGAGCCGGTGCATACAAGACCATTCCTGACTGGATAGTCGTTAGAATGGTATACGTAAGGGAGCCAGTAAGTCTTGCTACCATCCCAAATCTCTTTCCCAAGTACTGAAATTGGATTCATGGTACAAAACCAATTCAGCTATAGTTTGGATAGTGTATATATTAATTTATTTATTTATAATAATAATGATGCTTTTTGAGGTGCCCTTGCAGAAGGTCTTAAGCTGTTCTATACTACTTCGGTATTTACGTTACGAATTAAGCTCGGAATTAAGTAAACTGCAGAAAAACCTAATTCGGAGTAGCCAGCAGAAACTGATCTAAGGAAATGTCTCTGTCACATATGAAGAATATTTACCTCAGCCCAGGTTCGAACACCCGACCTATGTGGCCCAACGCTTACCACTGAGCTACACAGTTGGGACTAAGTAGTATAGATTGCAGTCAGAAATCTGTAGGATTTACAATTGCACGTAAGTTTCACAGTTTTATTGAAATGTAATTTCTTTGAACTAGTGAAATTAAGCATAATGTGGAAGTGGGATTAATTAATAGTATTCAACTTACCTCGTACACACTCGTTAGTTGTAAACGAAAAAATACAGGCATATATGTATACGAAAAAAGAGGCCCAAAAAGAATGACTGCCAAATTTAATACAGTCTGTTGAATACCGTACGTATAACTCTCACTAACACCACCTAATATGGTAACTGCAGATAATGAAGATGCCATTAACGAAAATGCAACTGGTACTACATGCATGTCCCTATTGGCAAACAAATACTCCTACAAATCACATTCAGTAACAACCTAAGTTTGATCAATTGTTTCACCTTAACAGTGTTCTGCTTGCCTCCTGTAAAGTGATAGTATATTCCGACTCCCGCTGATATGAGTAAGACTCCAGATATCACCACATAATCCCAGATACCAAGGAAAAATACATGCTCACCCATTTTCGCCACTCGATCATCCAGTAATGGTTGGAGCCTAAGCAGAAGCAACTCGTCTTGGCAAAGAAAATTCAGTAATTCGCAACATAACCCTACTTTGCATTTCGCCAATTACCTTTTAATTAAATTTGTTGTTAAACACTTTACGTAAATTAGTATAGAACGTATAATTTGAAAATGACGAAGCTAATAAAATCACATAACCAAACGGTATAGGTACATACTTAAATATGATAATTCCTTCCATTTCCAATTATCAGTAATTAAATTTTTGTAAAAGCTATTATGCAAATCTATTATCAAAAATATAATGAAAATGGCAATTTTTTACTTATGCAAGTGTATGTTCCGCACATCTTATTCTCACTCGTAATGTGCTGTTTGCGAAGTTAAGTCTCAGAAAAATAATATTCGTAAAAGTTAACCCAGTCCACCTAAAGGATTTTTGTAACAGTTTATGAATATAATTTGGGAAAGACTTTAGATAAACTTCTAGTGTATGAAATATAATTGGCCAATTTAATATAATTTTTATCTAATTTACTAATACGATCTCTTAACGTTGTTACATTTTTAATTTGTTTCCTCTATATTTCCTAATTAAGTTCATGATTAATTCTTCGGAGAAACCATTTGTTAGAAATTTCTTTGATGGTGGGCATTGCACAATTCTTTAATGTAATTTTGATGTGAAAATGCAAAATGAATTAACCAACAAAGTTCGCAAACAAAATTTTCCCTGTATGTGAGTGTGTTCAGTGTCCACTCCGACGTATTGGGAACCTTAGATAAACGTCTAATCAAAGCATTTTGTCAACGTGTCGGAAAAATTCGCAGGGGGGTCACTTTCAACCACAGGGATACAAATATTTAATCATTGGCACGATCATTGTAAAGGAGGATCGTATTTTAGTTTTGAGTCTAATCTTACCCTTAATTTTATCCGCGAAAACTTGTTATATTAATTGTTGAATGGGGTGGCGAAGAAAAAGAACACAGGAAACTCACCTCAATTAGTAATAACTAAACCTTTAACTTAACCGTTTATATGCAGGTACTTGAACATAGAATTTATATCTAATCTACGTGCACGCATTTTTTTCGGAAATAACTAAAATTGCATTTATCAAAGTGAAAGTAAACCAAACTCGCGTTTAGTTTAAATTGCTCATTAACAAGCGTATCAAAGTATGTCAAACCACTCGGTCATTCAACCATTGCCTGTTTAAATTTTTTACTGACCGCACTTTTTATAATTTAAAAGTCTCAATTAAATACTCAAATGCTTCTAGTAAAGGCAAGCATATGTACATAGTAAAAACGAGATTCTTCTAGTAAAGGTAAACATATCGCATATTTCAAATTTCAAGTGTGCGCATGCGCAGATTTTTATTTATAAGAATGCCATTCCTTTGTACTACACGTAAGTAGATGGTTCGCGCAGTACTGAAAATTCCCTATAGCTATTAGTCGCTTTATGGCGAGAACCAGTTTTTATTTTTGTTCTTACCGGGAAATCACGCGTTGCAGCTTTGAAAAGTTTATCTTGACCGCGATTAGAATTCTGTGCTGGCAGATTTACTATCTGCATCTAAGAAATTACTTGTCAAATAAAAGTTGACGCTTGTTCAGATCCACACGTCACGCGAGCTTGGATACCTTCCTCACCTCGCAGATGAAAAACGTTTATCGCTAATAGGGTATCACACATTCAAAAAATTCTTCCTTCGACACAGTGGAATCATGCTCCTTCGGAAGAAAACCCAACGAAGGATCCAGAGGATTATATCCTTCGCAACTCATTTCACATGACTGTTGGTGGATTCAGGTTTGTCACAATCTGTAGGCAGTTATATCAGGATTTGGTATACGATATCGGTTTAGCGTTTCCAAATTTCAAGGCCTTATTCCTCCTTTAGCCAAATTTTTAGCTTTTATCTACAGCGTTTGATTCCCCACTTACGTCAAATGGTGGATAATTTGGCAAATTTATCCCGGAAGCTATGCTAAAATAGAAAAGATTACAAACGGTACATACCTAAATATGACAAAAATTTTACGCATTCATGAAACCATTCAAACCGAGATTCAAACGCCAGAGAAAGAGAAAAATCACATGAAATGCAAATCAAACTATCTAGAAGAAAAATAAAAAATGTGTGTTTGACACTCTTCTGAAAAAGACGAAGAAGACGTTGAAGATGTTGTATAGAAAGAATGTCATTTCCACGTGAATTGGGAAGCGATGATGATAAATGACGTCAAAAATGCATCAAACTTGTTATGAAATTAATGACATGGCTTACGTGTCGAGAAAGAAAGTTAATGATTTTAAAGGATTTTGCTTGGCTGCACGAAGATTTAGTACATTTTTAGTAGGTACTGTTCTCTTGAGTAGGTACCTCGTTTCACACTCGTAATGAGTGGTGCCATTGTCACATACCCACGCCATTCTTATTAGTATACTAATTTTGTTTGTTTTAATTAAAATTGTCCTAATGATACATTTACACTTTTTCATGAATTATACGTATATCGAGGACCATATTATCGGAAAAGTTTTTCGTTGATGGAGAGAAAGCTCTCAGTCGCTTCAAAACACTGGTTTAGAACGAATCTCATTACGCCCATTTCGTATATCTTAGTGTAAAAGGGCTTCTCCATACCTTAGATCAAAGTATCAGAATCAGAAACTTATTTATTCTTACTAACTTACCTCAGTTTCGTCATATTTTTAACATTTCTTTTCGTGTTGAACGTCAGTGTTGCAAGTAAATTAGGATTCACTTTAGGTGTAATTCCTGTAACTTTGTTACATACTGTACTTAACACAATTCCCACCCCAAACGAGCATAATATTGTTGTTTTTTTAGAGAAAACTCTCGGTCGCTTCAATCGCTTGTTAGAACGATCCTTTGCCTTTCACTTTACGCCCATTTTGTATACCTTGGGGTAAAAGAGCTTCTCCCACCTGAAATCAAAGTACCAGGCACGTATCCATTGTTTCTAACTTATAGTCCAGGCAATACAGAACATATGAAGACCTTAGCTTGCAAAATTAATGGTAGTTCTGGAAATAGGCTTACTTTATGTTTTTTGGGTTGCTGAATCAAAATTTTTAACTTCCCACCAAAAATTCCCTCCGCAACCGCCCCAAATCTTGAAAAATAAGAAAAAAATATGTTGTTTTAAGAAATCATTTTTTGTGGTTTCACAAATAAAATACCTACACATTTGAAATGTAGATATACTATGCAACCTAAAACGTCCTAAAAGATTTTTACGTACTACGCACGTAGGGGGCGCTGGCGAGCGTTAAAGTATGCTCATTGGCGACTCAGGCGCACTTCGCTTAACAACCCACGGCGTTCGTGTTCGCTCTCCCTTCACCCACTTTATCTTTCGTTTTAACCCCCCCCCCCCCCCCCCCTCTTAATCTCTCTTATTAGGCGCATTTTTGCAAATTTATTTGTAAAAAGTAGCTTAATCTCACTTTGCGGCTGGCTGGCTGGCTGGCTGGCAGCAAATGTGGGCGCGTAGAAGAACTCTTGTAGAAAGGCAACGGGTGTACGTGTATCTACAAGGCCGTGTAATTTGTCAACCTTAGGGACAGGGCTACATGATGTGGGGTTGGCGACATCTGGGCGTCATCCTCGAGCGTAGTATACTAACGTGAAGGTTTTTCGGTTTTTTCCTATCTTCTACTACAGTTTTGGTCCGATTCTTTTCAAATTGGTGTCGTCGGAAAGATGTCTGTAAACGCGCACAATTCTTGCGTGGCGGAATTTTGTTTTTTGTCCTATGGGCGAAATTAACGACCTTTTGCGAGGCGCGCGCGCGTCTTCGAGAAGTAGTCAACTTCGGGCGCCTTTTACCTTCCGTTGCGAACTCACGCGGTTTAACGTTTCGTAAATCTCGAATCGCTGTCTCTCTTTCTCGTATCGCCAATAGAAGCGAATTGCGAGTGAACGGGACGTCGGAAATGGCTACCGTCAAAGGGAATGTGGTAGCCCCCGACACGATTTTAACTTTAAAAGCGAATTGCGGGTGCACGCGTGGGAAACGGTTAGCGAATGTAGTAGCCTTCGGCAAGATCTGTTATTGATGGTTGAGTCGAAAGTGGCTAATAGAATACTGACCTGCCACACAAAAATGCGCTGAAGTCCCTTCGATTTCACACGAGGACTTTGATAATTTTTTTTTAACATCGGGAAATCAACCCTGAACCTCCAACTTTTCTCCACCTATTTTCAGACAAGTTCAGAATTAAGAACATACCTACATATTTAACAAATATACTTTTACTACTAAATTAAATTAAATTATTTTAAAAAAAAGTTTAAATTATCTACTCTTTCCCGTTTAACTGCAGCTGAGGGCCCACAGCTAGGTTCATGCGCGAAAAAGGTTTAATTGGTTTCCCGTTTT
>NW_022170596.1:34589047-34621777 GCF_008802855.1 Photinus pyralis | reverse complement strand
CTCCTGTCATCACTGACAGATTGACATTAATGAAAAGTTCTATATGAAGATTGAAATTCTATATTAAAATACGATTTCGGGTAAAATTTAATACACACCTCGTCAGTAAAATGGCACTACTTGACTCGGTAAAGTATTAAAGAGATCGTCCCCAAAGGGGCTTCGTCCTTCAATATTTCCTCGCCAGTAATCAGTCATTTGCTTGACTTTGATGTAAAAACTATTATTAATTGACGTATAGTTATCTTTTAGGGATTTAATCTTTTGAAATGAGCGGGTCAATATTTGCAATTGCTTGGATTTGTTCTAAACAGAGCTGCCAGAGTAGGTACTTTGAGGATAGTCAGAAAGTTTTGGATGCCCAGCTTTGTAAATTACTGGGTGTTCAGGTTTATAACCAAAGAGAATATGAAGCAAAGAATACGTAAGGCATTTCATGATACTCGTAGATATCTCCACAGAGAATGTAACTGAATCATTTCGCACTCGAACTCATATCTGCTTATGGAGGTCACTTTAAACATTTCCTTGATTTGATTCACCGGTTGTGTTTTTGTGGGTGTATAAATTAATAACATACAGCATGTTATCGTAATAAATTAATGGTTTTTAAGGTTCATCTATTTGAAAATGAGATTCAAATAAAATTTTGAATTCTGGAACTTTGCTTTACCTAAAAATAAGAAGCATAGGTACACGATTAGATACTGGAAACTTTTAATTTGTTTGAAAATCGTTAACCGGATCAATTTAAGTATTCCATGTGAAAAATAGAAATACTTTTAAAGTTGTCCAGATTCCCGAATCTCTGATTAAGATCCTTTGTGGCGATTGTGGAGACCAAGCTATGCTACATATAACAGTTAATATCCGTAAACGGTTGACAATACCAAAAAAAATGGTTAGACGATAAACAATACAAAGGTACATATGGTGTTCCATTAAAAAAAATGCGGATACACACGACTTTTATGGAACACACTTCTTGCCCAAAAATATCTTTGGATTATAAGGTTTCTCGTGCTTCAAAAATTTTGTTTAATACATTTTTTCTCTAATCTCCACCAGTATTTTATAGGAAACGAAGGCTTTGACCTAGCAATTTTTTCAAAATGAATCGATTAACTTGAAATTTTGACAGTAGGTCCCTACCTACTATCTATTAGGGACTATTTCCTACTAGTCCAACGATCAAAATCTATACCTATTATGTAAAAGGACGCCATCACACTGGGAGTGGTTGCACTCCATCTCGGGGATGGCAATTTTTTATTATAATTAGACCACAAAAATAGGTAGAAAATTTAATTTCAAGCAAAAAACGTTAATTTTTTTGTAAAATTAATTCCTTTGCAGTTTGTACCTAGTTGGTTATTCGAAACAAATTCGAAAAGTATGCATTCTATAAAAAATGGTTGAGATCAAAATTGTATAGCTTTAAAAAAACACAATAGTACATTATATACCAAGGTAGAGAAGTACAGTATTATTGCCTGAGCACCAAGATTACATCTCGAGGCGCTTCCGCCGAGGGGTGTAAGGTGCGAAGGCAATAATAGACTTCTCTACCGTGGTATATATACTATTTTTTTCACTACTAGCACTTGAAATCCTCTAAATTAACATATTATATTGATAAGAAAGTGAACGGTTGAACAGAATTTTTTGTTTATTAATTTAACATGTCAATCAAGTACGTAGAAGTACAAGTCAAACAGGCCGTATTTTGTTCTGTCATTGAGATATTTTCAAAGAGTAATTTCGTTCGAATTTTTTCAAAATGTGATAATTTTAGGTATGTAATTTCTCTGGAAATGGCGGATGGTGGCAATTATTCATTTTAAAGAACTTGTCCAAACGTTTATTGAGCGAAATTTCGGGTTGTGTTTTCTAAAAGTGACAGCGTGACAGTTCTCATTATTGACTACTAGTTAATAATGTCCACATTATTAACCACTTTGAACAAATGCCGAGAAAGCCTACTTTACAAGTGGAAAAAAGGTTAATAATCATGTCATCAGACGCTAGTAGTGAAAAAAATGGTTTTTTAATTGTCGCTGTTTGACCAATACAGTATCAAATTAGGTACACCTTTTTAATTCAAAATATTTTGCTCATCAGAAATGTTCTGTGCGACAAAAATTGAGTGTGATACAGACGTTTAAAACATGTATTTGTATGCGAACACTTTTAAGCTCATCCCTTAGTTTTAAACTGGCAACTCTCTATGGGAAGCCAGCAAACGATTAAACGACTGACCATTCAAAGCCCACCAATTAGAAAGGCAAACGGAAGCTGGGTACGTAGATTCGTAGCAAACTTTTTATAATATTGGATACCATCAATAGTGAAGTGTAAGTTGAGCTTAATCCCAAATTTTTATGGTAATCGATCCATTTTGAAAAATTGGTAAGTTTTGCATTATGCTTTATTCCTGGACCACAGTTTGAGTTTGCTTATCTATCTAATTTTACTTGCCATATTCTCCTTTAAATATAGGAAAATTTACAAAGCGAAAGTTTAATTTTATATCGGCAAATGTGACCTTAGTAAACTGTGAATCACGGAACCGAATTACTCAGATACGTGTAAGGTGAATAAGTATGCCGAATGTTTGATTTGATGTATATTAAATAGTCAGTTACATCGTGGTTACAATTCAGTGTACACGTATTAATAATTGTGGACTTTTGAAGTGTGCTTAGATCGGAAAATGGTTGAACACCGAAGGAGGACCAGAACAAGGTACAGAAGTTTTTAAATACTCGTAGAGTTAAACTCTGTTTACAGTTTGAATTTCGTTGTTTATAATCTTTCAATGTTTTGGAAAAAACAGTCTCTAAATAAGCACTAACCAGTCAGTATTATCAAAACTCACTATCTGTAATTACATTATCTTCCATTGCAAACTTCGAACGGACATTCGTCTCTAAAACGAAAGTTACCATTCCGTTCTTTTTTTCGGTATTGTAAGTGCCACTGTCCGTCTGTTTTTGCAGAACCATCTTTCTGCAATTGATCTGTCGGTCTGAGATCGCCAAGAGGGAAAAATCATAGCAGGATGATTTTTAGACAATAGATTGTGAGGGTTGTGCAGGTGCTAAATTCGCGCATATTTTCTACGCGGTTTTTTGTTTCATAAGGTCGTACTGTAGATGACCAGATTTTTTGTACATATCTATCTCAAGAAAATGTTTTTGCATAGATTTTAATAGGGAAGTTAAGTATAAATCATTTTCCATCGAAAGCCATTCTTTGGTGCCCATTGTACCCTATTGTTTCCATAGACAAACTCTACCTTACTTACTTAGGGCATCCTTAGCCGAAATTGATATGTTCAAAAATCCCAACTTATGACTGCAGTTCAAAATAAATTTCAGAGATGTGTTTCCAAATTTCTCACTAGTTCTCTTTGCGCGTATAATAGTTGGAGATGTCTTTTTGTAAAATCCTCGTTGAAGTTCTTGGAGGAATCACAATCTTAGAACTTTAAAGTTTAAACGATCAATTTTTTCTATCGTTAGAATGAAAAAATTGGACTGTAGCAGGTACGCGATTATTGCAACCGGAAACTTTCACTTAGGATTCTGGATATGTACTTTTCAGTTTTGTAAATATTGTTATAACATTTCTACTCCAAACGGTCCCAAAATGAAGGCGGAAATCCCTACAGGTGGGGCCAGTATGGTTTTCATATTGTTTAGTACCTAATTGCGGTAATGTCGGTAATTGTCGGTGTAAATCTTGGAACACGGATTTTACTCGAACATATAATTTAAAAAAATCAAAAGGAAGAGCCTTTGGCGATATAAAAACATTAAATACATGTATACATAAGATTTATGCATGCATGTGTATGTTTAACATTTGACTGGAGACACTTTTGCACTGATTACTCACGGAAAATATATTAAATGTGGATCATTAATACAGCAGAATTAAGCATGAAATAAATGTTTCCTCTACAAAGTCATCAGAATCAACAGACCACTTTAAATAATAGTCCACAACTAAGCACATTTGCATGAAACCCTTAACCGAATAAATTTAAAGGTCTATTAATGATACCCCATAGGTTTATTTTTCAGCATCAATTATGTACGAACCCTTAAATCTGTTTACCTTTGGTTACAGCAATAAAGCTTGCGAAAATAAATTGTCAAATGAGGTTGCTCTACTTTCCCACTTACGTACTGAATTAAAAACGGCATAAAGCGAGTAAAACGTCCGAAAGAAAAATCTCCGGTGCATTCCTTCGTGTATGACACCAGAATCAATATTTATTACCGTCCAACCAGCAGCTGTTTGCGAACCAAACAACTGTGATTTGAACTTTACTCGTAATTTCACAGGCACATCACTGGTCGTCCGTCTCTCTCCGGCAAATGGGTAGTGTAAAATTTTTTTCATTCATCCACGGCCAGTTTATATTGTTTAGAGGAGCAAACCGCGGGCGGTCTTCCTATATGGGGATGATTTGCGTTCGCTCCTCTCGGTTATACCCCTGCTTTAATATCAACGCATACGGGAACTTTAAATGGCGGACTGAAACACCTCTTCATTTATCTAAATCCGCAATTTAGATCGACCCCAAGCTGATATTGCAGTCGGGACATACCATATGGCATATTTTTAAACTTGCATGACTTTTTCAATTGTATTGCACGATAATTATATGTGCGTAATGTCCTACTGATTGAAACGTAATTAAAGGAAGTACCGTTGGTTTTTACCCCAATTTATATGTCCACACAAATTTTACACGATCATCCACCTCGGCTAAATAATAAAATTTGCATATCTTTGTTATTATATTACATAAATAATCAATTGCGGAAAAAAAACTGAAAAACTATGGAAGTCGGTTGTGTTAATTAATTATTATATTCACTACTAGTGGGGTGGAAAACAAACGATAAACGATTTGTTAATTACATGGAAGCAAAGAAATTTAAGTAAATCTACATGCCTAAAACATATTTACTGTGGCGTGCGTCTTCCGAGGCGTTTCAGAACTATGCGGGTTTTCTTTATTTTGAGCTCTTAAATTTGATTATGTAATTTAATACGACTACTATATCTAAAAAAGTCTACGTTTTCAGAGTATGTGTATGTATAATGAAAAATATGGCCCCTTCGACCATGCAGACGTGCGCCACTGATCACAAATTTAAAGTACGCTTCTTTTGGTTTTGAAGATTCAGTGTCTCAAGCAAAATTTGCACCCTGTAGAGTGTAGACGATTGGTATGCATAAAAATAATCCAATTAAGTTTAGTCAAAGTTAAATCTTAAATACAAATTTGCAACAAATCAGTTTGCAAAAGTTGAAAATTCAATTTTGTATTTTATTGATATTAAT
This sequence comes from Photinus pyralis, assembly GCF_008802855.1. Lineage (NCBI taxonomy): Eukaryota > Metazoa > Arthropoda > Insecta > Coleoptera > Lampyridae > Photinus > Photinus pyralis. Next base: position 34,616,416 of record NW_022170596.1, on the reverse strand, counting down.
GGTTCTATTTGTTCCAGAAGGTCTATATGATGTCCTGCGTGGAATTGATTCAATACTGGGTAAGTTTACTTTTAACTGTGTAACTTAAAAAACGCACCACATATATGTAATGTTGGTCCAATCAAAAAAAAACGGCGTTAAATGATCCTAAGGTTACTATAATTATTAATTAATATTTGTTTTTGTTGCATCTCTGATTGTCTTCTCACTTGAAAGCGAATTTTTGTTGTTTTATGCTTGCCGGGAAAGCCGTCAAAAAGGTCATCCTATCATAGCAATTGACGACTTGTCAGTATTTCCCCAAGCACAAGAAACAAATCTCAATCAGAGAAATTTATGGCAATGTAACTCGATAAATGATCATTGAATTCAGGTTGAAAAATCTTGTGAATTTCTAGAAAGAATACACTTCCCAATTACAAAATGTTTGGGTAACTTTGAAATTGCAACCAATGAATTAAATAATTTACATTTAGCGAAATCCATCTTTCTTAAGGAACGGGGAAGTGTTTGAAATTCACATTTAAAAAACGGAATTTGTTCTTGAATAATATACATTTAATCAAAGCAACATTTAACAAAACCGGCTGATGCTATTTTTTCGTTGAAATGCGTTCAACTGCAAAGTCAACGTAAATGACCAAAGGCGCATTTTTTATATTACAACATCGTCACTGTAACTGTGGAAATTAACGTTATTAAAATGTCGTTGTTGCAATGTTAAAGTGTTAAAAGTTGAACTAACGTAGTTATGTATTGTGCCGGATTTGGGATTACCATCTAACAGTTTTTAAAATGGGATTTATGGGCACAAGGAGTACCTAAAGTAAATTTTGAAAGTTCGTTAATATCTTATTTTTATTCCCTGAAAGAAATCCAAATCATAATATAAACAAAAGCTGGTAAATCGCGGGTTGAATAAAATTACCGGGATAAACGTCAAGCAATGAACTGAATCCCTGCGTTTATCCCAACCGTCATTATGTCATTAATTTTAGTTCAAGGGATTGTATATAATAAGGCAAAGTTACTAAACCTAAATCTCGTTGAAAAAAACAGTAAAATAGAACTATATAAGATTTAGCTTAGCAATAAAAATTTTAGAATAATAAATAAACGCTGCCGTGTTAGTTCATTATTAACTAATGGAATACCAAATTTGTTAGTAATTTGTTAGTAATTAAATGATCAATCGGTGTGGTGAGCTCGTGATCCATTTGGTAGTCTTCAAAACGATTTTTTAAAGTTCTAAATCAATAGCAATAGATGCTTAATCATAGAAAATTAAAGAGAAACTGATTGTACTTAGTGATCGTTTTCAGTTTTGATGCTGAAAAGCTAAAGGATGATACAAATATGTCTACTTGACGACGCAACTTTACGCTAATAGATACGTCGAAAATGATGATGAAACTTTAGTAATCAGCGTTTGAAAAGCTCCTTCGCGTTTCACAACACAAAAACTAAACGTTACTAACATTTAAATTACCACTTGAAGTAAAAAAATTGCTACTTAATTTTCTAAATTAATGTTGCATATAACTCAACGCCCGTAACATTCGTCACTGTAAATAATTTACATTGGAAAAAAGCGAAGTGAACACCTAAGGGTTAATATATAATTATTATCATTTATTTAAATTTGTCGACATGTAGATTAAGTCATCAGGCGGTGTTTGCATATTAATTGGATTTTTTAAATGCGGAGAAAGCAATTTTAGGATTTGTGAGCGAAAATCGACCGAGAGAGGGCTTAGGAACCTTCAAATTTTTAAGAAATTGCAATCAGCATGGTGTCCGGGGTATCTGAGTGACACTAATCCTTGCGGGCCCTAGTAAATGTGCGCAGAAAGTTAAAAATCCCTCCGAGGTGATGCGACTTTAACCATTAAAGCGTGAAAGAATTCCATTCCAAAGGTATATTTTGACACTGAAAGGACAAAGTAAGTTACAGCACGTTGATTGATGCAATGGTTAAACTTGAAAGAACCGTTAGGTGTTAGAAGTTGCTCCAAAATAATTTCTTGTATCGTCTTCAAGAGTTTGTTAGTAAATAATAAATGGTTGTTCCCATGATTATTATAACTAACATAGCTGTCAATTTAATTTGCGTGTATTGATTATAAGAATGAAACATATGGTAACCAGAATATTGTGAATATTCATTTTTTTTTCAGGTATACGTACTTATCAATACCTTGTTGCAAAAAGTAAAATGTAATTGAAGTTCAACGTACAGTTACTTACTAAGTACAGTTATTATACATCAAGTGATATAAAAAGGACTACTTTATAACAAAAGGGTTATATGAAACGAATGTTGCCGATCGAGTTTTATATCAATTTATTTAACTTTCTCCCTAAATATACGGTAGTGGCGGTGTACTGATCGATCCTTGACATGTTTTCATATATTCTTCGACTAGCACCTAAAATCGGTGCAAATTGATGCACAAGTATTACATTAAAGTGGCAACTAATTCATAAAGCTTAGTGCTATATGGCGTAGGTGTAATTTTATTTATTAATAGCAACTATTCAATCTCTGATGAACAAGATATTCCAAATCTTCTTGATGCCAGGTGGTGCCAGTTCTGGATCCAGGTTTTATATTTATGTTGATATTTTTATGAATAGTCCACTGACGTGATTATCCTTTCAGCACGTTATTAAGAAGCAATATAAGTTCTCATGGGATGCAATCGGAGATAGAAGTATATCACTTATGGAAGTGTTCTTTTTAATTTCAATTTAAAAAGCGAAACCACGACAATTTCTTTTTTATTGTGTAACTTCTGATTAGTATTTATAATAATCTTCCTGAAAACCTTAAAATCACTATCGATTTAATCATTTAAACTGAAATTGCGCAAACTGCTACCAAACATCAAATACAGGGTGAGCTTTTTTTTCACTTCCACTTTAGGGATCTTGTAAGCCATAAGAGTCGGTTAAATAGGCAAACTTATGCAGCAGTTATTATCCTATTCATAATTACTTGTAGCTTTACAAATAGCAAAGTTATGTTCAAAAAATGGAAAAATGTTATTTTCGAAAACACGTCGACGTTCATTTAATTTCAAAGATATCAAAAAGTACTTTTTTCTCAGTTTTCTGATGGTGTGAAAATAAAATTTTTATAACTTGTGGGTTTGGAGTAAATCACATAAAGTTTTTATTTGTTACGGACATCATATTCGATTTTGATGTCACTCGGTAAAGAAAAAAATTACAAAATTGTCTATACCAAATACTTAATCTTGAATTTTTACCTTGAAGTTTCTTATGGCAATAATTCCATGGCCGTGTCGACGGCGACTATGCTAGACAATGAACGAATGAATTGAGTTTTAATCATAATCGGCCATGGAATTATTGCCATAAGAATTACATTGTAAATTTCAAAGCAAACATTCAAGATTAATTTCCAAATAAAATACTAAATATTTGGCATTGCCCATTTTGTACCATCATGAAAAAAAATTACTAGAGTTTGTTAAAAGTATTTTTTGATATCTTTGAAAATAAATAAACGCCACCGTATTTTCGAAAATGCTATTTTTCGTTTTCTGGCCTTAATAGTTATTTCTAGAGCTACAAGAAACTTTGGAAAGTCAATTACCAACAAAATAGTATTAACAAAATGGTACACAATGTTCCCTCATTTTTTCAATGGGCCCTCCTGTCAACACTGTTATTTGTAAATGTATTACTACTAAATACTTAGTACTTCATTTTGACATTTATCTTATTTACAATGTATTTCTTATGGAAAAATTAACGCTCGGCGAATTAACCAGCTTTGGTACAGCCCCGAGCGGGATGAACCTGTTATACGAGTATACCCAATAACCTCATAAGGTAACGGAACCTTACATACCCTTGGATCAACAAAGTGTTTACAGTCAAACAAGCGAGAACCAGCCTAATTTATTTTGTAAAAACAAGAACAATAAATACTAAATACTAACAATCAAAGCTTATATGCGTACAACCCCTCTACACCCAAATTACAAACCTTACATCCTACCTAGTCATACGCCTAAACGTATTCCAGGAAGTCAAACCCAGAAAAAAAAAGAAAAAGAGTAAACAGCACTCCTGCAAACCCAAATATCACAACACAAAACCGGTTCCAACCGTTCAGGACTACAAACAACGATGAAGAAAACAACTCAGGAGAACACAAACAGGAGATAGTACCTCCCTTTATCCTACACTTCTTCGAAAAAATTACATCACTAAAAAATCTGATAAATTCTACCGTCAAAAGTAATGAATACTATTACGAAGTACTAATAGGTAACCAAGTAAAGCTACAAACCAATAATATTGAAAATTTGGAAAAAAATTTAAAAAAACACTCAATGAAAAAAAAAGTAATTAGGCATACTTGAAGAAAACAACAAGTACAGAGTAGTGACTTACACCACACTACAGAACACTAAGAAATTAAAACAGCATTACAAACCCTTAACCACATAGTAGAGAACATATGTGGCCTATTTATAAAGAACAAGCAAAATATATCAAAATCTCTTCTTTATCGACATAAAGAAGAAAGACAACCATGCGGAAATTACTAATGTACAAAGTTGCACTCCAGCCTATATGGTTTTATGGAGTGCAGGTAAAGGGACCAGCAGCCAAATCACACCTGGAGATTGTGGAGAGATTCCAATCAAAAGTTTTACGCACTGACCAGCGCGCTGTAGTACATACCGAACAGGGAAATTAGAAGTGAACTCCGTAAAGCAAAAGATCAGTGAATACATAAAATCTACTAGACAACAGTAAACAAACGCAAAGTCTAAAAAGACTTCAACCCTTAGAATTACCCTACGTCTCTACAGGTTTTCAAATACAACTAAATACTAAAAAGAGTAGTTAAGCACTAACTTCATATGTACTCGCTAAATAAAAGTAAAAAGTGGTTATCGAAATTACTGGATACCAACCCCAAATTATTTGGCATACTCCGAAACATACCATAAACTTGCTTACAGTACTACTTATACTCTGTACTGATAGATAGATAGATGTATATTTGTGCTGTACAAATGTATAAATATGTTTGCACACGTCAAATTGCAAATGTTGTATAATAACAATTATGGTATGTATACACGAAAAGAGAAAAAAAGTATTTGTATAGATAAAAAAAACATTTAACAATAAGATTAATGTATATAAACAAAAACAAATATTAGACAAACAAACGGAAAACTCAACCACACATATCAAAATCACAGTCTAAGTACTCTTCTACGCTGTAGAATACATTGTTTTGCAGATGTTTTCGCACTTGGGTTTGAAATTGTTTTGTTGGCAGGCATCTTATTTGGTTTGGTAGTTTGTTCATAAATTTTATACCGTAGTAGTTAAACGCATTTCTTGTTCGTGTAAGGCGCAGTTTTGAAAATTTTAGGTTGTGTCTATTTCTAAAGTTGTATTGATCGTCGGTTTTATCACTGTAACTGTTAATGTTAGTTTTTACATATAGCAAGCACTGATCAATATATGCACTCGGTATTGTTAATAATTTTTGCTGAACGAACACTTCTCGTACATCATCCCTATAATTTAAATTTGTGAGCACCCTCAAAGCCCGTCTTTGCATTTTAAAGATACGCTGCACGTGTGCCGAGTGTCCCCATATTAGTATCGCATACGTCGCGGTTGTCATAAAAAGTGCATGATAAGTCATAAGTAAAACACTAGGAGGAACAACATTTTTTAAGTTTTTCAGTAGAAATATCACTTTCGACAGTTTACCCGACACTTCATTTACATGTAAATCCCACCGGAGCCCATGATCCAACGTAATCCTTAAAAAATGTACTTTTTCCTGATGGTCATTGTTTTTCTTTAAGTTAAAGATGATGGTTTGCGATTTATTGTTGTTTAGTGTTAATTTATTTTCCTTGAACCAATTAGATGCAGATTCATTTAGTCGGTTGGATGATTCTTTCGCTAATATTAGTGATGGGCTGGAGCTTAGGATAGTAGTATCATCAGCATATAATACTAATTTGGAATTGAATATATTCTGGGTTATTAAATCAAGGTCATTGACGTATATGATGAACAACAATGGGCCCAGCACAGAACCTTGTGGGACACCACTTTTCAGATTTGTCATTGTTGACTTTTCACCGTTATAACTTGTTATTTGATGTCTATTGGTTAAATAACTACTTATTAACTTTTGGCTGTTATTATTAAAATTGAAACACGTATGCTTTTTAATAACTCGATCGATACGCAGTCGAAAGCTTTAGTTAAGTCCAGAAAAGTGGAGCAAGTGTATTGTCCCTTTTCGAAACCGTCAATAATATAATCGGTGATTGACGTATAGAAAAAAAATTATAAAAAAAATTAAAAAGATTTTAATCCATACACCCGAATCTGCAAGGGCGCGCAAAGCTGTTGAAACGCGCTCGATGCAAAAGCATACTATTGTGGGTTATTATTGACTTTGTTTTACTGTTTGGCTCAATTTACTTGATAACAAACCCAACAATAGGAATCTGTAGATGTGTAAAAAACATTTTCTTTCTCACTTGCACTCCAAACTGATTTGCAGAGAAAGTAGTGTGATAGTATTTCTATTCTTTATAGTATGGTAGTGTGTAAGCATCTTTGTACCAGAGTCTATTTTTTATAACGGATTATGCATTGATATTTTTCTTATTTATGGAAACTCGACAAGTTTCCGACTGTAATTAAGAACATAGCTGACAACCTCAACAGGGTAAACATCCCCTGTATAGATCGACTTATAACAATATTTAATGTTATCAGAACTAAAAATTAAAGGTGATTTAAAAAGGATAATAAAAACCACGAAAATTAGTGTTTAGCAAATTATCTCCTAAATTCCACCCTCTAGCGCTCTAAGGACGACTATCGCTTATCTCCCTAGTGTAAATCGCACCACACAGATGCTTAAATGACATAATCAGGCTATTGATGGTAGTGCTAGTGTTTATAACGATGCCGTTGCTATGGTACGTGACAAAGTAAATCTCGACTTCCTCTAATTAGTGCACGTAACATCCGATTTAGGCTGCGGTTGTTTACAATCGGTGGTTATATACCATATATACGCACACTTCAAAATCATTGCTTTCGGCTATTTCGGATTATAGAGTCAGATTACTCTCTATCTTTCGCCCTCTTCATCTCGCGCAGGCAACAACTCGATGGGGGTTTATATTTTAATCAGCTTACGAGAAGTGAGCTTTTGTCCAATTAAAGTTGATATCCCGCGAAGATCGGTTTCTATTTGTAGCAGTATAGTAAAAAACGAAACTTAATTCGGCTAATGTATTCCAGCAGTTTAGTTGCCTAGATTTCCTTTGGCTTTGAGAGGGTTAATACAACTAAAAGGACATTCCATTTTCATTTGCGGACTATAGTGGTATTTCTGCTTTAATTATTATTCGTATTTAGTGACCATGTGTACGTAATGCTTCAGGGCTCGTGTGTCCACCGAGGCACAAAACTCTCTGTACGCCCATTAGCACATACGGATTGCTTCGTAATGCGATGATTACTAATCGTCAAAGTTGTTTACCTAATGAAATCGCCTGCAATTCAATATCGCAATTTCATAATTTAAACGCTTTGTTTTGACCACAATACCGTTATTGAACTGAAATCCCATTCTAAATGAACTAAGTGTCCATTATTATGTTAACGTAAATGTAATTCATGGCACATTACAAACATGAGGAATTATGCGGACATTTTCCCGTCAAATGCATATTCAATAAACTGTTCTTTGAATTAACTAAATGGACTCCAGGGAATCAAATCACTATTCCAAACGTCATTCAAGCATCAGCCACACTAAATCTCACTATAGTTTGACACCCCAATAGCCCAATAATCGCGCACTATAACAGAAGCGGCTCAATTTTAAATTATACGTCGCGTTATTATAATTTTGCATTTTGAAACATTCAAATTTAGTTTGTTAGATCCTGTAGGAAATCTAAAGTCATGTTGTACTTTACTACAATCGGTGATCTATATAAGGACAAATTTTGAGAACGTCGGCAAATAACAGCTTATGCGACGATATACGACGGGCAGGTCATTAGTAAATATTTAAAAAAGTAGATGGCCCAAATTGGACCCTTGGGGCACACCAGAAATTGGAGTAAACGGTACAGATCTATAGCCATTGTATCAGATATATCGGGTTCGGTTTAACAAGTATGATTTTAAGAAACCTACTAGACCAACACAAAATCCATTATTAGATAGTTTCTTCAAAAATGTAGCGTGGTCATTTTGATCAAACGCCTTCTGAATTCGTTTGAACTTGTTCGTCAATAGTTTCTGAACAAATCTGAAAGATTGCTGCAAGATTCGCTTGTTGTTGCTATTTCAAATAAATTTCAGAAATTGCAAAGGATGGAAATCGGCCAATGTTTTACAATTTTCGAATTTGTTCCGGATTTTAATATTGAGCGCATCTTGGCACCATATGTCCATAAGCAATGGCGTGATTTGGTCCGAACCAGCTGTATATTTGTTCTTAAGATTATGTCATCAATCAAGGTTGATGGGAGTTATTATCGTAGGCTGTTGAGCTGCTGGAAAAGGGGAGAAGAGGAGAGATATTGATGAGGGCGGAAAAATAAAAAAAAATGCATACATTTTAGGTTGAGTTGATTATGTTTGAATAATCTATAGTCAACCCTGTAACTGCCTTCTAAGAATAATTTTTTTTATTTTAAACTTACCCAATTTTTTAGAAAGTGGGACGCACCGCACATGTATAGCAATCTTCAGTTGAGGGGGTTGTAGCTTTTGTAGTATATCAAATAGGTTTAATAGATCGTGTTGAAATAATTTATAGCTAGCGCGGTAACTGCCCTTTGAAAATAAAGTTGCTTCACCTTTTAAACTATAAACAGATGATGTTTAATGATATACAAGCAACCCTCCAATGGCCTTCTAAAAATCAAGTCCCATTCTGTTTTCAAGTTACGTATTTTTTTAAGAAAATGTTGCTTCACATGCAGTGACTTCCAGTGACTTGAAAATTAAGTATTTCACAAAACTTGACTTGACTGATATCAAGTAATTTTAGGCTGCTTGATTACTTGATAATAGGTAAATAATACAAAACTAAACTATTGTCCATCTACCAATTGAATTGTATACCTATAGAATATACAAAAGCCGTTAACTAACATTAACTAAAATTTGTATTCTTCATCCAAAAAATTAATAACCGTTGATGGCTTTATGAAATAGGAAATAAAAAATTGTCATGCTGCCATAAAATAAGTTTTATTTTTAATAAAAATTTACATGATTGAACATTAATCAAATTCTTTTTTGATAAAAAATAAGCATGTTTAACGTTCCTTCATAAAATTGTAGGTACCTATTTGGAACTGAAACCGAATTTGGAACCTTTCCACCTATTTTCAAGTTTGATCTATCAAGTATCAGTATTAAATCAAGCGCTCTACAAGAAAGAAGGAACGAAGGAGAGCGGAGTGATCACGAACAGAGGGCTAAATCAGGCCTAGAGCCCTAGGAATCCTACTAAAAAGAAAATTTAGAAAGTCAATAGAAACCTTATTGGAACCGGTAAATAATAATAAACATGGAAATGAAAATTTACGGTAGATCTACGTAAATAGGGATCATGGGAACGTATGGACCGATAGAAGATAGCTCCATAGCAATGGAAGAAAACTATAAAGTATCAATACATGGGTTATAGAGAAGAACACCTGGTCGCGATGTTGCCTCTAAGTGAACTTCGCCCTTTAGATTTACATATATATAATGAAGACGTTATTATTATTATCACATAGAAGAAATGGGCTGTTGTGGTACGGACACGACAGAAGGGCGTATGGATAAGAATGATGACGGAAGGGGGTCCTATGGGATGACGAAGGCGATCAGGGCGCAACGAAGTAGACGAAGCTATGGAAAATCGAGGGTCGCCAGAAGGCGAATGGAACAACAGAGAAGAATGAGGGGGAAGGTCGAGAGAAGGAGGACAGTAACAACTAAAATCCCTATTATATATAGAGAGATATAAAAAACGCGCGTACATTTTTCCGTCAAAATCATTGACGTAGAAATCATTTTATATTCATAACAGTTTTTCTAAAATAACAACAGTGTTCATTTTTTTAATGGAAACGGTTAATCATTTTGCCATTATCATTGATAAAGAAAAATACCCCATTTAATATGAGGTGCACAACTCTTGTGCAGATAAAGCGCATTTTTTTAACCGAAATAGCTTTTGTTTTGACATCACCAATGGATATATATCTTGCGGACGTCTCTATCGCCCTTTGTGAGTACCCTCTTCCGACAATCCGAATATACCCAATCACGATAAGAGGCCGAAGAGGAGGGCTATGGTTGATAGAAATTAATTCCTTTCGTTGAGACCTTTCATTAGGGTAGAAGTAAATAAGAATACTAAGGTATAGTTAACGAAACTAAATTTAAGTATCTGTAATGTTTTCCTCAAACTATACTTTCACGTTCATGTCTCAATTTCTTCTTCAGTTTCTCCGTCAGCCAAAGATATATCCAGTTTCTCAAATGTCTTAATGCTTTCTAATTTCCTCTGAAATTCGTCAAGCATCCCCTTTAAGTGCTATTATTTTATTCAGATTCCCCTTAATTTTACCTTAAATGTCTCTGAAGCTCCTCACAAGCTTCTATCAAGTTTTTATCAAGTTACTCCCTAAAATTCCCTTAAAGTTCTCCTGGAACACCCCTCAAACTTTCAAATTCCTCAAGCTTTGTACAATTTCTTCAGCGTTTCTCTGACCCTCTCTCATTGCTCCTCACTCCTTTTAAGTTTCCGTCCAGCTCCCCAGTATCAATTTTTTCCTCAAACTTCTGTAAAATGCATTTTTATTTAAGTTTCCAGAGTTTGCTTTATAGTCCAGTCAGTTGCGGACAAATAAGGCCTTTTGCACGAGCTTTTCCCTGCAAAATGTGGTGTAGTAGTAGTTTTTTAATATGTTGAGGTCTGGGCGTTGAAACATTAAAAATACGTGCAATTTGTTCACACAATAAAATAATAATAATAATAAAGTTTATTTGAGCTTTAAAAATAAAACAAAACAATAATACAACAACAAAATAGAAAAAGTAGCTCAAAAAAGGAATGAATTCGGTAATGCCGTTTTTCAATTCACCCTTTAAAAACCAAAAAGAGAAAAAAAATCGCCTCATAAAACTAAAAATTATTGCTTAGATAAAGTCCTTTAGTCGATTTTGCGAACTGTATATAATTCTTGTTAAGTTTATCCAACATACAATTTAACAGGGACGGTGCCATATAAGCGAAACAGTCTTGAAATTTTTTAGTATTGTGCCTTGGTATTGTGAAGGAATTAACCCTTAAATTTAAGTTATGCACGACAGACCTTCTAATTAGCAGTTGACATAAATACAGTGGTACTTTGCATTGTAACAATTTATATAAAAATAACGTGTATAGATATCTGACCCGACAATTAATTTTCAACTCGTTCAGTTTCTGGTAATATTTCGTATACCGTCGAAAATTTTCTTCTTTTCTTTCAATTAGCCAGTTTTGACTCCACCATCAAGAAGATCTTGTCGAAGGCTACCACATTCCCATTGTCGGTACCCACTTTCGACGTCCTGTTCACCCCCAAATTCGTGTTTGAAGATTCTTCTTTATACCTTTTAATTGAACTTTTTTTTCGTAAGATCAACCGCTGCGAAACCTCAACAACATATTAAACAATTACTACTACACCGCTTCTTGTAGGGCAAAAATCCTAACTGGACTATTAAATTTCCATCAAATTCTACTATGATTCTTCTAATTTCCTCATAAGCTTCCTTCTGCAGTTTCCCTTAACTTTCCGTCAAATACTTTCCCAATTCCCTTCAAGTTTTCTAAAATTCATTGATTTTCCTAAGGCCATCTTTAAATTTTCCTCAAAGTCCTCTTTCAGGTTCTGATTAACTTTCCCTCAAGTTCCTTTCAAATCCTTCTTAAGCTCCCCTTAAATATTTCAGTCAATCTTTTCTTAATTTCCTCGCAAGTAGCTCTCGAGGTTCTTAGGTTACGCGTAAGTTCCTTTTATGTCCAACTTCGCGCCGATCACATTTTTTTTCTAGGTCCTCCAACCTCAGTTTAAGTTCAAGTTTCTTCGTTTCTTCTCAGTTTTGTTCAAATTTCCATAATATCTCTTCCCATCTAATAATAATCTAATATCCACCAAAATAAAAACCGGTACTTTTCGGATTTATTTTAATGATCAAGGATATGATAGGAGTTTATGATGGTCATTATATTATTGAGTTCATTACTGTGAGTTTGAAAATCATCATAAACTACAGGTGTTAAAAAACACATAAGAATGATATTTTAATATAAACTGTCGTATATAAATTATTTAACTATGTAAATTGAAATCTGTCTATAATAAAACGAAACGCATTTCGGAAATCCACTTTAGCCAATACAAAAAAATAAGAAAGGGTTTGAAACTTCTTACTGATAAGACGTATAAACTATATGTAAAGGAGGTGGAGGCTAATATCAATAATTCAGTCAATAATTTTTGGACTTTCGTCAACAAGAAACGCGCTTCGAATCTAAATAAAACAGCCATAAAACAGAATGAAAAGGAATTAACGAATAGTGAAGCTTGTGAAGCATTTGGGAAATTCTTTAAATCAGTACATTCAGATTTTGGTAGTACTTACAACATCGATTTTATAGATATTAGTCGAAATGAAATGTTAGATATGCTAAACGATCTTGAGATTAGTGTTGAAGATTATAATAAGGCAGTGAAAAAAATTGAAACCAAAAAAATCTGCAGGGACTGATTTGATACCACCATATGTTTTAAAGGGTTGTTCGGAATATTTGCAGCAACCACTCCTTTACATATATAAATTATCTATCAGTCAAGCTAAATTTCCTGAGCGCTGGAAAGATAATATCATGATGCCTTTGCATAAGGCAGGAAGCACTTCCAATGTTGAAAATTATAGACCTATTACTATAATATCAGCTCCTGCGAAACTTTTTGAAGTAATTATATATGAGAAGTTGTTGCGTCAGGTTAGGCCCGTTATCTCAGAAGTTCAACACGGTTTCATTCCCCATAAATCCACAATTTCTAACTTATTGTTTTCACAAATCATGTCTATGAGTGTCTGGAAAAAAACAATCAGATGGATGTGATTTATACAGATTTTAGGAAGGCATTTGATAAAGTACATCACGATTTGTTGTTAAGAAAGCTTTATCAGTATGGCCTATCAATCAATTTGTTACACTTTTTTGCTTCTTATTTACGCAGTCGCAAACTTGCAGTGAAATTTAATGGTAACACATCAGGCAAATTTGAAGCTAATTCTGGAGTACCGCAAGGCTCTATTTTGGGACCTTTGCTGTTTCTGATTTTTATAAATGATCTGCCTTCTCAGTTTAGTAACTGTCAATCTTTACTTTTCGCGGATGACCAAAAAATATTTATGCCTATAACCAGTATTTCTGATTGTTTAAATCTTCAAAATGATCTTAATACATTGTATCAGTGGAGCCGTTTGAATAAATTACCTCTAAACATAAAAAAGTGCAATGTATTATCGTTTTCGCGCAAGAAGAGTACACTCTTTTTTAATTATGAAATTAACGGGTTAAGTTTGAAACGTGTAACTTCCATAAAGGATCTTGGAGTAACTTACGATGATAAATTGAACTTTAATAAACACATAAATATTACAGTGGCTGGTGCATACAAAACTTTGGGTTTTATTGTGCAGAGGCAAACCAAGAATTTCAAAAACATAAATACCGTTAAATGACTTTATTTTACATTAGTTAGACCAAAGCTTGAATATGCTAGCACAGTTTGGCATCCAAACACGTGTAATTCAATAAAAGCAATTGAAAAAGTCCAAAATAAGTTTTTACGATTTCTCTATTATAAAAAATTTGGCACTTATCCTAACTATAACAGTGTTAGATCGGTTGAACTAAGGAAAGTTTTTGAAATCCAAAGCTTAGTGAATAGGAGAAATATAATTTTAATGCAGTTGGCTTTTAATATTCTGAATTACAGGATCAAAGATAGTTATCTTTTAACTCTAATGCAAATCAAAATTCCGCGTGTATCTGCCAGAAGTGTACCTTTTTTACACGTACCTGTAGTCACGTACGCTTACAATAGACCGTTTCTGATAATGTATAGACTTGTCAACGAATTATTTAGTTTACTAGATTTAGACTTTACTGTAATATTTAACATTTTTTCCAAACAATTAATAAAACATTACGATTTCAATTAAGGATAAAAGAAAAAAAAATTAGTAGGGCTTCTTACACCCCAACAGTATCATATATTTTTAATTTTTTGTAGGTGAAAGTTTGTAGCATTTTTTAGTTGAATGTCATTATTAGATTTATTATTTTTTTTTGAGTTGGATCCATCGTTCCTCGAAATGGGGGTTGAAATATATTATGTTATCAAAAATCTCTAAACCTTCCCCATATAGTTTTATTCGTTGAAGTTTTTAAAGTTAAAAGCGACTATAGTTTCGGCGTACTACCATCATCAGGCGATGTGAAAGTTAACAGGAAAACGGTAAATTACAAACGTTGAAGACGGATAAGACGAACATGTTGTTTTTAATTATTAACTGGCCGAAGCCAAGTGAAAAAACCTGAAGGGTGGTTAAAACGGAAAGGTTGTCCTAAGTTTCAAGACGAATTATTATCAAGCCTTGTTAAGACAACCAACCGGAGGGTTGAATTATTACATTAAAGTTGGATTAACACATTTCAAAAGAACGGGGGGAAAAAAAAATAAACTTATAAAAGTATTGAAACTATTGAGGTGACTACATATTTAAATTATTTAAGTAAAGTTTAAATTCGAGATCATGCAGACGGCATGTCTCGAAATGATTGACAATCATACTTTTATAAGTTTATTTTTTCCCCCCGTTCTTTTGAAATGTGTTAATCCAACTTTAATGTAATAATTCAACCCTCCGGTTGGTTGTCTTAACAAGGCTTGATAATAATTCGTCTTGAAACTTAGGACAACCTTTCCGTTTTAACCACCCTTCAGGTTTTTTCACTTGGCTTCGGCCAGTTAATAATTAAAAAAACAACATGTTCGTCTTATCCGTCTTCAACGTTTGTAATTTACCGTTTTCCTGTTAACTTTCACATCGCCTGATGATGGCAGTACGCCGAAACTATAGTCGCTTTTAACTTTAAAAACTTCAACGAATAAAACTATATGGGGAAGGTTTAGAGATTTTTGATAACATAATATATTAGATTTATATACTTATTATTCAGCAACCCTTAATTAATAGATAATAGACACCTGCTACGTAATTAGGGCTGTGCCCTGTGTAGTTTGTAACAATAAATAAATAAATAAATAAATATACATAATACCTACGATAAACTGGCGCTTGAAAATATCATTCATGATTAGAAAAATTCCACTATTCGGACTTCCATAACAAGTGGAACTCAAATCCCAACTCATCTAACCCCTAAGTTAAGCCTGATGTGTCAACTGTGGATAGTCCACTACTGAATAGGTAACTAAACTTACTAGTGGAATAAAGAAATTAAAATTTTTGACACGTAATAATTACAATTTACAATCGATTTGACTTGATTTACTTTCGAATGCGGCATCATTTGAGACTAAAAATATCTGTAATGTCCCATACATTTTCCTCATCCACCTGCGATGCTAATTCGATTCGGAAGTGTGCAGCTTCGTTTAAAACATTCATTGTTATAAATTTTAATTTACCGCAAAACACGTTTTAGTCATTTTAACCGAATCACTGGACATACAAATTCGAACTTCTCGGTTCGAAATGGATTTGATGATGTGCTTCCTATATGTAACTCAATTAAATATTATACGTGTCATGAAACATTCCACGTACCGTCAATAAATACGAGTGCACGTAGTGTAAAATCGCAATTGTCGTAATACATCGATCCCCAGAAATCGTAAAAATCAATCGTTGACGAAGTTGACATCACGACCCGTCAGTGTAAGTTATATGTGGCTTGACTAATTGTAGTTATGGTCCCTAACACCCCGGTGTGCGGTTCCACGAAGTCTGTCGTGTCCAATGTACCTAAAGCCTCGTTTAACATTTACCTTAACACATTAGAAATGCATTAATCCATGAGATGGAAATAATTGTTCCTGAAACTGAACTACTGAGGAATAAGATTTCGCGCTTTAAACAGTTGGGGGATTCGAACTGCGAACAAATTAACATTGCAACGTACGCACTGCACCCATCTCTACCATTTTCAGGGAAGGGAAACTTCGAGAAACCCCCCGCATTCGTGCACCGTTAAAGATCTGTGGGAGATCCAAAAACTCCTAATTTGTTTTCGAATAGTTAATTATAGGGTCGTAAATAAAGAGGGTTGGACATAATTTATAGGTACTTTCTTTACGTTTAGTTCCTCTCCGAAACCGATTTCGCCCATATACGTTTTGATTGATTGATAGAAATTCACGTACGATTACAAATGTGTAACGGAGGTAAATAATTGGCCTATGTTTATTGCGGTGAGGGTACCTTCGAATTTGGTTAGAAACTTCCTTCAATATGTAGTGATTGGGAAATAATTAAATTCGCATATTCCAAACCTCAACTTATTGTTCTCTCGTGCTTGTAATCATTGATCAAATCGGCCATATCTAATCACCTATTTGTTTTGAGATAACAAAGGGGAAAGCTGAAAAGTTGTAAATATTTATTCATTATTAAGTACACTTATTAATTCTTTTTCAGGGTGCAAAAGTTAGCATGGATCCAATCGTAAAACTTTTGCGAAATTTCTCAGCATCATTGACCATTTGATCAAGGACCTTCTTCTAAGGCAGATCCATTGTATACTGATACGCTGATATTTAGATTGGAATGCCCATCAAAGATTCTCTGGTAAGAAATTTCAGTTCTTTTTGTGTCCCGGTGGGCAAGGGGGAAGAATACTTAATTCATTCATACTCTGCAGACGCTCATCTGCAACGTACACGCTAGTAATTGGGCGACTAATTAGCTATTGTAATAAATACTTATCGAAATATTTAATTAAAAATTTAAGAGTGCGATTGAAAGTTCTAAATTAGGGCACCGAGCAACACATGTGACACAAGCACAACTTCTATTATAGAGTTGGAACAAGAAATTTTACTTTCCACAAATTTTCATCGTGGCAGTACAAAACAATAGTTTGTGTCATGTACAACGACCATGTAAAAATGTTGAATGTTGATAACAAAAAACCATTTGATCGATACATACTCGATCTGACTGATTTTAGAGTATATTTCCATAAAGACGTTGATTGGGTGAAACATATGGAAGGTTCCAAAGTAAAATTTCACTGATACATCACTTATTCCATCAGTATAACAGTAGGCACATCCATTATATTCATTTTTTGTGCGTGATTCTAACTATAACCAAAGCCACCGCTTGCCTATAACTAAGCAATATGTTTTGTTAATTTTCTGAGAACAGATTAAGGGATGAACATTACTAGGCTGTTACAAAACAAGTAATAAGTATTGGAATGGTGGAAGCAACAAAAAAACAACTTACACGCATTTACCCAAATTGTATGCATATGCAACCTGAAAACTTTTCGCTTGCCTACTTTTAACACGGGACCCTTGGAACTTTTTTTAATGTAAAATAAGAAAACTAAAATTCGTTTTTGAAATTTTTCGACCGTTTAAAATGTAACATTTTCAGTTTTTCGGTGATACGTCATTTATTTTCAAAGAATTTTGAAGAATATAAGTGCGCCTTCTTTTTTTTAAAAAAAAAGGGGCAACTTTGCCCTCATTTAACGTACACTATATTTCTCACCGTTGCGGGGATCCCAATGGTGAACTACGAATTTGAACCACCCTGTATACGCCAAAATTTTTGCCAAAAAAACATTTTTAGTTTTTTAACTATGACATAATTTTTGTAGGTTGTGCACAGACAAAGAAAGTCTTTCGAAAAATTTAATAAAAACATTTTCGTTGCTATTTGAAAAAAAGTTAGGTGCCATTTGGGGTCGCAAAATTTTTTTCAAAATCCGTCGAGCCATCTGGGAAATTTGACAAAGTACCGCACGTACATACAGACGGAAAAAATTTTATTAAACAAAATTTTATTCTTCAAAAGTTGCTTACAATAATCTAAAACGTCGACATTTAATGGAATTTTGACCATTTTCAAAAAACGGTGATTATTTCAGGCTTTTTATGATAGGTTATGCCACTGCCTTGCAGTTAATGGTGAATATTATGAACATTCGTTGCGCTGAAAGCCACTTTACTGCTAATTTCGTTTTGTTTTCAAAGTTTAATAAGAAACGTACACGTTCATTTGTTTTATTGTGATGTAGGATATCTGGATTAATGTTATCGATCTAATTATAATAGATTTTTTGGAAAATTTTTCTCGAATACGGGTACTAACATGTTATATCATCGAAAAGAGAAAAAAAATCTATATCAAGGAGCCTAATGAAAGGGTGCAACGCCATTTAAAAAAACCCAATTGTTTTTCCTTACTCATTTGTTTTCTGAAATAAAAACAACTGAATGCTGCTTTATTATGGGAAATAAAATGTTAAACAACTTTCATATCGAAAAATACATTCGATATTTACCGAGATATATACTATATTCCATACATAAAGGGCATCCTGTATACCGGATGGTGGAATACAAACCTAACAAACAAAAAGCAATAGGTTATGGATCATAGAAAAAATATCAAAACAAATGAAATTTGGAAAATTGGGAAATCTTAAAACAAAAATACAAAGAAGAAAGAGTCAAAGGGTTTATAAGTAAACCCTGAAATGAAGAGCCATTGAGAAAGGGGGGGGGGGCGATTGATGAAATTTTAGAAAGAACAATTTCAAAAAATACCACTCCAAATTATAACAATTTACCCATAGTGCGATTAAAAACGCTATTTTTAAACAAAAAGAAAACACCAAGCCCCCGATAAGGTTAACGCGGAAATTATAAACAAATTTATAATTTTATTAGAAAATTAGAAAATTTAAAAACATTTATAACGCCCCTTTTCTAGATACTTCAAACCATCGCCCAATAATATTGCTGTCTTGCTTTGGAGAGATACCGCAAAAATTAATAAACGGTAGGTGAATTACTTCTTAGAAAAGGAAAATAAATTGACGTAACTCAGTTTACGTAGATCAACGAAAAACGCTATAATAGAACTCTTGAAACAAGTAAAAAAACTCAAATAAAAAATATGTCTTAGCTGTACCTATCGACAATGTATGGTAGCCTTCTATCATCTGCGAATTAAACAATTTAAATTGCTACACCTATTTATTAAATTTAACGAAATTTAACGATTTAAATTTAAAGAAAATATTTACAAGACCACATTACCTGCTACAAGACCAATTGACAAAAAAAAGGATGCTGTAAGGATCCGTTTTAAGCCCTAACTTTTGAAATGCCGTTTGTACGACTAAGTTTTGTACAAAACCTGAAAGAACGTTTATGCGGACTTTTATACTAGAAAATTCAAGATAACTTTTGGGTAACACGTAAAATAAAAAACAAATAAACTCGGCCCAAAGAAATATCCTCAGCAACATTTTAGATTTGTTTATAAAAACCATTCCTTAACAACAATTACATGCGTAATGCCAATTGATGTCAAAATTAAACTAAAATTCAAAATTACAAAATCAGAAAAAATGTGGAAATTGTTTTACAAAACCAAATAATCCATCCAGATCAATATGAAAAAAGAAACTAAAAATAAATTACTAATATCCGGCAGCTGCTTTCTAAACTAGAAACACAAACGAAAAAACGATTAATAATAGCAAAATTTCCTTAAAACAAATCAATGCTCTAAGACAGTGGTGCTCAAACGGTCGATCGCAATCAACCGGTTGAAATAAGTAAAATATACAGGGGGTTCTATTAAAAAATGCAACTTTGATATAAATGACCCTGTATAACAATTGGAATTTCGTTGAAAATATGTTTAGGTTGTTGCCATAAGAGTCTTTCAACATACTTCGACATATGTTAATAAACCCACAATCTTCCACCCACGTACTAATGACCCACCCTGTATACTTCGTTGATTTCAGATACAGTAATTTAATTTTACAAACTGCCTTTGTTGTTTGGTGTAGAATATCCATTGATGAACCAAAAAAAGAGGGGTTCTATAAAAAAAACAGTTTTCACATTTTCAGGACAAAATTTGATATGAACAACACTGGACAAATTTCTTAGACAGTTTCACTGAAAATAATTGGTCTGAAGCGGGCTTATTGTAATCCATGTGTACCAGTTTTCAAATCCATCCACATTAGTTAGTTAGGTATCGTATTTAATGCAAATGTCTCCTCAACTTCACAGGTATCTTCATTCTTCCAAAATCTTTGACCCTTCAAATTTTTGAGAATAAGTTGCAAAATGTGCGAAATCTGGAGAGTAGATTGGATGGTAAGGCAATGAAAGTCATAAGCAAGCTCCCCGTGACGTTTTTGCCATAATTTTAACAGATGAGAGACGGTGAACAAGCTTACGACATCAAAATAGAATTCATTCTTAAAGTTATCCTGTTCCTAATACTGCACAGATAAACAGATAGGGTGTTTGAGAGTACTGGGCTATGCAAGACAGTAAAATGTTGGTTTAGTTTAGTGGACTACATTTTTCTAGCTGCGTGGAAGCTGGATTAGAATGTTTTTCAAATGAGAAAGCGAAACAGTAATTCCACCGCGAAAATTCACATCATAATTCATTATAGCGCGACCGCGCGAATCTTACGGCATGAACGTAGGATAAGTCTAACAAAAGGCAACTATTCAACAGCAATCACTTGTAATGATATCTCTATCTGATGGCAGGTGCCAGCGATGGTCAGAGGTTACCACGAAAAGGCGGCACTTCCTTCTAACTGCCAACGATCGGAATGTGTCATATCATCCTATTAACATTCTAATCGCAGCCACCTTCACGTAAGTGCCGGAGAAAAAATAATCACACGGACCGTTAGTGTTCGAATGATTAACGTCTTTCCTTTCTGGAAATTTGAGTTAAAGTGTATTTGTCAAAAGCGAGGTCTTGCTAAACCTGAGAGCAATTGCGGTCGGTCTCTTTTTATGTTTCCGGTCCACCGGAAGTTCCGCTCGGCTACCGGTCAATATATCTACGTGCAGTTGCAGATTAACTTCCTGTTTCCGTTCCCTAGGTACGATTTAATGAACCTATTTTTTAATTTCGTCAAATGTAGTATTTTAGGCGACAGAATATGAATTGCGTCCAAGATTTTAGTGTTCTTCGTAAAATAGCGTTGTGTAGATACTTATGTGTAGATACCACCGCCATCAGCCATTAGGAAAATTAAAAATGCAACATTTCGTGTAAATTCTAGAAGACGAGGAAATGCCATTATCTTCATTAGCTTGATTAAATGCCTGTTAGGTTCCTGTTTTTATGTAATCCGAATCCTGGTTTTCCTATATATTAAAGTAACACGAGCGAGTGATGGTCAACAGTAACGAATTAATGTTCTCGAAACCAAGCAGTAAAAGATAAATGGGCAGACGTGTAATTCAAAAGTTTAAAAGTGCCAACGGGTTTAAATTAAGAGAAAAGGAACGTGAAAAACAAATAGTGGGAACATGCCGTTTAGAAGAGGATTACATTGGATTCAAACATTTTAATTAATAAATCCTTGTAGGTATATGCGCTTAGATTGTTCTAGTATTGTTTTGAGGTCTGGTAATAATTTTCTGTGTAGAAAATCCAGTGAGTTGTACTAAAATTTGAACATCCCACTAATCAATTTCCGAAAAATTAATAAAAGAAAATTTACAAACTATACTGAAAAACATCACGTCATATTTACTTGAAAGGGGGTCCCAACTTTCCCCTCACTCTCAAATCATTCATCTGCTCTCCTATGCAGGGTTTAAAAAATCAAGTGTGATCATTTGGAAGCTCCTTCCATGCTAACAATACGAAAACTATAAGTAATACAATCTTATTGTTCATTGAATCAAGCGATGGAAATCCAAATTTGTGTTATAGTTTAGGTTAGAAAATGCAAGACCAGAATAATTTGGTCTTACTTTTAATACAAATTAATACAGCTTCTCAAAAAAGACTTAGGTAAAAGTTAAGGGTGCAAATTTTAGTTAAAACACCTTTTATATACGTAAGGTTAAGGAATATAGGGTGTTCAGGCACTAAACTGAGTAAAGTCCACACTTTTTGTTGAGGGTAAAGCGATTGATTCTGTAGAAAGTCGCTTCTCAAATTGGTTAAGGACCTTTTCCATTCCCTTTAGCAGAAACGAGCTGAGGCTGATCACGTTTGTAACCCTCTACCTTCGTCAGCCACAATTGAGCGAGAGCTTGGAAAGTGGAAAGCGATTCAATTAGTACTCGATTGTTTCCATGACTGCCATCAACAGTTCGAAGGTTTCCAATGTCATTTGAATGATCTTTTTATAGAATCTTTTGCAGGCGAGAGGATGCTGGAATCATATTAATCACAGAATTTGCGCCTGGTCTTCTTCATTTCGGATTTCCTTCCTTGCAAGTCCATTGGTTTTTCATGGACAACTGACTTGATATGCTTTTTGTAAGAGTCTGGTAGATCATTAGAGGCAGAAAAGCAGAAAAGTCCTCCACTGTCCAACAGTTGAGGGACCCTGACGGTTTAAGAGTAAGGCGTCACGCCCTGCCGTTTATATTTGCCCCAAGTAGTGCCCCTGTTAACTATTTAGGTTGAGGTTGAGTGAATGTTTCCGAGAACGACTTACCTTATACCAGGTATTCCGCGTTGGCGCCGCAGCCAAGGACAAGGTTAACTTTCCTCCATGTTTCAGTGGCCAATGAGCGCTTTCGTCTATAGCGTAGGCGCATCTACGGAGTCCCACGTAAAGTAAGCCGAAGCCACTAAATATAGCCCCGTGCCATTCTCCGACGGTCAATGTGGGCGCCTCCACTGCGACCAGATATCTGGAAATAAAGTGACTTAATGGCAAGTGTGTTACCGAAGGTTTTATGAGCAATGGTGCCCTAGAGACTCCGGCCTCCTTCCAGTAAACTAACTTACCTTGATCAGTGGCCAATCTTTTAACTGGCTCTTATGATAACGAGATAGGTGTAATTCGAAATATAACTCAAACTTCGAAGTCACAAAAATACAGGTGAATCTTCAAAGATAGAAAAGCTTCTAATTGAATATACAATTCACCTTGAGGAAATTAACACACCATTAGCTGCTTTCGACAAGCGTGCCGAACGAAGAAATTACCGGAAAGAAAACGTGACAGGAAGTTTCCAATCCCTGCCCGTTCTCCAACACGTAATACTGTGAACAATAATAACAAGTTCTTCGTAATAGAGAAAATAAATCGTTGACCTTCCATAACCTCTCAGGATCTGCTCTCAGGACTTTGTAAGGTCCTTTCAGAGCATTTGATCGCTTATGTAGAGCTTTTCTGGGACATTTCAGAACTCTCTATAGTTATTTACATAAAAGTAAGGAAAATGACACATTACGGGCGAGGAAATATTGAAGTACGAGGACCCTTTGGGGCCGAGTACTTTAATTTCCGAGTCCATGATAAGCGGCAGTAAACGTAGTCTGGTTCTACCTCTGTCGTGGAAAGTAAAATTTCCTGACAAAGAGTAGGCAAGAAAATGAAAGTTTCAGGACGATTTTGAGTAAAATCATTTACAGCTACGGCTCTTTCAGATCTTTCTAGGCATTATGTAGGTTTTACAGAGCTTTCTGTATTCTTTCAATATATGTCTCGTCCGGGTTTTTGGCTCATGTGGTTCTAGATAGCGCACGGAGGTTTTTTGGGGGCTTTAGAAAAGATTTATGCTGATTTTGAAATACACGTTTTTGGAAATTTTCTAGGCTCTAGTCAACATAACCGGTTACAGCACTCCAAGTCTCTACGAAACTCTCAAAGGTGTCCCCGAAGAGCTGTTTAGGTCCGTTGCAGAACTCCTTAGGGGTCTAAACAGAGCTTTGGATGCACGTGGAACATTCAGGTACTATAAAGAGCTTCATAGGCACCTATCAGAGACTCCTATGTCAGGCTTTTATAGAATCTGTTTTGCAAAGGACCTAAAAAGTTCAGGGAACGTTATACAAGGTTCTCGAAAACCTTTAAACCGCATTTCAGGGGGAATGTTAGGGCATTTTTAGTCCTTTTTCAAAGCCCGGATACACGTTCCTTTTCGATCTCTCCATGCATTTTAAAACACCGCATTTGCTTTTGAAGATGTTCCAGTAACAAAATCATTCATGTTTCAGGCATGTAAAACCAGACAATAGTTATAAGATGCTATTGTTCTCATGAATACCAGTATGTTACCTGCATCCCTTGTGTTTAATTTTTCCTACACTTTTGCACTGTCATCTTGCCATGACGTATTGTTCCATTTTCAAATACCCACGTTTCATCCATAGGGACACATGGGCATCCAGTGTCAGATTACATTTTTTTACACACGCATTTAAAAAATGGACTCTTGATAGTGCCATATTGGGTAACTCCATTAAAGCTTGGAACCTCCTTTTTAATAGGGAACCAATATTTGCAACAACTTTTGAACCCATGAAATGCCTCTTTCTCTTTTAGAACAAAAAGGATTGAAGAGTAAGACGTTGTTTTAAAAACTATCCTACATTCAACAATTCAACGTGTGTTTTAACTGACTGTGATGGATCATGTCGTAGATGCAGTTCCGAATATCTGCTTGTGTGAAACAACCAAAATCGCTGAGACTCTGACGTGTTTCTTGTTATTGGACTTTCTAGAGGTTTTCCGGATTTATATATTTGTAAAATAGAAATCACTGCTCAAGTATTCACAGGTTAATATTAAAACTCTCTGTGAAATGAAACTCTCGTTCTTGTTCAAAATAACGAAGAAGTTGCTTACTTTTTCATACTAAACCCGATGGCATTTTTGGGTTATACAACTTTTGGCGTAGAATATCTCAGTGAGACTTACGGAAGTTATGCTTCAATGCTTCTATAATTGTTCGTTATGACACTAATGGATTTTTCACACATTCTTTGACAACATATAAATTCCTTCCATCTCATGAGGAATTGAGGTCAAAGATCCAGAGGCTCCCCTCTTACCTACAAGATCTAGACATCCTCAAGTAAGGATAAAGCTAGTGTAAACGTATCCCGTGCAGAGATTTAGAAAAGTAGCAGCTTTGAGTAGTGACCATGCTTTTAAGAAAACAGCGTATACATATAATACTGATACAAAATTTGACAGACTTATACCATTGAGTAATTAAATATGAGTTTACTCAACGCTTATACTAAGAATAAGCGACGTTTAGGAAATTACTGGGCGTTTTCCAAAAGATGACGATGAACTAATGAGAAGCGAACACCATTGTCACATCACTATATGTCACACATAATTCGATAGTTAAAAAATCAGAGAAAGCGTCAAAATCACCTCATTATAAAAGCTTCAACACCATACGCATACCTATTATACCTACCCATTATCTTCTGAAGCTAAAGAATGAAAACTATAAACTCGTGTTACTAACCACATTAAGTTGCGATCTTGGCACGTAATTCCAGCTGTAATTTCATATT
Organism: Photinus pyralis; assembly: GCF_008802855.1. Lineage (NCBI taxonomy): Eukaryota > Metazoa > Arthropoda > Insecta > Coleoptera > Lampyridae > Photinus > Photinus pyralis. The sequence continues at coordinate 34,590,692 of NW_022170596.1, read as the reverse complement.
ACAAACTGCATGTAATTAAGCCGATGTAACTCGGCGACGAACGCTAATGATATTGCACGTATTAATTTAAGACGCGAAGAGTCTAATTTGACAGCAACTCTTCTTCTTCCTTTTTATATCTAACACTAATGATAAATTATTCCATATTGCCATTTCTTAATTTACAACTCATTATCGAATTTATTTACTTCGTTAAAATTAATAGAATGATAATAATTCAACAACCGCGGTAATTGCAAATGTTTATATTTTTTACACCACGAGTCCTAGGTTAAGGTGGTATCCGTAATTAGATAGTAAAAAATATTTAAATTAATCATAAAGGAGCGTGTACATATTTTATCATCAAAGTAATGGTTAGTACTTAGCGTTTGACGGTAGATAAATTCGTCTGAAGATGAGGCACATATATAGGTGCTGGCATTTCTTATTTATCCACGTCAAAAACGGAGGTCGGTCATAGATGCTAATGACCAAACTGGAATTATTGGTAAACCCTACGCGGACTCGATCCTTTAATTATTCGCGTGTTGAGTTTGTAGGCGCGAACGAAAAAAAACTGGTACAAGATGTATAATTTAAAGATAAAAATTTTTTGACAATTTTTCTGATGTTGATTGCTTATTAGAGGATTAATGGAGATAAATGATGGTGTTTAATGTCAATCATTTCGATTGGTAATTGCAGTCGGCGAAATTGCTTATATGAGTTGCGGGCCTTATTACGGTTGGTAGTTGATAATTACATGGGACTTTTTAATATAGTTTCAATAAATTACACGCAGGATGTACCTACATTAGAGGTGAATTAATCATGTAAGGGTGGACAGGTTACTTTTGAGGAGACTGGAACTGATGAAATCTGTCATTGTGTTGTGGTACCAAAATCAACCAAAAGAATAATAATACTGTCGCAAGGATAACTTCCCTGCATTTTATTAAACACTAAGTATTCTGTCTTATCGTATTGATTTATGTGAAAAAGAGCAAGTCACGATTTAAATAATGCCATGCGAACTACTCTAAAAATTAAAGAATTTCTTGGTCACGTGGTATTGTGATCAATATCGTTCCTATATTAAATTTATTGCATGCAGAAAGATATCAAAATTGATATTTATGCACCAAACACAATAGCTACATGTTCAAGAATTAAATGTCATTTGCAATTATCACAATATATCAACATCACCATGTCCTCACTAATTGAATTAAGAAAACAGGCTGAATGCCCAACAGCGCACTTTTTTAATGACTATTCTGACTTGTTAATTTAATTACATTACGTTACGTAGATCTATTTGGGGCAAATAAAGAGGTGAAAAAATATAGATTTTGTGGTTGTGCTCCTTTGGTGGGAAATATGAAAATTTTATCAGTAGTACTACAACGGATTGTAGTTCTGCAAATGAAAGCAAATTCGAAAACGTTGACTTTGAAAAATTGGCAACTGCACAATCTGCAATTTTATTTAGCTAATATTACATGTATCTGTATGTACTTTAAATGTTCGTATATAAGGAGTTGCCCTCAGTTATACCATTGAATAAAAAATAAGTGTTTTTATTCAATGGTTATACTAAATTGAACATCAACTACATTAACGAAGGGGGTTGATTCGAATTCAGATTCGGATAATAAAATTT
>NW_022170596.1:34588482-34588947 GCF_008802855.1 Photinus pyralis | reverse complement strand
TTTCATAATCGACTGTTCGCTCGACACTTCATTGCTACCGTCTGCAGCCATTCGGCTAAGAGATTGGTAATTAGTGAAAATTAGGTATATGATCAGTTTTTTTTTTTCGAGAATTCATTTTTAAGTTTAGTTTCGTTGGGCCATCCTGTCTGCTCGTTTGCCCGTCCCGTGAGGTATTATGTCTTCTTTTTACTAATGTTGTAAAAATCTCAGAAAAGGTGCCTAACCTGAATCTGAAGAGTTCCATCGAAATCTTCGTCCAGATGCTAAAAGAATTATGAAATTATCGTTACGGAGATCTTTCCTCAAAAGTCTTTCGGACATTTTTAGACAAAAACTAAAAGGTCTAAAAATGTTAATCAGGTTTTCCATCTGTCTGGTCTTCTCTTGCACTCTTCAATCTTTGGAACCAAATTAAAGGACCTGGGTTGCCATTTTTTTGAACAGAAAATTTAAAATGAGGAC